>NC_138896.1:55223699-55663699 GCF_965194825.1 Balaenoptera physalus | reverse complement strand
AACACCTTCTACCATTCAGTAGGTTTTTCTTTTCATTTTGTTGATAGTTTCTTCACTGTGCAAAACCTTTTTAGCTTCATGTAGTCTCATTTATTTAGTTTTGCTTCTGTTTCCTTTGACTAAGTAGACATATACAAAAAATACTGCTAAGACCCATGTCAAAGAGTGTACTACCTAGGATTTTCTTCTAGGATTTTTATGGTTTCAGGTCTTATATTTATGTCTTTCATCCATTTTGAATTTACTTTTGTATATGGTGTGAGAAAGAAGTGCAATTTGATTATTTTGCATGTAGCTGTCCAGTTTTCCCAGCACCACTTGTTGAAGAGACTGTCTTTTCCTCACTGTATGTTCTTGCTTCCTTTGTCATGGAGTAACTGATCATATATGTGTGGGTTTATATCTGGGTTCTCTATTCTGTTCCATTGCTCCATGTGTCTGTTTTTGTGCCAATACCATACTATTTTGATGACTGTATTTTTGTAGTATAGTCTGTTACAGAATGTGATACCTCTAGCTTTGTTCCTTTTTCTCAAGATTACTTTGGCTATTCAGGGTCTTTTATGATTCCATAGAAATTTTAAGATTATTAGTTCTAGTTCTGTGGAAAATGTCATGGGTATTTTGTTAGGGATTACATTAAATCTGTAGATTGCTTTGGGTAGTATGGACATAGCAGTATTAATTCTTCCAGTCCATGAACACAGGATACCTTTCCATTTATTCGCATTGTTTCAACTTTCTTCATCAATGTTTTATAGTTTTCACAGTACAGGTCTTTTACCTCCTTGGTTAAATTCATTCCTAGGTATTTCATTATTTTTGATGCATTTGTAAATGGGATTGTTTTCTTGAATTCTCTTTCTGATAGTTCATTATTAGTGTATACAAATGTAAGAGATTTCTGTATATTAATTGTGTATCCTGCAACTTTACTGAATTCATTAATAGTTCTAATAGATTTTGGTGGAGTCTTTAGGGTTTTTTACATATTTGTCATCTGGAAACAGTGAAAGTTTTCCTTCTTCCTTTCCAATTTGGATGACTTTTATTTCTTTTTCTTGTCTGACTGACATGGTTAGGATTTCCAATACTATGTTAAATAGAAATGGTGAGAGTGGGCATCTTTGTCTTATTCCTGATCTTAGAGGAAAAGCTTTCAACTTTTCACCATTGAGTATGATGTTAACTGTGAGTTTGTCATAAATGGCCTTCTGGTGAGTTATGTTCCCTCTACCTAACTTCGTTGAAAATTTTTATCATGAATGGATGTTGAATTTTACCGAATTCTTTTTCTGTATCTATGAGAAGGTCATGCAATTTTTATCCTTCACTTCGTTAATGTGGCATACCACACTGATTGATTTGCAGATATTGAACTATCCTTACATCTCTGGAATACATCCTACTTGATCATGATGTATGATCCGTTTTATGGATTGTTGAATTTGGTTTGCTAATATTTTGCTGAGGATTTTTACATCTATGTGCATCAGGGATATTGGCTTTTAATTGTCTTTTTTTTTTTAGTGTCTTTGTCTAGTTTTTGTATCAGGATAGTGCTGGCCTTGTACAATGAGTTTGGAAATATTCCATCTTCCTCAATTTTTTGGAATAGTTTAAGAAGCATAGGTATCAACTCTTCTTTTAATTGTTTGGTAAAATTCCCCTGGGAAGCTGTTCAGTCCTAGACTTTTGTTTGTTTGAAGTTTTTTGATTACTGATTCAACATCAAAACTAGTAATCAGTCTGTTCAGTTTTTTTATTTCTTCCTGACTCAGTCTTAGAAAATTGTATTTTTCTAGGAATTTATCCATTTCTTCTAGGTTGTCCAATTTGTTGGCATATAATTGTTTATGGTATTCTCTTATGATTATTTGTATTTCTGTGATATTGTTTGTAACTTCTCCTTTTTCATTTCTAATTTTGTTTATCTGAGCCCTAAATCTTTTTTCTTAATGAGCCTGGCTCATCAATTTTGCTTATATTTTCAAAAAACAGCTATTAGTTTCATTGATTTTTTAAATTATTTTTGTTGCTATTTTATCTCCTCTCTGATCTTTATTATTTTCTTATTTCTTCTGAATTTGGGCTTTGATTTTTCTTCTCTTGCTAATTCCTTTAGATGGAAAGTTAAGTTGTTTACTTGCAAGTTTTCTTGTTTCTTGGGAATAGAAATAGACCTGTTTTGTTATAAACTTCTGTCTTAAAACTGCTTTTTTGCATCCCATAGATTTTAGGAAGTTATGTGGTTATTTTCATTCATCTCAAGATATGTTTTGATTTCCTCTTTGATTTCTTCATTGACCCATTGGTTTTTTATTAGCAAGCTGTTTAGCCTCCCCATGTTTGTGTTTTTCCCCTGCTTTTCTTCCTGTATTTGATTTCTAGTTTCCCACCCTTGTGGTTGGAAACAATGCTTGATATAATTTCAATCTTAAATTTATTGTGACTTTTTTTATGGCTTAGTATGTAATCTATCCTGGAGAACATTCCACATACACTTGAAAAGAATGTGTATTCTGCTGTTTTGGGGTGGAATATACAGTAGATATTTACTAAGTCCACCTGGTCTGATGTGTTACTTAAGACCACTGTTTCCTTATTGATCTTCTGTTTTGATGATCTATCCATTGATGTAAGTGGGGTATTAAAGTTCCCTACTATTATTGTATTATGGTTAATTTCTCCCTTTATGTCTGGTAATATTTGCTTTATATATTTAGTTACTCCTGTATTAGGTGCATACTTGTTTGTGATTGTTATAGCCTCTTCTTGGATTGACCCTCTTTTCATTATATAATGCCAATTTTTGTCTTGTATTACAGACTTGGCTTTAAAGTATACTTGGTCTGATATGAGTGTTGCTATCTTAGCTCTATTTTCTTTTCCATTTTAATGGAATATCTTTTTCCATACCTTCACTTTCAGTCTGTATGTGTCTTTAGCTCTGGAGTTTTTGTTTGTTTGTTTGTTTTGGTAGGCAGCATATAGATGGGGCTTATTTTTTTGTTTGTTTGTTTGTTTTTATCCAATCAGCCACTCTATGTCTTTTTCGGATCATTTAGTCCATTGACATTTAAAGTGCTTATTGATAGGCATGTATTTATTGCCACTTTGTTACTTGTTTTCTGGTTGTTTTTGTAGTTCTTCTCTGTTCTTTTTTCTTTTAGTCTCTTACCCTGTGATGTGATGACTTTCTTTAGTGTTATGTTTGGGTTCCTTTCTCTTTATTTATTTTTTTGTGTGTATCTATTGTAGGTTTTTGATTTGTGGTTACCATAAAGTTCATATATATCAACCTATAACTATATCTGCTTGTTTTAAGTGGATATAGCTTGCTTTTAAAAGCCTCTCATTACCCAGGAGTCTTATGTTTATATTTTTAGCAGAAAACGGATGTCTTCCTAATCAACATTCATCATAATTTTTCCAAGTGTGTAAGTGTAATTTACAACAACAAAAATCTTAGTGTATTAGAATTGGATTGAGACTCAGAAAACAATGGCAAAAACAGGTATCCTGTTCAAAAAGATTCTCAAATTCCATGAGTTTCTCTCCACTAAATGTTTCTTTCTCTTGCCTTTTGAGTCATCTGTGCCAAGAACCTCAGAGTTCTGTGTAGTAGTAACTGGAAAATACTCTACTAAGTAATTTATATCTGTATGTTAATATCTGTTTAACTATATCAACAAGGCCACTGATGAAAGTGGGAGCCTACAGGCTCCACTGACTGTTCTGTGCCACTTTGAAAGACACCTTCTCCCAGTGCAAAAACAACCAACTAAATTCATAAGCAACAGCCAGGAGAAAATAAAACCAGAGACCTACATACATTCAGCCTTCACACTAACACCATTCTGAAAATTCTGCCAACCTATTTCACCTAGAAATGACTTTAAATAAGACATCAATTTTCAGCAAAAAATCATCCAAGCATGCCATTTAAATGCCTAAGATATTCTCCATTGCTCATCTCTTTTACTCAAGAGTAGCATATTCTTGCTTTAGAAGAGTTATAACATTGGAAATACTGCTCACTTAATAGAGAGATACCAACTCTGGATTCAAAATGTACCTGCATAAAGCATCCAATTTACTAAATACAGAAAAATGGAATACTTACAGCAGGATGTCCAGTACAGTAGGTATAGCTGGCATGCGATTGATAGTGCAAGCTTGCTCTTGGAAAGGAGTATGCATTCCAGGCTGGTTGGCTGCTGTTCCACTGGGAGCTGAAGCCAGGACTCATGGTTACTCGAGACTTACTGGTTTGGTAGGTTCTCACTGTGGAGCTAGACTATCAAGAAGAAAGAAATGCAATGTAAAGACAGCTCTGTATAGAACCCAAGTCAGCTGTGTATAGCAGTGTGCATTCCCATGTATGATCAAGGCACAGGACTTGGTTGGTTAAAGGAAATGCATGATTTCCTAAGAGGAGGCATAAAATGCTGTTCTGACTAGGATAAAAGTGTTTTCTCACTATTAGAATTTTGACTATCACAAAGCACAAAGGCTCATTGAAATTAATCTTATTGAAAATAGTTTTTCTTAGTTGTAACATGTAACTCCATCCTTCAGGAATGAGATACGCTTTACTGGTGACAGCAATGGTGATATTTTCAATTACATAAATATCCTTTCATTACAAGGTTCACCTTAGAAATTCACCATTAGTTTTATCTGAATTCAGTAAAAAAATATCTTCATTTACAAGGGCTGGATCGAGGCACAGGTTGGTTCCTGACTCCAAATGATCTTCAAATTCCATGAGGCTATGACTCTTCTGTGGGGCACATCAGCAGAAATCTGTACACATTTCAACATGTCACCATTCCACTACTTAACGACAGAAAAATGATGAAGGATTTGAAATCATCATTTACCCCCAACTGGCCCAATGTAATTAAAAATAGAGGAACCGGAAAAAATCAATTTGTCAAATGTTAAATATATCTAGTTGTTCATAATTGTATATGGGGTAGAATGGACTGAAAACAAAATTCACTTGTGTCTTCTGTCCTTCTTTGTCCTCAGATGGCCATGGCATATAAAGCATATAATAGTTTCTTTTCAGAGAACACTTTCTATCATCAAATTGCAATAGCTACTTACCCAAGTAGCACAGTAACTTTCACAATAAATTCTATTTATAAATCTATGGGCACATGCCAACTCAATCACTGGGAAATGTGCTAATCTCATTGCCATTATATTCAGAAAACCCAGTGGGGAAGAAACTTTCATCTGAGATTGTGTTTCCCATTGGGCTAGAATCTTTTTTCTTAAATTAATTAATTTATTTATTCATTTTTGGCTGCATTGGGTCTTCGTTGCTGCGCATGGGCTTTCTCTAGTGGCGAGCGGGGGCTACTCTTTGTTGTGGTGCACAGGCTTCTCATTGCAGTGGCTTCTTTTGTTGTGGAGCACGGGTTTTAGGTGCATGGGCTTCAGTAGTTGTGGCACATGGGCTCAGTAGTTGTGGCTTGTGGGCTCTAGAGCACAGGCTCAGTAGTTGTAATGCACAGGCTTAGTTGCTCTGCGGCATGTGGGATCTTCCCGGACCAGGGCTTGAACCCACATCCCCTGCATTGGCAGGCAGATTCTTAACCACTGCGCCACCAGGGAAGCCCTGGGCTAGATTCTTATGCCATTAGATAGAGGAACAACTTTTCTGAAGACAGATTTGGGTATCTTAAAATAACCAAAAAGGGCTTCCCTGGTGGCACAGTGGTTGAGAATCTGCCTGCTAATGCAGGGGACACAGGTTCGAGCCCTGGTCTGGGAAGATCCCACATGCCATGGAGCAACTAGGCCCGTGAGCCACAACTACTGAGCCTGTGCATCTGGAGCCTGTGCTCCACAACAAGAGAGGCCACGATAGTGAGAGGCCTGCGCACCACGATGAAGAGTGGCGCCCTCTTGCCGCAACTAGAGAAAGCCCTCACACAGAAATGAAGACCCAACACAGCCAAAAATAAATAAATAAATAAATTAATTAAAGTTAATGGGTTATTTTAAAAAAAAAAAAAACCAAAAAAAAAAAAATTAAGGACCTCAGCAATTCAAAGGTAGTAGTCAGATCTATTTCTCTCACAATAGCTTCAAAATATTTGGCAAGGGAAAAGTAAATTTAAATCAGTGATTTACTTACAGACAACTTAAAATATTTAAAGCAAAAATTGGAGAACCAATTAGCCTTGTTAAGGTAGACAGATTTACTTGACTATCTGTATCCAGTCTCATCCCCATCATCACCCTAACCATGTGTGCTATCCAAGTGTTCAATACGTAATAGGGAAGAACAAATCTGACTCCATATTAGATCTGTTCTGTTGCCTGTGCTTAGTCATGCTGGCTCTGCACCTTTTGTAAAAGAATGTTGCCTATTGCCTGAAATAGATAGGATAGCCTATTCTCAGGGCTCTGATCTTTGAGTCAATTCATACAGAGATAAAAAGTTGCAGAACAGAGAATAACATTTGTCTTGTTGGAGGTTTACAGGAACATCATGACCTGACCTATGTGGACAGCTGCAAGAACAAAGGATTCCTACACCAAGAAGTTTGCAACGACTAACCACGCCCCTCCTTCACCTTGCTTTTAGAAGTGCTTTGCTGAAACCCTTTGAGGAGTAAGGGGTTTTTTGGGCATGAGCCACCTGTTCTCCTTGCTTGGCCCTGCAATAAAACTTTCTCTGCTCCAAACTCTGGTGTTTCAGTTTGTGTGGCCTCACTGTGCTTTGGACACACAAGCTTGCATTTGGTAACAAATAGCTCAATGAGATGGGCAGGTGCAGCAACACAAAAGCACAGACTATTGCACACCTCCTTAGAACAAACCTGTGCTGGAGCAGCAATAGTGGACTTCTATAAAATTAGGATATTTGTGCTTGGTTCTAGGTACAGAAGCTCCATATTTACATAAAAAGCCCGTATTATTACTTTTTTTACCACATATACAGTCACTTCAAAGACTAAATGAGCCCACCCACAAAACTGCCTTTGGCACTGAAAATGTCTTCGTTTCTGCATCTATGGACACTAAACCTAATCACTCTCACTAGGTCAGTTGATTCTATAGGTAGCTTCTTCAGACTAGACATGTTTAGGTACTTTATCTCTTTTCACATTTAGATTGGCTCAGGGATTTTTAAATTCATGGAGAAGCAGGCAGTATATGCATAAGTAAGTTTGGAAATATCCTCATCTCTTAGTTTATGTTCCCAAATAACATCAATCTCTACTCAGTGATTTTATGCATGGAGTCTTCCTCCTGCACATTCCTTTCTCTCCTTTTGCAAAGCTCATGCTCAAGTTACACTTGTATTTGGTCCCATTCCCCCGTGATGCCTGTGGCTTTGGTGGCCCCTTGCCTTCCTGCTCTCACAAAGCTCTCACATTGATGCTCAAACACTGTAGCATGTGATTATGTTGTTTTGTATTGTTTCCTTACTATGTAAATTTCAGCTCACCAACCAGGCTGACAGCCTAATGAGGTCAAGTTCATGTGTTGCCTTTTCTACAGCTCCAAGGAGTGTTTATCCTTCTCGGAGTCTCTAAACATTTGACCTGTGAAGCCTCTAACCATGTTTATCCCCTCACCATTGCAATCATCTTTCTCTTGGACTCCACAACCCTTCTGACTATACCTTCTTCTCTCACCCCCGTGCTTCTCTTTCTCTTTGTTTGCCCTAAATGTGGTCTTTTGCCAGGGCTTAATCCTCAGTCTGTGTTCTTCACTCTTTTAACTTCCTTCCTTTGTGATCTCATACATGGTCAAAGCTTTAAAAAGATGATTCTCAGATATCATTTAACAGTACCAACTCTCTCCTAAATTCCAGTTCCAGATCTTAAAATATCTGTTGGATATAGAGGTATAACCCTTAAAAATCACCACAAAGGGACTCCAAGTTGAAATTACAGTGTATAAAATTAAATGAATTCATTGTTTTACTCTAAAATTTTATCTTTTATAATTTTTAAGATTCTGTTAATATTCTGGCAATAGTCTGAAACCAACAGCCTTGAAACCTTAGAAAAACTTTGACTCATTTATCTGTCCTCCAAGTTCCATCATCAGTGTCACCAAATTCTATTGAATCTTTTCAGTAGTTCTTTAATTGATGTTGCCCTTTCCATTCTCATTAGCGCTACGCATTTTTAGGGTTTTAACCGTTTATATCTGAGTCACTAAAACTACATCAAGAACCTTCTACCTTGAGCCTTGATTAACTGTCTACAATGACACTAGATTAGTTTTTTCTAGAAACCTACTTTATTGTGTTACTTCCTGCTGAAAAAATGTTCAATGACTCTCCACTATCTATTAGACAAAGTCCAAATTTGCTAGTCTTTCATTTGAGATTCTAATTTGATCCTAACCAGCACTGCAAGTCTTATTTTTGTGTCCCTTTTCATATACTCTCAAGCTCCACGTAGATTGTAAATCCAAATATGATTTGTACGACCATGCCATTGTTACAACCGATCTTCCTTCCTTTAATGTCTTCCCCTCCTCTCAGCTCACATTTCAATGATCCTACCAGACTCTACCTTTTCTGGAAAACCTATTCCAACCCTCAGTCACCAGCCCATAGGGACGTTTGCTTCTACCAGGCACTGATATTACTAATTTTCGATCATATTCATCTGGTCCTTTCATTTGTGTGGGTACCCAGGAAATCAATGTCATAACTTCATGAGCATATCATCAAATCTCTTAGTCTTACATACAATTCTTATGTCCCAACATGCATCTTTCTGGAAATGTGTCTCATCTGTATTTCTCCAGAAGAGGATCGCAATGCAAGAACTTGAGTACAAGTAGTTCACTTTGGAAGTGATCCTAGAGAAAATCAGTCAGAGGATGGGAAATGTGACAGAGAGAGGATGAGCTGATAAGTTTACATCTTTGAATAAGTGATTACTGTAGAGAACTAAGGCTCAATTCCATTGAGGGACCCTGGGAGACAGTGTAGACCACACTTCAGAGTTATTTTACCCAAGTGCAAGGAAGATGGTGTATTTAACCTCCAATTCCCATTCGTCATTGACTGAGGGTTGTTCCTGAAACATTAATCCCCTGGCATTTCAGGCCTGCCCTACACATAGGCCAAAAGAAAGTTCTCATGTATAGAGTTCCAGGATGTTGTATACATGCTCAGGGAAAGTAAGTGCTAAGAAAGCAGGGGCAGACCATTGACAGCATCTGCTGCTGAGTGGAGGACTCCCTGAACTTCTCTGTATCTGTCAGAGAACCCCAGATACTCACATTTTCCTTTCGAACAGCTAAGAGCAGGACCTCAAAAATATTGGTCAAATTGGCTTGACTAAACTACCATTAAGGACTTGAAAGGACAGTGCGCAAACATATGTTGGGATAGTGGGTAAACATGGTGAAAGGTGCTCAAAATCATTAGTTATCAGGAAAGTACAAAAATAAAGCTGCAATAAGATACCAGTTCATACCCACTAGAATGGCTGAAACTAATAAGACTGACAACTCTAAATGTTGGTGAAGTTACTGATGACCTAGAACTTTCACATATTGTCAGTGGAAGGGTAAAATGGTATAGCTACTGACTGGTAGTTTCTTATAAAATTAAACACACTTCTACTTTAGAGCCCAGCAATTCCATACCCAGTTATTTACTCCAAATAAAATATTTTTACACAAAAATGCCTTTATAAGAGTGACCATGGGGACTGCCCCGGCGGTCCAGCAGTTAAGACTCCATACTTCCACTTCAGGGGGCACAGGTTCAATCCCTGGTCAGGGAACTAAGATCCTGCATGCCACACAGCATGGCCAAAAAAAAAAAAAAAAAAAAAAAAGAGTGACCATGGCAGCTGTATTCAAAATAGCCCCCAAATGGAATTTACTCAAATGTCTATTGACAGGTAAATGGATTTAAAAAAAAATGGTATATTCATGTAGAAGAATACTACCCAGTGATAAAAAAAAAAAGAATAAACTTCCAATACACACAACTACATGGATGATCTCAAGATTGTGCCAAATTAAAGAAGATTAAGAATGGAAGAAAAGTTATTTGTGATTTTATGTATGTGAAGTCCAAGATAAGGAAAATATATGTAGTAATAGAAATAAGAAATTGGCTCAATACCACCTCACACTGGTCAGAGTGGCCATCAACAAAGTCTACAAATAACAAATGCTTGAGAAGGTGTGGAGAAAAGGGAACCCTCCTACACTGTTGGTGGGAATGTAAGTTGGTGCAGCCACTATGGAAAACAGCATGGAGGTTCCACAGAAAACTAATAGAATTACCATATGATCCAGCAATCCCACTCCTGGGCATATATCCAGACAAAGCTATTAATATACTTCAAAAAGGTACCTGCACCCCTATATTTATAGCAGCACTATGCACAATAGCCAAGACATGGAAACAACCTAAATGTCCATCAACAGATCAATGGTACATATGTACAATGGAATACTACTCAGCCATAAAAAAGAACAAAATAATGCCATTTGCAGCAACATGGATGCAACTAGAAGTTATCATACTAAGTGAAGTAAGTCAGAAAGAGAAAGACAAATACCATATGATATCACTTATATGTGGAATCTAAAATATGGAGTAAATGAACTTATCTACAAAACAGAAACAGACTCACAGACATAGAGAACAGACTTGTGGTGGCCAAGGGGGAGGGGGGTGGAGGAGGGATGGATTGGGAGTTTGGGACTAGCAGATACAAACTAGTATATATACAGAATGGATAAACAAGGTCCTACTGTATAGCACAGGGAACTATATACAATATCCTGTGATAAACCATAATGGAAAAGAATATTAAAAAAAGAATGTATACATGTGTATAACTGAGTCACTTTGCTGTACAGCAGAAATTAACACAACATTGTAAATCAACGATACTTCAATAAAAAAAGAAATAAGAAAGTGGCTCCTTGGGGAATGGAGGGGAATTGACTAAAAACGGGAATAAGGTACTTTTCTAAGGTGATAGAAAGGCTTGTCATCTGTGCATTTTATTATGTCTCAATTAGATCTCTATCAACAAAAAACACACTGCCATTGCAGAAGGCTGATTCTGAATTTTCCATGGTAATGGAGGATAGAGATGGCCCAAAAAACTGAAGCCCAATGATCCCCAAATCCTAATTTTCTAGACCCCATAATTGGCTAATCTGAGTTCCGTTATCTTTTCCCTCCTTGGCACTCCCTCTGAGAGCAATGCCAGGGAACATGTGACAGCCAAAAGGCAGGCAGCCAGAGAGAAGAGCAAAGAGTCTGGATAAAGAGACTCTGAATAACCGAGAGCTGGCAGCATCATCTGGTGTCTGCCAGCAGATCAGGGGGCAGGGCATGGCACAAATGAAGGGCCCTCTAACATGCTTCCAGAAAGTACAAAGCTGTACTTTTGCTGTTCTACCTACTCAGTCAGCACTAGCAAACAAAAGGAAGAGAAAGAAAGGGGCAGAAGGAGCCTGCACTAAGTTAATGAGAAAGAACGTATTAAGTAATACTAAGATTTATAGACACAACTGAATGAGTTTTACAAGGAGACAGTAAGACTTAATGTTTACATGCAACGTCCCATCCATCAGACACATTCTAAGTGTTTCATATTTACACTGCCATAACTCATGTATTACTCATAATGTTAGGAGGTAGTTCCTATTATTATCTGCATTTTATAGGCGAGGAAACTGAGGCAGAAAGAAATAAGGTAACTTAAAAACGTAAGGTAATATAACTACTAAGCTGTTGAGTTGAGATTCAAATCCAGACAAATGACTCCATAACCCACGCTCTCAACTACTCTACCATTACACTGTCTTAGTTTGGATTTTCTCTAAAACAGATTCTAAGGCAAGGATTGTTTGATTGTTTGGAGGGTTACAAAAATCAAGAGGGAAGAAAATGTGAGTCTTCATCAGAAAATGAGAATAAAAAATCTACATGAATGTGCATTATTGAGATGTATGCTATAAAGTAAAAAGCACTGGATTCTCCTGAGACCACTGAGAAGGGTTCAAAATGCCCCTGAGAATTATCCACTGAAAGATGCTGGAGCGCTTGTGGACTGGCCTCTGTCCCCTCACTGGGTCACAGTTGCCCTCAAGGGAATGATCACCCCCAGCACCTTCAAGCTGCATTTGGGCATGGGAGACTGAGCTCTCTTGGCATCAGAGAAGGGCCTGGGGCGAAGATGGAGAGACACACAGGTAGACTCAGGTAAGGTGCTGTCAGTGCTCAGTGAGTAAAACTGTCCTTCACAGTTGCAGCTGAAATCAGAGATGAACCAGGGATGGGCTTGTGGGGATTTGACTGGTCACCAGAGGAAGCTACTATACCCACATCTCTGAGACTAGTAAGTACAAGGGGAATGATCACTATAGCAATGTTTATTGACACCTGCTGCTGTGTCTTTCACGCATTGTCTCTCTGAATCCTCAGAACAATCCAATGACAGAGGTGTTGTTATCCCCATTTTACGGAGGAAGAAACTGGGATGTACGGTGGTTAGACAACGTCCCTAAGGACACATTGCTAGAAAGGATACAGAGCTACAGATGAAAAGTTCAAAGAATGCAGAATTAGGGTTGGTTATGTGATTAGCAACTTGTCATCTCCAAAGAATAAGGCTTAGGAATGAACCACATACTCCATCTGAAAGAGACATTGAGAGAAACCATTATAGGTATGTATTAATATAAATATGTATAGACAATCAACAATCCAAAAAAGCACAAAACTGTTGTAAGATGCAGGCATGAGCACCACTCACTGTAGGGAATAACACCATCTTTCCCTGTTGGTGACATCATTATCACATGATAATGTACCACCGTTAACTCAAGTTCAATTACCATGATGATACAATAGCCAACTCAAACTGCCCACATTTAAAAGTTGTTCAGTCTCCATCAGTGAATGTGCTTCTCAGCAGGAAGAGATTGCAAGATAATTCTAGAAATACAATCAATAAATGTACCCTGAGATTATTTTCAGTATATTCCAATGTAATCTAAAAATACAGTTCAAGTTAGTCTTAAGGAGAATGTATGTCCTTTATAACGAATACTATTAAAATATTACTTGGAATAAATACACTGCATGGACTAAACGGATCAGAGAGGCCTATAATAATGATTGTAGTAGACATCTTTCACCAGCTTACCAGCCCAGCTGGCCTTCCCACAAGTCCTGCTGAACACAGAGCATACCCGTGTAGACATGGTTATTACAGGTGACCTCCCCAACCCGAGTCTGATTGAACCAGATAGTCACCTGACCCAATCTGGGCCAATCAGATGACTTCTCCTTGAAATGTGAAATTGCCATCCAATAATAACTCGTAAATCTCTACTGGGCACTTGAACTAAGAACTGATGCAAAGGAAGAACAGGAGTTTGGTTGTATAAATACAAAAACAAAGCCCATCTGGGAAGAGTGGGGGGTGTAACAGTGAAAGTAAGGGGAGGGCTGGGGGGAAAGAAAATTTAAACAGTGACCGAGATGAGACAAGCGACACTCTAGCTACAGGGAGGTGGAAGGAACGTTTCAGTTCTGGGTGACTTTTTTTTTTTTTTTAACGTCGTTATTGGAGTATAATTGCTCCACAGTGTTGTGTTAGCTTCTGCTGTATAACAAAGTGAATCAGCTATATGCACAAGTACATCCTCATATCCCCTCCCTCTTGGGTGACTTTTATAGTTTTTGGCTCCTTTCTCTCAGAACACCTGGCTGCACTCCTGATCCTGTATTCCTGGGTCCAGATATTAAATCCTTCTTTCCTGCTTAGGTGATCATGAGAAGAAATTGCAATTAAATGGCCACTGACTGCACAAAGTGAAAGGAGCAGATGTGTGGAAAGAAGCAGAGTTGGGTGACCACATGGCCCAGATGGAGAGAGAAACCAAGGGCTTTCTGGTCCCAGAAGGCCTGTAACACGTTTCATAGGAATCCCACGAACCGTTCCAGTGACACCCCCTTTGCCTTCACTCATCTGGACGCATTTCTCTTCCTAACGACCACATGGGGGACGTGGGTATTCTTTCCCTTCATCCATGTACATTAATCTTCTCCTGTAAAATGCATTTATTGTTCTTCTACTTTGGCTTTTTAAGCCAGTATTTCCAGTTGGCATTAGGGATTCAGTGACCCTTCACTGAAGATTTTAAAGTTGTTTCAGCTCTAAAGCAAGAATCATATAAATAAAAATAAAAAGCATGAACTGAACATTACACATAATAATGACATCCTGGGTCAAGCAGTTAGTGTAAAACCCTACAAAGTACATGTGAGAAAGACCACCCAGCAGACTGTTAAAGATTCGTTTAGAAATATGTCACCTATATTTAGTTTCCACTCCCAAAACACAGTGTTGTCAAAGGTATCCACACCTCTATTTTTTGTGTTATTCTTTTTTTTTTCCCATTGTTAATTTTTTTAGCATCACATCATAAACATTGTGGTCTGGGAGGATTAGAAAATGTTTATACACATAGACATATCTGTGCATACACACACATACACACACATGTATATGCACCCACATACATACATTTCTTAAGTACCACAATGAACTTTTTGGTGAGCAAATGTCAACATTGAGTTCACAGAGAGGCTAAATGACTTCCTGTGCATGTTTATTTCCCGTACAGCCTGTGAGGAAGTCTAAAAGGAGCAGTTTCTACCCAACAGCTCTCAGAGTTTCAATAGGTTTTTCAAAGTCCTCTCCCCAACCCGTGCCCCAAGCAAAGGATTCCCGCTGTGTGGTTCTAAAGAACCCACTTACAAGCTGCTGAAAACAGGGCCTGAATGGACAGTAAACCCACCCCAAGCCCCTCTCTGCTCCCTGTGTGGGACAAGTGGTGACTTTGTTCACTTACAAAGGCTGAGAGAGAGAGACAAACTGCCTTGTCGTATAAGAGGCTTCTTTCAAATCAATCCTTTTAAGCAGATCTAAATTACGACACTCAAAAGGAAGAAGGCTGCATGAGGAAATGGGGAGAAACTTTTAAGTCCTTCCCACACCCCAATGCCCCAGAGGAACAGAAAACGTCTTCTCTTCTCTGATGGCTTGGCTTTATTGTTGTTGTCGTTGTGCCGGTGTTTTTTGTTTGTTTGTTTGCTTTTTGACATGGAGATGTACAAATATTTATTTTTTTAATTTAATTTTTATTTTATATTATAGTATAGTTGATTTACAATGTTGTGTTAGTTTCAGGTGTAGAGCAAAGTGGTTCCATTATACATATACATATATCCATTCTTTTTCAGATTCTTTTCCCATATAGAATTACAGAATATTGAGTAGAGTTCCCTGTGCTAGACAGTAGGTCCTTGTTGTTTATCTATTCTATATATATTAGTGTGTACATGTCAATCCCAAACTCTTAATTTATCCCTCCCCCCACCTTTCCCCTTTGGTTACCATGAATTTGTTTTCAAAGTCTGTGAGTCTGTTTCTGTTTTGTATGTGGAATCTAAAAAGATGGTACAAATGAATTTATTTGGCTTTTGAAACATTCCTCAAAGATGAGTCTCTTGTTCAGACTCCACCAATATGCTTCTCCAACGAAAATCGGGCTTTTTTGGTTGTATTACTGTTACTGCTGCTCCCTTGATGTGGGGACTGTCTTTATTTTTCCCAAACTGCTTTTTTCATGACTTGTCAGTATCAAGTATCTGAGTGAGCTTTATTTATCAGAGGCCCTTTCTATAAAATAATCATAAAACATGGTGCTTTCTGGCACTTTATTCTACTGTTAATGTCGAGCTTCAAACCTTCAAAGGGTGGAATCTGACAGAACATTCTCTGTGCTCTGCAGGCACACTTTAGGGACCTTGCCAGCCACTCTGGTGCTTTCCCAGCTCCAACTGAGGGCTGTTCCTAGACTGTAACCCAGCAGGACCCTAGGGGGCCTTCCTGGGACAGAACCTTCCTCCCATATCCTCTGCTGTAGCTCCTCTCTGAAGTACCCAGATAATAGCATCTCATGCATACTTCCTGAGTTTTTCAGATGCTAAAAGACACCACCAAATGGAAGAAATTAACTACTTGATTACCATGAGCATGTAGCCCCAGGCCTATTGGAGCCTAAGGATTGATAATGTTAACCCCTGTGACACTGCTTGTTACCTCAATATCAACCAATCCGAGAATTGTGCACGAGATGATCACATACCCTGCGACGTCCCCCTCACCTGGCCTTTAAAAATGCTTTGCTGAAGCCCTTTGGGGAGTTCAGGATTTTTGAGCATGAGCTACCCGTTCTTGCTTGGCCCAGCAATAAACCTTTCTTTCTCTGCTCCAGACTCTGACGTTTTGATTTGTTTGGCCTCACTGTGCATCAGGCACACAAACTTGCATTTGGTGGCAAGACCAGCAAGGGTGTACCAGTGACTCCCAGCTCACTCATGTCCCTGGACCCACCCTGATCAGATGCTCTCTCCTAGACACTGGCAACTGCCACTTCACGATGAGAGAGCCTCTGTTAGGGTAGAGTAAGAAGATGCCCTATCCATGACAAAGTACTAATTACAGTGACTCAGTACCTTGAAGATTGGAAAGAGGGTTTTTGGCATGTGTGTGAAAGGAGAGGAAATTTCACGTTCTCTCAGTTGCTTTCACATACTTCTTTGGGAAAGGATCAGGAAAGTCAGAGCTGGGCTCTGCTCTCTCACAGCTTTTTAACCTTGGGAATGTCCCATACCCTTAGGATGCTCCTATGACAGTGCAGTTCTCACCAAGAGGAGAGACTGCTCGTACAAAGACTATACTTTCTTTTCCTTCTGACCACATCACCTCAGCTTTTAGATTCCTCCTACCTGATGGAGTGGTCACAGGACCAGGGCTGCAACTACAACTGCTGGAAACAGGGATGATTTCTAAGCAAGAAACTGTAACTATGTCTTTTAACCTTTATGTCAGAATCCCTAAGGGCCTGATGGGGTGGGATGTGCCCTCCCTTCATCTGGCACATTTGGGGTTAACAGTGACTGCAGCAGTATGGCCTGGTGGTGAAAATCGCCCACCAGCTCTGCACCTTCGTAAACTCACCCTGCCTGAACAGGAGTGGACTGTTCTGGATTAGTTGCCAGCACAGTGGCTAAACCCAATGTCCCTTCCAAAAGTGGAAAAGCTTTGGTATAAATAAAGAGTAGAAGGAAAAGTAGCTGAGGGTAAAAGAATGAATAAGTGGGTATGTAATGAGGGAAATCCAATATTACATTAATCCCGCAAGAGAGGCTCAGAGCAAGAGATGACACTCTCTTAGTTCAATGACACCAGATGTCTGAAAGTATGAAGTTTGCTGAGACCACTAGTGTTTTTGGAACCTGACAAGATTAAACGGAAGCCTGCCAACTCAAGTGGCCTCGCCCAGGGAGACAGTTTTCATGCAATATGATGATGGATTGCACTAATTATTAATGACTGAATGGGATCTACAACATTCCAGGACCTTGTGAGTTGTATACCATTTTGCTGTGAGGGGTCCATGGCCAGAGAACAGGGGGTGAGTTGTGAAATAATAGAAAAAATATATATATATATTGGTTTCTGCCCCCAGTTCCTGACACAGAGCTCCAAATCCCTTGGAATTTCCTGGGTGACAGCAGTGTCTTTTGTTCTAATGAGGTGACTCTAGGT
The DNA here is from genome assembly GCF_965194825.1 of Balaenoptera physalus. NCBI lineage: Eukaryota > Metazoa > Chordata > Mammalia > Artiodactyla > Balaenopteridae > Balaenoptera > Balaenoptera physalus. The sequence continues at coordinate 55,646,042 of NC_138896.1, read as the reverse complement.
GGGCTCCTGGATGGGGGTGGGTCACCAAAAAGACCAAGGCATGTTGAGAGGCTTGGAACTTTCAGCCCCACCTCTTGTCCTCTGGGGAGGGGAGAGGGGCTAGAAATTGACTTAGTGATCAATCAGCCTGCATGATGAAGCCTCCATAAAAATCCCAAAAGTCCAGGTTGGGAAGCTTCTAGGTGGGTGAACACATGCAGATGCCAGGAGAGGGCATGGAAGCTTTACGCCTGTTCCCACAGACCTTGCTCTGCACGTAGTTTCCATCTGGATGTTCAACTGTATTTTTTTTTATCATATCCTTTTATAATGAACTGGTGATCTAGTAACTAAACTGTTTTCCTGAGTTCTGTGAACATCTCTAGCAAATTAATTGAACTTGAGGAAGGGATCACGAGAACCTCTGATCTAGAGCAGTTGGTGAGAAGCACAGGTGACAATCTGGACTTGTGATTGGCATCTGAAGTATGGGGCAGGGGGTGGGGGACTGGTGTGTATGACTGAGCCTTTAAGCTGTGGGATCTGACACTATTTCCAGGTACACAGTAGAATGGAGTTAAATACAGGACACCCAGCTGGTGTCACAGAATTGCTTGGTGTGGGAGAAACCGCCACACATTTGGTGACCAGAAGTGTCCAAGGTAAAGTGTTCTGTGTGAGTAGTCAAGGGAAGACCCACAGGGGAAGTGTGTTTTCCTATTCACCCTCTCTGTGCCTCAGTTTCCTCTGAAGTCAAGTTGAACTCATAATAGAACCCACCTCATAAGACTGTCATTGGGATTAAATAAGTTAATAAAACATCTAATAGAGTGTCATACTCATTAGATGTTATTAGCAATTGTTATTGAATTAAAATCCTACTTTAAAAAAATTTTAAAAACAATACAAACATGTAATTTTGGGAACTGAAATTTATGAAGGCCTTCTTTCCTTCCCTCTTTCCTTCCCTTTTTCCCTTTTTCCTTCCCTTTTCCCCTCCTTCCCTCCCTCCCTCCGCCCCTCCTTCCTTTCATCTTTCCTCTCTTTTCTCCTAAATGAAAAAAAAAAAAAAATCAAACTAGCAGATGCTAATTTCTTTATATCTGAGTAATTGAGTCTCATACTTATCTTTCTTTTCCACACTAAAAGTCACTTTCCAGCTCATTCCTGGCTCAGCACATATCCAATGAACCCACGGCCGCTACTGCTCCTGCATGAGTGGGTTGGAAGGTGGAGTCACATAGAACATCCCTGGAGGACAGTCCACAGCCCCAGAATGACTGAGCCTGGAATGGGCTGATTCCCCAAAATGAAATTAGCCTATAAAAGTGACAACAAGATAAATGGAAACGATACTTACAACTCTTCTAATAGCTTAACGTCAAGAGGTAAGCTAGTTTATCTGTTTGAAGAGGAATTTCCATGCCAGACCATGAGTGATGCTGGGGCAGGACTTAATCCTCTTCTTATCTCTGCAACTGGAACCACATCTAGCTCAGAGTAAATGCCCCACATGAATCATCCATCCATCCATTCATTAAACACTTATTTAATGAGGGCCTATAATGAGCCAGGTATTGTGTAGAGGCTGGGACTACAACAATAAGAGAGAAACTAATAGAGATTAATAATTAGCAAGGGAGACAGGCATTTGAATAAACACATAAATACTGATTGTTTTAATGCGGAAAGACATAGTAAAATGAGAATAGACAAGAGGGGCCCTACTGTGAATTGGTGGCAGCAGAGGAAGGTGCTGGCTTTAAGCTGGAAGAATTGATGTTATAATAGAATCTCGAAGACAGAGAGGAGTGCCCGAGATGAGAGGATGGAGCCACTGAAAGAATGGCCCTGATTATGTGCAAGAGGGCAGTTCATGTGTGAAGTTCAGTGTGACACCATATACAGAAATAAAGCAAAATGGACTAAAGACCTAAATGTAAGACCAGAAACCATAAACCTCCTAGAAGAGAACATAGGCAGGACACTCTTTGACATAAATTGTAGCAATATATATATTTTGATCTATCTCCTAAAGCAAAGGAAATAAAAGCAAAAATAAACAAATGGGACCTAATTAAACTTAAAAAGCTTTTGCACAGCAAAGGAAACCACTGACAAAATGAAAAGACAACCAACTGAATGGAAGAAAATATTTACAGATGATATGACAGATAAGAGGTTAATATATCCAAAAAATATATAAACAGCTCATACAACTCAATATTAAAAAAAAAACCTGATTAAAAAATACACAAACGACCTGAATAGACATTTTTCCAAAGAGGAAACGCAGATGTCCAATGGGCACATGAAAATATGCTCAACAATGTTAATCATCAGAGAAATGCAAATTAAAACCACAATGAGATATCACCTTACACCTGTCAGAATGGCTATCATTAAAAAGAACACAAACAACAAATGTTGGTGAAGATGTGGAGAAAAGGGAACCCCTGTACACTGTTTGTGGGAATGTAAACTGATGTAGCCACTGTGGGGAAACAGTATGGAGTTTCCTCAAAAAACTAAAAATAGAATTACCATATGACCCAGCAATTCTACTCCTGGGTGTGTACCTGAAAAAAACAAAAACACTAATCCAAAAAGATACATGCACCCCAATGTTCATAGCAGCATTATTTATAATTGCCAATATATGGAAGCAACCTAAGTGTCCATCAACAGATGAATGGATAAAGAAGATGTGGTACATATATACAATGGAATGTTACTCAGCCATAAAAAAGAATAAAATTCTGGCATTTGCAGCAACATAGATGGAACTAGAGAATATTATGCTTAGTGAAATAAGTCAGAGAAATATATATACTATATGATATCACTTATTTGTGGAATCTTAAAAATAATACAAATAAATGTACATGCAATACAGAAAAAGACTCACAGATATAAAAAAACTTGTGGTTACCAAAGGGGAAAGAAAAGGGGGGAGGAGCAAATTTGGGATATGGGATTAAGAGACACAAATGACCATGTATAAAATATATAACAAGTATATACTGTACAGCACAGGGAAATATAGCCATTATCTTATAATAACTTTTAATAGAGTATACTCTGTAAAAATACTGAATCACTATGCTGTATACCTGCAACTAATATAACATTTTAAATCAACTATACTTCAATGAAAAAATGAAAAAAATATAACTTTGAGCAAATTGAAGCTGAGATGTCTATGTGTCTACCATATGGAGAACTGTGGGTTTGGCATTCAGTAGAAAATTCTGGGCTGGAGACTCAGAGGTCATGAGTAACTAACACCATGCAAATGGACTGCTTTGAAAAGGCATAAAGCTTAAAGCTATCACCAAAGTTATTATGATAAGCTTAAGGTGATGAGCTAATTCAATTAGGCCTAGTATCCAAAAAAAAAAAGAAAGAATTCCCATCAGCCAAAGACATAAGGAGTAGCTTATTAATGGAACATTCTATAAAATTATTGTTTCCATGCTGCAAAGTATGGCAAAGTACCAAGAGTCGTTTGCCCTTGGCATCAAGCTCGTTCTAATATTAATATTACTCATTGAATTCCTACTTCAGAGGACACAGATGATGGCTAGTTTTCATTCTAAAGAAAACAATGTACTCTCTACCAGCCATGAAAGTCATCACAGATTGAAAAGCTGGACTTGGGTGTCAGATAATTAAGGCTGCAGTAACAAATAAATCTTAGTAAAAAATGGTAATCATCACCCAAGATGATTCAATGGCATTGACCCTCCAATGCATCCCCTCCAAGAAATCCTGCTAGAAGTTATGCCTCCTCAACATTTTACTAGTTTATGCTGTAGAATGTTATCATGCATTTGTTACACACTATTTCAGCAGCTAATTAAATAACAGGCATTTACTGTTAACTTACTATGTGCAAGGCACTGTGCTAGGTCCTGCAGAAGGCACAAGGAAGTAACAGATTCTCATGCTAGGTAAACTTCCCATTTATTTGAATATATCAGTAGATACTTAGTAAATATTTATTGAAAAAAAACCTGCCTCTGCTAACCTCTTGTTATTAAAATTATACTAATTTTAAAAGGTTCTACCAAAATGCAAGCTGTTCTGTGAAGTCTTATTCAATTTGTAGCCCTGAAGCAAATATTAATTGCTCTTTCATCTTTATCATCACATCATTTTGGAACTTATATCTTTTTTTTAAGTTCAAAAGTATTAGAAGATGTGTTTATGCACACATTTATATCTTACCCTATTACAGACACACACACACACACACACTCTCCATCACCTTTTAGATCAGGAGTGGGCAAAATTTTTTCTGTTAAGGGCCAGATAGTAAATATACAGTCTCTGGGCCACACAGTCTTGGTAGCAATTATTTGACTCTGCCATTGTAGGGTGAAAGTAACCATAGACAATCTGGAAGAGAATGGGCGTGGCTAAGTGCCGATAAAACTTTATTTGCAAAAACAGACAGTGGGCTGGATTTGGCTTGCTATAGTTTGCTGAATTCTGTTTTAGACAGTCAACTTTTTAATTAATCTCTGTACTTTCCCTAACAACTAGCATAACAGTATTAAAATAGATGTCACTGAAAGAAAAGATTTTGAATCAATTAATATATTTCTTCATGCAGTTACACAAAGCAATTGATTTTGAAATTCAGAAGAAGGATAAGATCACCAAGATGGTAGGTCTGTAAAACAGTGATATTGATGAGCTTGACAGGGAAAAGAAAACAGTGTTTTGGTGGAAAAATTAATATATCTATCAGTATTTTGCTCCATACATCTATAGAACAACCAATTGGAAATATCCTACTGAAGCAAAGGTGAATAGGTCTAAGCATAAAGTTAGAGAACTGTAGGTTAGAGGAACGTATTTGTGACAATGCACCAAAAGCAAAACATTTGAAATCATTTCACAAGATCACATTCCTGAGGAACCAAGTCAACAAATAAATAAATATAATAAAAATAAAAAGAATCAGAAGGCTGAGAATCTGGGGTTATTTATAGGGAAAAGTCAGTTTTCTAGTATGGGACTGCTATGGATTGAATTGTTTCCACCCAAAATTCATATGTTGAAGCTCCACTCCCACTGCAATAGTATTTAGAGATGGGCCTTTTGGAGATTATTAGATTTAGATGAGGCCATGAGGGTGGGGGCCCCATGATGAGATTAGTGTCCTTATAAGAAGAGATGCCAGAGAGCTTACTTCCTCTCTCTTTTTATCTCTACCATGTGAGACACAGCAAAAAGGCAGCTATCTGCAAGCCAGGAAGAGGGCCCTCACTGGGGAATGGAATTTGCTTGCACCTTGATCTTGGACTTCTCAGGCTCCAGGAGTGTGAGAAATAAATTCCTGTTGCTTAACCCACCCAGTCCAAGATATTTTGTTATGGCAGCCTGAGCAGACTAATACAGGAATGAAGGAGAAAGTTGGTTAGATAATACTAACTAGTAAATTCACCTTTAAGGGAATCTCATTATTTAAGTATAATTATCATTTTTATAAGTGTTTCACAACCATATCTCATTCTACAATCCTAAACAAAAAGCACTTTCTGAGACAATGTTTGCAAATATGAGAAATGGGGTTTAAAGGGCTTAGGTGTGTGCACATAAATTCATATGCATGTCTAAATATGTATTATACTATATATGGGTAAATAGACAATTATATTTTTTGTCACTGTAAATTAGGTCTGATTCACCCAGACCTGTGCATAAGAACATTTTTCTTCATCTCTTCTCTTTCTTTAGATATAATATAGTGAGAGTTTACTTAGGAGTCCATGTAGTTTCCAGGGAATAAGAGGAAGTGAGTAGGCTCTTAGAAGAGAAGAATATAAGGAAAAGAATCAAATAAACTTGCAAAGAAGCACCATTCACTTTATAGGTGTGTTTATACATATATGCATATTACATACCTAGACACACTTACAAACATACACACAGAATGAAGAGAGAGAGATGGAGAGAGTGAACATGCTTGTCATTGCCTAGCACTTTGTGTACATTATTTAATTCATCTCCACAACAACCGTGTTTGAGGTCATTGCTGAGGACTCTGAGGCTGGCACTACCCAAGTAGTGAGACTAGGTGTTGTTTTTTTTTTTTCAAATCAAAAAAAAATTTTTTTATTAGATTATAGTTGATTTACAACATTATGTTAGTTTCAGGTGTGCAGCAAAGTGATTCAGTTAAACGTATATATATAATCATTCTTTTTCAGATTCTTTACCCATATAGGTTATTACACAATATTAAGTAGAGTTTCCTGTGCTATACAGTAGGTCCTTGTTGGTTATCTATTTTATATATAGTAGTGTGTGTATATCTCCAACCCCAGAACACATGCTCTTCATCCTCTTTGCTATGTTGCCCTTGACTCAGTGGATAAATCTCAAAACCAGAAGTAAGAGAAGTAACCAGAAGGGTCCAAAAAATGTTGAACAGGGCTTCCCTGGTGGTGCACTGGTTAAGAATCTGCCTGTCAGTGCAGGGAACATGGGTTCGAGCCCTGGTCCGGGAAGATCCTACATGCCTGGGAGCAACTAAGCCCGCACACCACAACTACTGAGCCTGTGCTCTAGAGCCGGCGAACCACAACTACTGAAGCCTGCGTGCCTAGAGCCCGTGCTCCACAACAAAGAGAAGCCACCACAATGAGAAGCCTGCGCACCACAGTGAAGAGTAGTCCCCGCTCGCCACAACTAGAGAAAGCCCATGCACAGAAATGAAGACCCAATGTAGCCAAAAATAAAATAAATAAATAAATGTATATTAAAAAATATGTTGAACAGATGAGAGAAGGTGAGAGAGAGAGAGAAGAAAAATTGATGGAGAGGGCCCTCATGAGCCAAGTTTCCATCTGAGGATTTTCTGTTTGGGAATGAGCTGCTGCCTGTGATTGGATAGCACCTATCAATCCTACTGATCCTGTGGTAGTGGCTTCTTGGGGACGCTCTGTGCTCACTGGTTGAGGAGCCGTAGTTTTCTAACTCTCTGACCTTTCACCAATCCATCCTCTCCCCCAGTCTCCATAGTTTATACTGACATAACGGGGAAGGCATCCTACAAGATGGCCATTCACCCTATGCAGGCACATTAATGGCCGATGGAAGGCAAGTAGTGAAAGTCTGCTTCCAGAACGTCTGCCTTGAGGTTGCAGATATATTTGTTTTAAATTTTTATTGAAATGCAGTTGATTTACAATGTTGTGTTAGTTTTGGGTGTATAGCAAAGTAATTCAATTATATATATATATATTCAGTTATATATATATATATTCGGTTTATATATATATATATATGTGTGTATATATATATATATAAAGTCCCCTATATGCGAATTTTCAAAGATTCAAACGTGCGTTCACATGTCCAATCACGTAAGTTAGTTCACGTGTCTGGCGTACATTGTCACGTGCGTGCATCCTCTACATGTGGTTGTGCTTTTGTGTACTTTACTGTACAGTACTGTATAGAGTACAATAGTACAGTGTCTTTATTTCAAGCCCAGGACGTCCAGAAGCAGGCATAAAAGCAGCGGTGACGTAGCTGCTACTACAGTACTACCCAGACATCACTGGATTGTTTTTTCAAGAGGGTAGATAGAATTGAATCCAGCAAGGAACCAGAACTTGTGCCATCAACGTCAAGTGTGAGTGAAATTGCAGCTTGCCCTCCGTCTCCTATTGCTGATGATCCTTCAGCTCTACCATCTCTCACCTCCTCTCTCTCCTCCAGTCAGTAACTCTTCTTGCCTGTTCACTCGATGCCAGTCTTGTATGCCAGCTCTTGTACTGTACTACTGTACTTTTCAAGGTACTATACTGAAGATTAAAAATGTTTTCTTTATTTTTTGTGTTTTTTTTTTAATTTTTTTTAATTTTTTATTTTTTTTAATGCTATTCTTGTCTGCTTACATTCTTTTTATGTATGTATGTATGTATGTATGTATGACTGTGTTGGGTCTTCGTTTCTGTGCGAGGGCTTTCTCTAGTTGTGGCAAGCGTGGGCCACTCTTCATCGCGGTGCGCAGGCCTCTCACTATCGTGGCCTCTCGTTGCCAAGCACAGGCTCCAGACACGCAGGCTCAGTAATTGTGGCTCACAGGCCGAGTTGCTCCGCGGCATGTGGGATCTTCCCAGACCAGGGCTCGAACCCGTGTGCCCTGCATTGGCAGGCAGATTCTCAACCACCGCACCACCAGGGAAGCCCTGTGTTTGTTTTCTATGTATTATTTCTGTGAAAAGTATTATAAACTTATTACAGCACAGTACTATGTAGCCGATTGTGTTAGTTGGGTGCCTAGGCTAACTTTGTTGGACTAACAAACAAATTGGACTTATGAACACACTCTCAGAACAGAACTCATTTGTATGTAGTGGACTTAACTATATATATATATATAATTATTATTATTTTTTACTTTCTCTTCCTTTATAGGTTATTACAAGATATTGAGCATAGTTCCCTGTGCTATACAGTAGGTCACTGTTGGCAGATATTAACATAAGGGAAGGCTGGAGCTTACAGGGGGAGCTTTAGAGTGGGAAACTGCTTCAAAAGTAAACTAGCAATAGTTGGGATGTTGGAATAAAACTGACAGAGGAGTTCCAGTGAAGCCTTGGTTGCTGCACCTGTAGCAGATGGTGACACTGTCAGCAAGAAGGGGATTTGGCAGAAAAGAAACTCTAAGAGAAAGAGAAATTGTTGGATCTTGGAGCAGCATTGAAACATCCAGGTAAGTGTGTGAGAAATGCCTGGAAATTCAGCACACCACTCTTAAAGTTGCTGTGTGAGTAGGAAAGATAAATGGGAATTATCTGTATCTCCACAGTCAGAGAACTGTCAGTATTGCAAAATGGTTTGCAGGTTACACATCAGTAACCCTTTCAGGCAGAGCCTTGATTTGCTAAGTTGATTTTGAAGATTTTAATTTCTTATTCTTCTTTGGGATGGCTAAGCAGATACAGAAGATTGGGTTTTGCCATCATAAAAGGAAACATGTGGCTACATTAAAGAAGCTAATCTCATATTTCCTGTCATATTGTAAGTCCCAACTTTGTAGGATCAAATCCATAACTTAAAAAAAAATCAAAATATCTTCAGTAAGTCATGGTTAAAATTAAGCAATGCATGCAATTTTGTTTGCATAAGTTGAAATTAAAAGTCTTTTAATTTAAAAATGGCATATATTTAGTCTAATTGAAAACATCAAGTACTGTGAATATTATATGTATAATATAATGTCCTGACATTATATTAATGTCCTGACATTATTATTCCCTCTAGAAGCTTCACTACATGAAAATGTACAATTTCTGTTAATTCTTGTAAAACACTGAGCTTGTAAACTTCCTCGCTCTGCACCCCATCCTGTAACTGCTTCCACCACCGACTGTGAACCTCTGTCCTTCCAAACTATCCACCAGTACTCAGGCTTGGGGTTCACAAATGTTTTCTAAACTCATCTCAACTTTATAAAAATTTTTTTCAAAATCATAATTTTAAGTTGTGATATTACACAAGGAAACAAACAACAGTTTGGAGCAACAGCCACAGTTCTTTTGATGGCTTTCAAGGCCCTCCTTGATCTTGACCTCCCAGGCTGACCTCCTCCACCCTCCCCCACTCTCCCCCTTAATCACTTGGCTCCAGCCATACTGGCCTCCCTGCTGTCTCTAAAGTACCCTCAGCATGCTCTTGCTTCAGAGACTTGGCGCTTGTTTTTCCTTCATCTTGGAAAAAAACTCTTCCTCCAGAAATCTCACAGCTGTGTGTAAATGTCACTTGCCAGCCTGTATAAAATGGCACAATGCTCATCCACTCCTGCATGATACATCCCTTATTCTGTGTGGTAGGCACGATTCTAAGATGGTCTTCAAGATCCCCACCTCTTGGTGTATGCACCTTCCATAATCCCAGGACTGTGAAAATGATGGATTTTACTTCCTTGATTAGGTTATGTTCTGTACACATTTGATTTTACCAAAGCAAGATTATCTGGGTGGACCTGACCTCACCACATGAGTCCTTTAAATCTGAGTTTACAGGTCAAAGACAGACAAAGGAAGAGGTTTACAGAAGCAGGGAGTTTCTCCTGCTGATCTTAAAGAAGCAACTGCCACATGGCAAGAAATGATGAGTGGCTTCTAGGAGCTGAGGACAGTCCCTTGGTAGACATACAGCAAAGAAACACAGATCTTAGTCCTATAAATGAAATGAACTGAATACAGCCAACAACTTGAATGAGCTTGGAAGAGGACCCCATCCCGCAGATTCGATAGCAACCCTGGAAGACACCTTGATTTCAGCCACATGAGATCCTGAGCAGAGACCAGATGTGCCATGCTAGACTCCTGACCAAAGGAAAGATAAAAAATTCATCTTATTTCAAGGTGCTAGGTTAGTGATCATTTTTTATACAGCAACAGTGAACAAATGCAACTTTTTCCAGTTTTCTCCAAAGCACTTATCTCCACCTGACATATTATCTACTTACTTTTTTCTTTGTTATCTGTCTCCCCTCACTAGAATGTGAGCTCCATGAAGACACGGACTTTATCAGCTTTGTTCACTATGGTATCCCCACCTCCTAAACAGTGTCCAACATAATGGGCTTTTATTGAATATTTATTGAATGAATGAGGGAAACTTTGCAGTTGAAGAAGGTGAATGCTTCAAAAAAGGCAAGGCAGAATCTAGTGCTTGATGGCACAAAGAAAAAGAGGAAGGGTCCCTTCCAAGGAGACTGGAGATTGTCCCACTACACCTTTCAGCTTCTCCCCCTCCTTTCCCCTGGAAATAAGCTGAAGCACACCCTTCTGAGCAATGAGACTCTCTTATAAGTCTCTAGAACAGGTACTAGGAAGCAAGTGTAGCATTCACTGAAGGACTCACAGGAAATCTCAAGAACAAAAATGAACTCCCAACTGAAATGTAAATCAAAACTGTAAGAAGATACTACTTCACACCCACTAGGATGGTTACTATCAAAAACAAAACAAAACAAAACAGAAAATAACAAGTGTTGGTGAGGAGGTGAAGAAATTGGAATTGTTGTGTACTGTTGGTAGAAGTCTAAAATGGTACAGCTGCTATGGAAAACAGTGTGTGTGGGGGGGAGCTCCTCAAAAAATTAAAAATGGAATTTCCATATGATCCAGCAATTTCACTTCTGGGTACATACTCAAAATAATTGAAAGCAGTGTGTCAAAGAAATATTTGCACACTCATGTTTATAGCAGCATTATTCACAGTAGTAAAACATGGAAGCAGCCCAAGTGTCTATAGACAGATGAATGAATAAGTAAAATGCTGTTTAAACATACAATAGAATATTATTCAGCTTTAAAAAGATGGAAATTCTGACATATGTTACAACATGCATGGACCTTGAGGACATTATACTAAAATAAATAAACTAATCACAAAAATATGAATGCACTTAATACCATTTAAAGATGATTAAGGTGGTAAATTTTATGTTATATGTGCTTTACCACAATAACAAATTTGAAAAAAATGACCCCCACAAATCACTATATATATATGTATGTATATATATATATATATGTATGTATATATATATTTTTTTAAAGCCAGCAGTTACAATGATACTTGAAACTCAAAAAAAACAAACAAACAAACAAAAAAAAACACATACCCAGGGAACTAATGCTGGTAGGGAATTCAAGGCTAAAATCAATAAAATGGGGAAAATTAGATATTTCCTACAGATAGGGAAATAATCTACCCAAAAGATGGAACTTTAAAAACTTTAAGCATATAACTGAAATATATTTTAAGAGCAAAAAGAAGTAGGATGAAAGGGAAAGTGGGAAAATGCACAGCTAGAACAGAAAATTTCAACTTGCCTGTCTAAGAAATTGACAGATTAAATAAACCAAAAAAAAAGGCAGTGCTATAGACTAAATATAATAATTAAGAGGCTAAACTAACAAATACATATATATACACATCTATAATACTTTGTGCTCCAAAAATATCAATAGAATATACAGTTTTTCATAAGACATATAATTCATTGACTAAAATGGACTTTGTCTTAGATCACTAAAAAGAAGAGGCCCTAGAAGTTATTCTCAAAAGCCACTCTGGAAAGAAAATGGAAATTAATGCATAAAGACCTCTCCCCTGTCCCCTTAAAGTCAAGGAAATAAACTAAATAAAATAGAAGGAAGGAATTAATGAAAGAAAAATTATGAAACACACACCCAATAAAAAGTAGAATTTATTAAAGTTGAAAGTCAGTTTTCTTAAAGTTCACTAAAAAAGAAGAGAAAAAACTTTTGAAATTATGATTTCCTGGAGAAGAAATAAGGATGAAAGACATCAACTTGAGGAGAAAAGAAAAAAGACACAAAGAAGCCAATTTTAAAGGGGAAGAAAAAGAGGCAAACAACTTACACAGGATTATTTGAATTAAAACTTTTTAAAAGTAAAGAAAGGAAGAAAAGAAAAATTATGTTTAATTTGAAGCCAATATATTAAACAAACAATATTATCTAAGAAATATGTATTATATACTATATATACTATGATTGGCTCACAAAGGAAAATAAAAGGAAGTAAAGCTCTACCTTTAAAAGTCCTGAGAACCAAATAGATTTAGGTATGCGTTTCATCAAACCTTTAATGAACATAATATCTATTTCACATACATATCATTATATGCATATATCCATAATCCTATAAAAGAGAGAAGAAGAAAGAAAACTACCTTGTACATTAAATAGGTTGGTTGGGTAGGCAACTGAAATCCAACTGATTTATGAACATAAATTCAAAACTACTAAATTAAATATTAAAAATTTAATCAACTGTATTCCAAAAAAGAACACTTCAAGATAAATTAGGGGTTTCAGAATGACTGAAATCTACCTAACATAATCTATCTATTGTTACTAACCAACTATGTAACTGTGGGCAAGTCATGTGACAATTTTGTGCCTCAGTTTCTCCATGGGTGAAATGACTGTTTGAGAAATAAATGACAGATTACATGTAAAGTACCTAGAACAGTTCCTGGCATAAAGAACTCAATGCATGTTAGTCTCTGTTTATGGCTGTTGTGTATTACGGCAATACATCAATAGCTGAACAAGAAGAATATGTAATATCTTTACTGGTGAGACACTCTCAGCAAATTGGTAAGTAGGAAGCATACTTTACTTAAACAATGACATCTATTAGAAAATAAAGAAATGTTATACATCATGGGTAAATAATACAAATGATCCCATTTTATTCCAGAACTAGATAAGAATTCTGCTACTTGTTCATCACTGAATTGGATATACTAGGCAATCCAATAAGACAAGAATAAAAAAAGTTATAAAAGTAAAAAAGGTCAAACTCTATGTCAGGATAACATATCCATCTACATAGGATTAACTTTAAAATTATAGACAAATGAAGAGATTTCAGCAAGGTGGATGGATTCAGAATCAAGTTACATAAATTAATAGTTTTCATATGTACTCACCATATTCAATAAGAAAACTTAATAAGAAAAATAATCTTTTTATAATAACAATAAAAAATCCCAGGGAATAAATCCATCAGGAAATATGTAATACTTTTATAAGAGAAAACTAAAATGCTTTACTTTTAATAGATCTTGACAAACTGTAATAGTCAGATAGAAGGAAAATATACAAGAATATTTCAGCAATACTTAAAAGAGGTAACAACAAGTGGAAATCGTTTCTACCAAATATAACATGATAGTTTAAAGGGTGACTAATTTTAAAAACTGTGAGATAGGCACAAATGTAGGCAACTAGGTTATAGGATCAGAGGTGAGTTTGAAGAATCCCATGTGTATATAAACGCTAAGATTATGATAAAGATGTCATTTCAAACTCTAATGAAAATAATTTAGTATTGAATAACTAGTAAATAAACAATTGCCTACTTTTTTGTGAAAAAAATAAAAATAGCGTCGCTATATTTCACCACTAAAAAAAAAACCCCTGGTGAATTAAAGAACTAAATTTTGTGTGTAAACACACACACACAAACAACCAACCAAACAACAGCTACAACAAACAACTGAAGAAGTGGCCTCTCTCCTTCCAAAGTGGGAAGAAACTCCAAGTATGACATGATAGGGCTCAGCCTCCATGACCTTGAAAATCCTTGTTGAGCTCTGGTCAAAAAGGTGACATAGGAGGCTTGAATTCACCTCCTCCTATGGACACATCAAATCTACAGCTACACACAGAGTAATCACCTCTGAAAGAAATTCAGAAATTAGGGAGCAAGTCCTACACATCAGATGAATGAGAAAATACCCACATTGAACTGGGTCTTGGCACACCCTCCACAACTGGGAGCCACTGTGAGCAAAGGAGGAGGCTTGGACGATCCCTCAGTATGTGAAACAGATATTGCTATATACTGCTGGAAGGAATATGAACTCTTATAACCATTTCAGAGAGCAGTGTGACAGTTTAAATTAAATTAAAATATTTTATATCCTATGGTATCCATTCATCTTCATTGTATTTCCATAAGAGAAACAAACCCATAAATGAACAAGGAAGCAGGTACAATAATTTTCACTCTAGAACTATTTTTAATAGCAAAGATTAGATATCATCTAACTGTTAATGAACATGAAAAATTAGATAACCACATTCTATGACAGACTGTCTGAGTTGCCCACCCATCAGCCATCCCTTTCTTCTTTCTTACAACCAGAATAGTTGTATTTGCAGTGATAATGTGAAGACTCAATGATAGATCACTGTAAGTCTAAACCAGTGATAACCATATGGTTCCCCTTTGCTGGACATTCCCATTCCCACTGTCCTTTGCAGCTGGTGTAGAACTGACCCCATTCTGGTGCATAAGATGTAATGGGAAGTATGCTGAAGGGTCCTGGCTTCCTTAAAGAAGAAGAGCTACTTTGTCCTGGCCCTTGGCTCTTGCTTTTAAATGCAGGGTGAACAGATGCCAAGACCGAAGTAGTCAAAAAGCATGAGGAATGCAAATCAAAACTACAATGAGATATCATCTCATACCAGTCAGAATGGCCATCATCAAAAAATCTAGAAACAATAAATGCTGGAGAGGGTGTGGAGAAAAGGGAACCCTCTTGCACTGTTGGTGGGAATGTAAATTGATACAGCCACTATGGAGAACAGTATGGAAGTTCCTTAAAAAACTACAAATAGAACTACCATACGACCCAGCAATCCCACTACTGGGCATATACCCTGAGAAAACCATAATTCAAAAATAGTCATGTACCAAAATATTCATTACAGCTCTATTTACAATAGCCAGGACATGGAAGCAACCTAAGTGTCCATCATCGGATGAATGGATAAAGAAGATGTGGCACATATATACAATGGAATATTACTCAGTCATAAAAAGAAATGGAATTGAGTTATTTGTAGTGAGGTGGAAGGAGTTAGAGTCTGTCATACAGAGTGAAGTAAGTCAGAAAGAGAAAAACAAATACAGTATGCTAACACATATATATGGAATCTAAGGGGAAAAAAAAAGGTCATGAAGAACCTAGTGGTAAGACGGGAATAAAGACACAGACCTACTAGAGAATGGACTTGAGGATATGGGGAGGGGAAGGGTAAGATATGACAAAGAGAGAGAGTGGCATGGACATATATACACTACCAAACGTAAAATAGATAGCTAGTGGGAAGCAACCGCATAGCACAGGGAGATCAGCTCTGTGCTTTGTGACCACCTAGAGGTGTGGGGTGGGGAGGTCGGGAGGGAGGGAGATGCAAGAGGGAAGAGATATGGGAACATATGTATACGTAAAACTGATTCAC
Source organism: Balaenoptera physalus (assembly GCF_965194825.1). Lineage (NCBI taxonomy): Eukaryota > Metazoa > Chordata > Mammalia > Artiodactyla > Balaenopteridae > Balaenoptera > Balaenoptera physalus. Next base: position 55,630,236 of record NC_138896.1, on the reverse strand, counting down.
TTTGTTATAAAGCAGAAACTAACACACCACTGTAAAGCAATTATGCTCCAATAAAGATGTTAAAAAAAAAAAGCATGAGGGAAAAGCCGACGTGTGAGGATGAGTAAAAAGATGAAGAGAACCTGGGTCCCTGGGTGATGCTGCTGAGCCCTTGAACCAGCCCTGAAAATACCAACCTTCAGTCTTCTTGTAAGTGAAAAAGCATGTGTCTATATTGTTGAAGCCAAGTTAGAGGAGTTTTGGTTACTCTCAGCCAGATGTCTCCGTTATATATACTGTGGAATATTATGTGGTCGTTTTAAAGGAAATCATATAAATCTGTATTTACAGATATGTTGTTGTTAAAAGCAGGCTATAAAATATATACATACACAAAAATATATACACATACACACACACTATATATACACATACATACACAAATATGTTTATATACGTACACACATAAACATATATATATATTATGAAAACACTTCTGTGTGTGTATTGATACCTATATATCTACATAAATGCTTAGGGAAAGGTCTGAAAGCTTACACACCAAAGTGACGACTAATTACAATGGTGTCTGGGGATGTGTGCCAAGTTGGGGATGAAGGTACAAGTGGGGATCTATCCACTGTAATTGTGATTTCTTGTACAACTAAAAGTAAATGAATAAAAAGTTCAGTGAAATAAAATAATTTAAAATAAAAAGTAATAAAGAGGTGACATATGCATTTTATTGATGTCAAAGTCCTACTGAAGTGTATCAAATTGTCATAAACTTAGAATGAATCATGGATGCAAGGTGTTTTTATTATCTGTTCATACTTAAAGCCTGTGGAGGGTGTTGTATATAAATGATCTATTCATACATCTTCAACTATCCTATGGAATATAGATTTATTTTGCTAAACAAACAAAGATACTGGGAAAGACATGTTCTAACCTTTTAGAGAGATATGGGAAGCACAAGGCTCCGCACACAAAAGGATGCATTTCTCAACAGATGTTGCCATGGAAGGCCTTATGCTGTCCTGTTGTTGTGGCGAGTGCATTCTGAAACAGAAGTAGGGAGTCGCTTTAATCTGTAAAGACTCTCCCATAAACGGCAACCCACAATATTTTCCAGAATCCACAACCACAAGATAGCAGATGGTGATGGCACCAATTACAGAAGACTGTTAAGACGTCATATGTTAAATACATCAGAACATTTATTTTCAAGATTAATAATGGAGTTAGACATTAGCCGATAGACAAGAGAAGAAGATATGTTCAAAATAAGATTCAAATGAGATAGAAAGCCAACTAGAATGATAAATCTGCAAGACCAGGCAATCACTGTTAAAACATAGGAAACTTCAGTTTATAGGGGAAAGAATGTGAGCCCTTTCTCAAACTCTGCTCATCAGTATGGAGGACCGGATATTTATTCAACATTCGTTGTATGCCTGTTTTGTGTAAAGATTGTGCTGGATGCTTGAAATTAAAACATGAAAGGCACACACTTTCCTCTTATGGAATTACCATCTAGTTGTTGCAACAAAATAACTTCGGAGTGTGATATATAGAATATTACTAATCAAGCAATGTACAGAAAGTGGCCAGGATAGGGAATAATTAGCTCTGTTGGGGAAAGGAGGAAATGAGGAAGCAGCGATGACGGAGGACTTGGTCGGGTAGCATGGCAAGCAATCAGACAAGTTTCGGGAACTGAGTGAACTGTGCTTTACTGATGCACAGATGGGAGGGGCCATGATGGGGCCAGAGGCTGTAAGCGGCTGAGCCAAGCTTGCAGGGCTACTCATGCTAATGAAAAGTGCCTGCCCCGTGTCCTCAGATGTTGGGATGCAACTGCAATGACGTGGCCAGATTGTATTTTGGAAATTTTAGACATGCACCTTACTCTGGCATGGCTGGGGTAGAGGGACTGGAGGGGCAAACTGCAGATGGACGGGGGGACCAGTTAAGAAGCTGTTTCAACAATCAAGGCAAGAAAAGATAAGGGTTTGTGTTCATGCATCCATTAGGTGCTCAAAAATATGGGCTGAATAAAAATAATCTGGGAACTTCCCTGGTGGTCCAGTGGGTAAGACTCCATGCTCCCAATGCAGGGGGCCCAGGTTTGATCCCGGGTCCAGGAACTAGATCCTGCATGCATGCCGCAACTAAGAGTTCACATGCTGCAACTAAGAAGTCCGCATGCCACACGAAGGAGTCCTCATGCTGCAACTAAGAAGCCCACATTCCACAACTAAGAAGTCCACATACCACAAATAAGAGCCTGAATCCTGCAACTAAAGATCCTGCATGCCACAATGAAGATCCCCCGTGCTGCAACTAAGACCCGGCACAGCCAAAATAAAGAATATAAATAAATAGATATTTAAAAAAATAAAGTTCCCACTAAAAAAAATTATCTGAAGGATGTTTCCACCCTGTACATATTGAAATAAAGAAAGGAGAAAAGAAGAGAGAGGAGGAGGGAGGAAAGAGTCTAAAAAGGGGAAAAGAGCCTGTATGCAGCACAGGAGTTCTATGTCAATAAAGGGTTAAGTGTTGCAATTGACAAATCCCCAGTTTTTCTCAGTACATACCATTTTCTTTCCTGGTTTCCATATGTTGTTTTAATAGCTCTTTTCCTTAATGACTGTCCTGGAAATGTCCCCTTTCTTCTTTTGAGTAGCCTGCTTTCTATATTAGTACCCACTTCAAATTCTCCTTTTCTATCAGCTCTTCCCACATTCACAATAACCTGTCTCTACTGAAAACAGTACTAGGTGTCCTTGATCATATGATGAATTTTTGTTTTCCTAGCTATTTATGTGTGCTTGTTGCCTTCCTAATTAATGGTAGGCTTCCTAGACTTTGGGGAGTTCTAGTAATTTGCATTTCAGTACCTAGCAAAGTGTTGAGCCCAGAGAAGCATCAAATTTAAGAGCCATTGTTACAGTGGAGGATTACTGGACTGAATGTCAATATTATGACATAGTATGAGTGTGTTTCATGTTTGGTAATTGCAATCATTGTTGCTTTTGTTGTGGTCATCCATGTACAATGCTTGGTGTCAGTCTATTTATCTCTTGTAAAAATAAAATACAGTGTGTGTGTGTGAAAAAAAAAAAAAAAAAAAAAAAAAAAAAAAAAATTTAAGAGCCATAAGGGACCTAAAATCACCTTATAAAATCTCTCTTGCTGTAAATGAAGAAACTCTCACTCAGAAATATTGAGTCCTACTGAAGATTACATTGTTAGAGAAAGAATGAGGATTCGAACCCTGGAATTTATTCAGTCAGCATTTTTCGAGAGCCTACTATGTACCAGGGCATTATTCTCATATTCGTATATCAAAAGACAAAATAAAAATCATGTGGGATTTCAAGCCAGATTGTACTTCTAATAAGTTGCTCATTTGATGGGAATGGTACGCAGGTGGATTTTGCAGCAGAGGCTATCAGGCCTTTAGGCAAACCTGGGTCCCTGGGCTCTGCCGAGATGCACCAGGAAGGTTGCTAACAAAAGATGTAAGAGATATTGTACCTGAAAACTCCATCTCTTTCCTAATGATTGAGAGAAGACATATGCTAGATGTACCCAAAAAGAAATGGATTCTGACCATTTTCTAAAAGTGGTCATGACCCAGCTCATGGAAAGTTCCAAAACGAGAAAAACAGAGTCCATGGTGAATCTGAAAACACGCAAAGAAAATTCTCCCTCTCTTTCTTTCTCTCTCTCTCCTGAAAGCAACAGTTAAACTAATTGCAAAGAACTTCGGGTCTTGCACTCAAATTAAATATTCATAGAACTCCATTTATGTGCTGCATTTAGAAGCTAAGAGACTTTAAAAACCCTTCTGCATTCCCAGTAGTCAGCTAATCCATTAGAAATGTGATACCCGCGCTAACCCACAGTAACAGAGTGCCAGCCCAGGAGGCCAGCTAAGCCTGGAGCTTTTTCAAGAGCTGCAGGCTGGGGCTTGAGGATGCTAAGTCATCCTGGTGACACCACTCTGGCCCTTCTCCCCAGTGAGGTTTATCACCGAGCAGCTGAGTAAAAGAGAGGGGTGTGCTAAGGGGGATAACGTGAAGATGGAGGGCAATGTTTCATGGTGATGAAGACATTTTCTTATTTGGTAATGGCAACTGATTCATCTGTGGCCTGGGGGAAAAAGATCTAGTACTCAAGGAATTTAAATATTTTTTTAAGTTGGACTTGCTTGTAAATGTGTTTACACAGAGAGGGCTGGCTATGGTGTAGACAGGTGGCTTCTTTCCCATATTTATCCATTTTGCATTTTGTTAGACTAGGAATTAGTAAACTACAGGCCTGTGGGCCACATTCACCCTGTCACCTGTTTCTGTAAAAAAAGGTTTATTAGTACACAACCACGTCTATTTGTTTTCGCATTGTTGAGTGTATTATTGAGTAGTTACAACAGAGTTGGTACGGCCCACCCAGACAAAAATATTTACTATTTGATTTTTTACAGAAAAAAATTGTCAGCCCCTGCTTTAGAAAGATATCAATGTTATAAACAAAGTTCAAATTTGTACTTGAACTAAACCGCATGGGGCTTTACTGTACTTAACTGTATTAATTAAACACGCATGCATAAACACACACACACACACTCACACTAGTATTAGGAATGCGAAATTGACAATTCAAGATTTAAGAGAATTCAGAATTCAGGGAAGTTAAATTTCTTACAGTCTGCTATCTGAAAAGGCACAAACAGCAGAAAGTGTTTGAGCATTACAACGCAACCATCACTGAGTAACAGTGTTTTCTACCCTGTCTCCTTGAATGTCCTGCCGTTTGTCAGCATTTTCTACCAGCATTACTGGTAGAAACCACATTTTTCTCTCATGGGTCCTCACACCCAAAGAGGGTGGGGAAGAACAATTCATGGAGACAAAAGAACTCGCTTGGGTGAAATCCGTTTGTTATATACCAGATGAGCTGGAAAGCTTGATGGAAGCAATCCTTCATAACCTCTTGCTGTCCTCTGGATGTTTTATTATTTATTCAAAGTATGTCTTCTATGGCACATAAGAAATACATATGTTGCTTCATATATTATTTACCTGACATGTTGTTGGCAACTAGAGTTGGAAACTAGTTCAGAGCGCAGATTCTTAGGAAAACACCAGGCAAGGAGACCAGAAGACTCAGGCCAGTGTGGTGACTAGGTACATAATACTGGGTGTTTTTCAACTCAAATCCTTGGGGAAAAAAGATGAGGTGGAAATAAATACATAGGAACACTGAGGTTCAGTGTATATCTGGATCTTCTCTTCCATGGCAGATGAAAGAACAAATGGGCAAACCAACAGCACTCTCTCCAGGCAAGGAAAAAGTGTTCAGGGAAACAAAATAATGTTTGTTCTTTTGTATCTCTGGAGAGCTACCTTCTTAGAATATCTGATAAGAGCCACCTCGATCATCTCTTGGGCATGGGGAATGTGACTTTTTATAAACAGTTAACTTATTTAACCTGACCCTACTTTTCTTTAATCACAAACGGATATCATGCTTTCCATTGATCTTAAGATCACATATCACATTTCTAAATCTGGCTCAGTCTGACCTTTATTGAGTTCCTACTATACGATAGGACACTATGATTCCAAAGATGAATAAGACATATACCCTACCCTTGATATGTTAGGAGTTTAGTGGAAGAGAGAGATATTCCAATATATTGCATATATATTCAACAGATCATTCAATATACTGAACATACATTTCTCAGATCATTTCAAAATAATTTATTCCTAAGAACAGGCTTAAAAATTACAATCCTGTCTTTAATGATGTTGCTCCCTAACTAGGAGGCAGATACACAAAATAAATGAATTCAAAATATGCATTAAAATAATGCTTTTACTCATTCCTTGATCTCAGCCTGAACATTGGCAAGACCAAAACCTCTAAATGCAAAGAGGAGTAAATATTCACTAGTGCTTCCTGAACGCAGCTTTCAAGAAAAGACGGTTGCCTCTTGACTTTGTATCCTAGACGGCTTCATGGATTCAAAGCTCCTAAAGGACAGGGATTCTGTGCTGGGAACCCTAGTACTTCCCACAGCATCTTGCACACTGTCAGGTGAACACAAGGAGATGCCCATGGTCCCGGAGTGAACAAATGACAAAATGTGGGGCTGCTTCTCAAGGTTGTGACTTTAAGCTATATCACACTCAGGGTCAATCCTGATGATTCAGGACAGAACTCAAATTGCACAGCATGGGTGCCAGGTGCCCACACATCTGACAGCTTCTACCCCTAGAGCAGCTACACTTGGTTTCACTCAGCTTCTCCTATAAAAGAAAGGAATGGTCGGTGCGTTGCCATCACCATGCCTGCAGAGAACCAAGAGCTTCTCACCACAGATCATTCCAGTGCCTGGTACTGTCCATTGCAACAGGTGTTTTAAAAATTTACCTTTGGTCTTTTTATTTACTTACTTCCTTATTCTCTTTCTTTCTTTCTTTCTTTCTTTCTTTCTTTCTTTCTTTCTTTCTTTCTTTCTTTTCTTTCTTTCTTTCTCTTTCTTTCTTTCTTTTTCTTTCCTTGTTTTTCTTTCTTTCTTTCTTTCTTTCTTTCTTTCTTTCTTTCTTTCTTTCTTTCTTTCTTTCTTTCTTTCTTTCTTTCTTTCTTTCTTCCTTCCTTTCTTCTTTCTTTCTTTCTTTCTTTCTTTCTTTCTTTCTTTCTTTCTTTCTTTCTTTCTTTCTTTCTTTCTTTCCTTCCTCCCTCCCTCTCTCTTTCTTTCTCCCTTCCCTTCCCTTCCCTTCCCCTCCCTTCCCTTCCCTTCCTCCCTCCCTCTATCCCTCCCTTTTTTACCAATTTTATTGAGATATGATTCACATACAGCACAGTATAAGTTTAAGGTGTATGGCATGATTGGACTTACATGCATCATGAAATGATGACCACATAAGTTTATGAACATCTGTCATCTCATATAGATACAACACTAAGGAGTTAGAAAAAATGTTTTTCCTTGTGATGAGATCTCTTAGGATTTACTATCACAACAACTTTCATATGTAATATACAGCAGGGTTAATTATATTTATCACGTTATATATTACATCCCTAGGACTTATTTATCTTATAACTGGAAGTTTGTAATTTTTGAGAGCCTTCATCTAAGTCTCCTCCCCTACTCCCTGCCTTAGTAACCACAGATCTGATCTCTTTTCCTACGAGTTTTTTTGTTATTGAAGTACAATTGACCTACAACACTGTGTTAGTTCCTAGTACACAACAATGATTTGGTATTTCTATACATTTGAAAATGATCACCAGGATAAGTCTAGTTACCATCTGTCACCATGCAAAGGTATTACATAATTATTGACTATATTCCTCACACTGTACATTTCATACCCACAATAATTTATTTTATAACTAGAAGTTTATACCTCTCAGTTTTCCTCAACTGTTTCTCTCCTCCCCTAATTCCCTCCCCTCTGGCAATCACCCATTTGTTCTCTGAATCTCTGAGTCCATTTCTGTTTTGTTATCTTCGTTCATTTGCTTTGTTTAGATTCCACACATAAGTGAAATCATACAGTATTTGTCTTTCTCTCTCTGACTTATTTCACTGAGCATAATACCCTCTAGGCCAATCCATGCTATCACAAATGGCAAGATTTCATTCTTTTTTATGGCTGAGTAATATTCCATTGCATATATATACCACAACTTCTTTATCCAGTCATCTGTAATAAGTTTGTATGGTGACAGATGGTAACTAGATTTATTGTGGTGACCATTTTGTAATGTATACAAATACTGGATCACTATGTTGTACATCTGAAGCTAACATAATCTTGTAAGTTAATTATACTTCAATGAAAAAAAATGTAACCATAAAAAAAAGCTCAGAGTTCTTTTTTCTTTTATTGTTTTGTTTTAATAAAAGAGGTACAAAGGATTGTACTATAAGGCACACTTCCACCTGATAATATTTTTAGCAGCTTTTTTCTCTCTCTTCCCTTCTGTTCTCTCTCTTTTCTTTATCTTGTGTGTGCACATGCACGTTTGTTTAAAAAAAAATCAATGCTCACCCCATGAATTTACATTGAATAGTACCATTCTCTTAGTGTTGTTATCTGAATAACAAGAGATAAAATTGAAAGGTAGAAGGAACAAGGAGAGTAAAAGAATGAAATGTATAAATATAAACATTTAAATATTATGTAGGTTTGTTACTAATATAACAGGAATTTGATAAACCTTTAAAAATATACTAAAGGAAAGCCTTGCAAGCAGTTCAGGTCACATACATGATTTCTCCAAGTTCATGGATTCACAGAATTAATTTTATAACTTGTTGTTGCAAGTGAACATTTAAAAAATTTTTTTAATCATCTGAATCCCTTTCAGTAGAAATGAAGATGTAGAACCAAGATTCCGGGGTGAAAAGTTCAGTGTCGAAAATATCTTATTTGTCACTGATCTTAGTGTTCTTAAAGACTGACTTTCTTTAATCTGACCAAGAATTAGCTTTATGAAAAAAGTGAATTATACTTTTCTCACCCAAATAAATATTCACTCATAAAAATCACATGTTTAAACCAATTATTCAGACACCTCTCAAAAACATTCTCCATAATACATCCCATTGGTCTTATATACTGAAAATTCTAAAAGACAGTATCCTATAATTCAACTACTGTATTAGAATTTATAGCACTTAAATTGTTCTGATTTCAAGCTCTGCCTGAGGAACAGTAGAAACTGAAGGCTTATACACAATTTGGATTTTATAACAATGAAATAGTTCTCTAGGAAATATTAATTTATTTTAAAAGAATGTAGTAATACGAGCAGGTTGGTGATAACTGAAGAGTCATATTTTGGAGTTCATTTCCAGATAAATGAGTTGGGCACATAAAGTCTAGAATGCAAAAGGCGGCACCAGGTAGCAACTAACAACGAGGCCCCACAGCCGGCAGCCAGCCCAGGGGTCCTTGCCTCCCAGGGGACATCTGGCAGTGTCTGAGGTATTTGTGATTGGCACTGCTGGAAAAGGCTGCTGCTGGCAGTCATAGACAGAGGACAGGGTTGCTGCTGGGAGTCCTGCTGTGCACAGGGCAGCCGCATGACCCGGAACTTGTCTGCCCTAACAGGGGAACAGAGCCCAGGCTGAGCACCCCTGTGGCTCCCCTGTGGTCCACAGTCTTTTAGGACCTGCCACACCCTATCATTTCAAAACATACTTCTTCCTGTGTGACAACTATTCATCCTATAAATGAAAATAAACAAAATTAATTTTCTTGTTACTGTTTCTGCAACACCCCTTAACATGACCAGAGGCCCCAACTGTTGTTGCATAACTGAGACTGGACTCATGATCCTAGCTCACAACTGACCCAGTTAAATGCAGGGCATTTTGGCACCTCTCAAAGAATGGGGAGGGACAGTATTTTATTTCTCATTCCATTGCCAATTCCTCAAAAGCCTTTAAAAAAAAAAAAAAAAAAAAAAGCTCCTAATCACTTAAAATCAGAAAAAAATAGAGTTTTTCATCTCTAAGCAGGGAAAGAGCATTTTGTAAAGGTAAAAGATTCTTTGAATTTTGATCTTATCTTCTTGGGGAATTTTCCACATCAGAAATTCTGGGGTTGAAACAATTTATTAGGTTTACAAAGTGCTACTTAACTTTAGCCTCATAGAGCAGAGAAGAGAGCAAAGGACCAAGAATGTATTCTAACATCAGGACTCCTGCAGGACTGTCCAGAGCCCGGGTATGTGAGTGTGCCCGGTGAATCTGCTAGAACGGTATCTCACAGGGTCTCCTAAACCACTCTTACTATCTTTTAAATAGAACCCTTTATTTGGTTGCATTTTATGGAACTGGCTTTCCACAGAGCTTATTGGGAAAGCACTGGAATGATAAACCTGGCTCCATCCCAATGAATTTCTCTGCATGTGGAATAAAATCAGTGGTCTTAGCCAGCTTATCTGATGGTTCTATTAGCTAGCTTGTCTCTCATTTAATTGGACCAAGTCAAGCCCTGGAAATGCAGTTCATTAGGCTGTTCTAATGGATATGGATTGGATTGCCCTCTCTTTAAGAGCCTAAACCCTTCCAGAGCAACTGGTCACATTCTACAGAATACAAAGCACCCTAGGCATCTCTGAACTGGTGGATTTTCTGTTTTCTTTCTTATTTAAAGAAACAATGCCAATGTATTGCTCAATATATATTTAAAGCAATGAAGCCACAGAAAAACAGGGATACCTGTTATCATGGCTTTCAAAATAACATTGTTTCTCTAAGTCGAAATGACCAGGGTAGTCTATGTAAATACCTACATACACAGAAAAGCATAAATATAGGTGCAATAATGATGTAGATTTGCAGTGTTCAAAAAGGGGCTTTCATTGACTAGGATGAGTTTTGTATACCGTATCAGAGTGAATAAATCATGAACATTTTTTCTAAGTGTGTTGTCCTTTACTTACTCTACAATACCATTTATCCACGTCCAAAGGATATATGCTATAAGGTACATTTTCAGTTACAGCGAAGGATTTATTTTGATTTGCCAATATTCTGTTTGCTGGATCTTCTTATCAAGAATAAGCATTTGGGGCTTCCCTGGTGGCAAAGTGGTTAAGAATCCGCCTGCCATTGCAGGGGACACGGGTTTGAGCCCTGGTCTGGTAAGATCCCACGTGCCGCAGAGCAACTAAGCCCGTGCGCCACAACTATTGAGCCTGTGCTCTAGAGCCTGTGAGCCACAACTACTGAGCCCGTGTGTCACAACTACTGAAGCCCGTGCGCTTAGAGCCCGTGCTGCACAACAAGAGAAGCCACTGCAATGAGAAGCCCGTGCACTGCAACGAAGAGTAGGCCCTGCTCACCGCAGCTAGAGGGGGCCCGTGTGCAGCAACGAAGACCCAACGCAGCCAAAGATAAATAAATAAATTAAATTAATTTAAGAAAAAGAATAAGTATTTGCTGGGCTGCTGTTCACATTTCAATGTTAGATCTATTACTGTCAAAGCAGTCTCGGTCCATGGTAAATTTGAACCAATAACCTCATTTTATTTAGCACAAGATCCTTATTGACTGAGTGAATCAGTCACATATACGGATATAACTTCATTATACTGGATGGCATCTTTTTAAAAAAAGTATAGGTGATTGTACCCTAATATGGGTACACATTTAAAAATTAAAATTTGCCCACAAATCTGAGGCAATGCCAAAGGAAAAGTAGAGGAGCAACAGAATTATATTCAACTTTTTTTTCTTTGTTCAAAATATAAAAGTACTGAGATGGGGGCAAATAGATGATTCTTTCAAAGTGCTAACTGTATTTATTTGTCCTCTTTATTAATTATAAAACTGTCTTCATTTTAAGTAGTCTGTTTCTTTCTTTCTTTCTTTCTCCCCAACCCCCTTTTCACTCATTCATTCATTCTCTCACTCAACATTGTTTGAACCCTTGCCAGGCATTCTACTCGGAGCAGTGTAGTATAGTGGTATTAAATTAGTGCCAGAAAAGACATTAGAAAATGGTGGAAGTAGGTCTGATTCATAAGAGATTGCAGCAGTAAATATAAAAGAGAGGAGCCTAAAAAACCACTCTTGGACAAAAGATATGCTTCAGCTTAATAAATGTTTTCAGTACTTCTCTAAAACTTCCCTTTTCGTATAATTCAGGGGTCAGCAAACTGTAGCTCAAGGACCAAATTCAGCTGACTGTCTGTTTTTGTACTGCCCACAAACTATGAATGTTCTTTTTACATATGGTTGGGGAAAAAATCAAAACAATAATAATATTTTGTGATATGAAAATTATATGAATTCAAATTTCACAGTGTTCACAAATAAAGTTTCATTGGAACACGGCCACACCCGTTCATTGATATAACGTCTATTGCTACTCTGGTGTTATAACAGCTGAACTGAGTCGTTGTAATGGAGCCCTTATAGCCCATAAAACCTAACATATTTACTCTCTGGCCCTTTAAAGAAAAGGTTTATGAACTTCAGATATCGTTGGTCTGAGAAAAGCATTATGTGTTGACACTGTAACTTCAAATTCTGTTATGTTAAAAACAATCAATAAAAGAGTTTCCTATTTATCTATTAACCTATAAAATAGGCTGGAAAAAAAAAGATGTTATATCTAAATCCATATGCAAGTATGTGAAAAAGGGATAAAGGAATCACAGTAGTCTACGATTTTGTAGTGACTCTGGGATATGAGAATGAAAATATACCCAAGAATTATCAGATGATCCATTTACCCACTCAAGTCAGCACTCCCTTGATCCTACTAAAATACTAAGTCTGGTTTAAATGAAGAGTTTAGAATGAATTAAGAGAGAAATAAGGGAAAGATAGAAACTAAAATATATGCAAAAAGATGAAAGAAATCAGAATAGTTTAGTGGGGAGAGAAGAAAGCCAAGGGGTGATTTACTACTGGACTTTCAGGCATGAGGAAGGCAAGGCAGAGGCAATGATCTTGAGCTATAGTTGAAGGCACTGAGCTTTCTCATGAGGGAGACTTCTGACAAAGTGTGTTGTTAATCATGAAACTGTGTTATTTAGAAAGACAATTGGTTCTTCCAGCCTCGAAGCCCTGAACAAAACAAAAGAGACATTCATTCATGCTATCCTTTAGAGAAAAATTGATTTACATACATAGGCGGCATTGAGTGACCTCTCAGGATGCTTGGCCTTCTGATTATTCTAAGACTACTTCTGCAAATCTAAAAATGTTAATAATGTTCCACAGCAGTTGGGAGAAGGCTGTCAGAGGGATGAGCACATACATGAAGATTATTGTGTCTGCCAGTTGTCCCTATAAAATGGGGGTGGGTAGAGTAAAAACCTCCCTACATATCTTTGTTGTGTGAGCTCAAAACAACTCAGGTCAAGATTCTTCTTGCCAAAAGCAGAGCTAGCTTTCCAAGCAGTACTGATATTTTTGGCCTTGATTTATACTGATCAACAAGCATATGTCTTTAGGGATTAAATTAATTAGAGGAGATTTGCTGGATAATGTTCAAAGACAATAAAATTCCTAAAGTTTTACAGGCCATACAAGTTAGAGCGCAAAATGGTACACCTTGGGGGAGGATTAAGAGGAACTAATTTTGTACCCAAAGGACTGTCATTTTCTATCCTCATGCAAAAGGGGGACTTTGCTTCAACAGGTTTCCAACTGGAGAACTAGGTTAATTACTATAGAGTTACATGTGTTGGGAAATAGGTCCTGAAAAGATGAACTTAGAAATAAAAAGGATTACATGAAGAAACATGAAGTGTAAAAGGCAAATAGCCTCTTTAAACATTTTTTTCAAATGTCCAAAGGAAAGGGAGAGGATATTAAGCTGTTATTTTCCATTTTTTATGTTATAAAAACAGGATAAGAGAATGTTTTGCCTTAAATAAGCCACAGGATACATTTACAGATGAAGAGGACTAACTTTTGAATAAATTATTTTAAAAGCTGTAGACTTTTCAAAAGCAGGATTATTCTCTATGACACAAATGAACCTATCTGCAAAACAGAAACAAAACCACAGACATAGAGAACAGACTTGTGGTTGCCAAGGGGTAGGGGGGTGGGGGAAGGAAGGACTGGGAGTTTGGAGTTAGCAGATGCAAACTATTATATATGGAATGGATAAACAACAAGGTCCTACTGTATAGCACAGGGAACTATATTCAATATCCTGTGATAAACCATAATGGAAAAGAATATTTAAAAAATAATGTATATATATGTATAACTGAATCACTTTGCTGTACAGCAGAAATTAACACAACATTGTAAATCAACTATACTTCAATACAAATAAATTTAAAATAAAATAAAGTAAAATAGGATTATTTTCAACTAGGAAGGCTGTATGGGAGCATAGTCCTTCCATACCAGGCAAGAGACAGAGCTACAGCTTGACAGATTTCTGCCAGTCCTGGACAAGCTGTGGAACAAGTCCCAGACAACAAAGCTGAAACAGGTGGCTGCCTGTCTCTACAACGCGTGGGTTACTGAAAGGCCCCTGCATGAAGACATCTCCTTCAAGCTCCTGACCCCTACTGTTAGGATCTGCATTTCTACCAAGTTCCCACATGATGTTTCTGCTTCTGGTCTGAGGACCACAACATGGGAAGCATGGGTCTAAAGCCATCTGTGCTTCATTTAACACCACTTAGAGGGAAGACACCAAAGATCCAGCTCTCTCCCTAACTCCTAGCCTTCCACCCAAACACAAACACTTTTACATCATGCTCAACTGGCACCTTCTATAAGACTTACATCTAATTAGTTACTGACTGTACAATCACGTCTGGTCATGGCCCATTCTATTCAAAAAACATACAAAGCAGCCAATTTGTCCAGGTCTTGAGAAACAAAATTACAGGAAGAAGAATATTTATTTGGGGAGGGGTACAGGGATAAACTGGGAGATTGGGATTGACATATACACACGACTATATATAAAAGAGATAACTAACAAGGACCTATTATATAGCACAGGGAACTCTACTCAATAATCTGTAATGGCCTATATGAGAAAAAAATCTAAAAAAGAGTGGATATATGTATATGTATAAGTGATTCACTTTGCTGTACACCTGAAACTAACACAACCTTGTTAATCAACTATACTCCAAAAAAAACAAAAAAAAAAAACCTGTCAATAACAACAAAAAAAGAATATTTATTTGGCTGAGGGCTAAAAGCTAAGATTCTACCTAGGTCCCCCAATCCCTAGTGCCACAAATTCAATAAAAGTAGAATAAAATAAAATAAAAAACTTTTTCAGATTGCAGCTGGCATTTAGAGCCTTCCACAGGCAATGCAAAGGAGAGCAGAGATGTAATGATACAAACAATTGGGAAGCTTGATTCAGGGACTATCTCAGGAAAGTGAAATGCAAGAAACTCATTAAGACCTTGAACCAAAGCATTTATGCCAACATGTGACTTTCACATGCTATTTTCCCCAGGGTTCATATATACCCAATGACAAATACCCTTAAGTTTATCTTACACTAATACTGATTTACAATGTTGTTTTTAAACCTGTACAAAGGAACATCTCTAAGACTGATTCCTTTATCCAGTCAATATTCAACAACTGGCTAAGAAGCACATCCTTATACAAAAGACACATTCTAAAATATTTTGAGTTAATTGTACATGCGTAAGTTGAATCATTTTACATATAGTAAGGGTATTAGCTAATCAAAGTAAACATATAATGAATCATTTGATCAAGCTACATAATTTTAAGTTAAATAATTTAACTCTTTAGTTAGCATTGGTAAGTTTTAGGTTTGATGTAGTAAACTTGGCATGTGAGAAACTGTGACATGACAATTTTATGCTCTTTGGTAAAGGCAACACTTACTTTCACGAAATTTGGCCCCTTATTGTTTGTATAACTTGAGTGAAAAAAAGAACAAGAAAGGGAGAAAGGAGAAGAAAGAAAGGGGACGAGGAGAAGGGGAGGAAAGGGTGGGAGGAGAGAGAGAGAATGTATTTTTTCTCTTATTTTAAGCTCCACACTTTGAGATTGCTCTGTGAAGAGTCAGCATAAGTAACTACATAATCAAAGTCTGAGAAGCTGGTGAATCCCAGCTAAGGTTCTGAAACGTGCACAGTATCTGCAGTGCCATACAGGTACAACCAACTTGTTCTCATTCAGTGGATTTCAGCCAGCTACATGTGAAGGGAAAATGTTAGGATTTAAATGAATTGTTTTATCTTGAAGTTTTCAAAGCATCTGACTTCAAGTTCTTGTAGACTTATCTATGTGAATACTTTGTGACCAAAATGTTTAAGAGCCCAGCTTATAAAACATATTTAAATGGTTATGCTTTCTGAGGGTAATTAAGAATTACCAAGAACTCTTAAAGGGCAGAGCTAGGTCGGAGTTTCCCTAATTTTTATAATTGTATATGGCACAGCCGCTTCAAAAGCTTGCATACTCATAGAAGTTTAATAAATCTGCTGACTAGCATGGAGAACATCTCACATACAGTGAAAACAGACTGGCAGATAGTAACATGTCCTTGTTGTGAAATGCAGTTAGTTTAGAGCTCCATCTGTTCCCAGACTTCAAAAGTCTGGGGTTTTCTCAAAACCACCGCAAAAGATTTGTGTGTTGTACCAACAGAACTCAGACATTTTATGAGCTTTGGGCCAAACATTTATAAATAAATCCCTATCCTCATAACCAAAAAAAAAAATTTGAAACTGTAAGCATGCTCCAACCTTCAATAAAATACCATTGGTTCCTGACACGGTCACTGTTTATCTTTCGGATGCATCATTCATTTTATGAAAATACAGTGACAAGCAAATAGCCAGTTTCCCCAGTCTGCAAGGATATTTTCAGAATTTTGCCCTTGAAAAAGGTGGATTTTTCTGTAGTTGTCTCAACAAACTCATTTCAATCACTTTCTTGCAATTTTCTGCATGGAAACACCACCAGGCAAATATCAGTGATCTAACATCAGGCAAGGTTTCTTTCTTGATAATAAATGTTAGTTTGGAGCATGCTCACAAAGAATCGAGACAGCCTGATCTAACCCTGTTGCAGGAGTGAAGCCTCTGGTGTGGGAGGAGAACCTTCGCTGCCTCTCAGATGTGTACTTCTATCTACCCCTGCTGTCGGCAGCGTGAAACAGAAGAGGCAGACACAAAAGACCTGTCATCTGGGCACTGGTGTAAAACATCTTTCTAACCACAGTGCACAGTCAACTGAGAACATCCTGTATTTGTCAGGGATTGAAGTTTTGAAATTGTGCAGCACATGTCAGGGCAGATACTAGAGAGTTAACGAGACTTAGAGGCCACTCTTTGTCAGGATTAATAGTCAAAAGTATAGCATTAGTGTGCAAATTCCAGTTTCTCTTTGGATTTTACAACTATTCCCTGGGAAATTTTGGGATGTGAGTCTGGTCCTAGACTAACAGCTTCTTTTGTATCAGTTGCATGTGTTACAGCTGAGCCAAAAGGAGGAAATAATGATGCTTCTACTACAACACCCTAAATAGTGTTCCAGAAATAACAGAATTTCAATTAATGCTTGGTAAAAGGGAGTGAGCATATAACTTACTCCAAAGTACAAATAGAGAGTGACATTTAGCAGGGAACTTGCGATGGTTTTGCTTAAGTAGTTTCTGAAGAATGACTCAAGTGTCACAAAAAGCTGATGAGTTGAAAAGGAGACTCGGTCCCTCGGGTACAAGGAGTATAGAAGTTGGGCGCTTTGAAGGCCCTGAGTCAGCAGGTGGCCTAAAGAAGCAGCAGCCACGTGGCTGTATGTAGGTCTAGCCCTGAACCAACCAGTGGATGCAAAAAACACAGGGCCCATGTGACAGTCTGACAGCCACTGAGTAAGAGAACAACCAAGACAGACAGGGATCACATGAGAAGTGGGGAAAACCAGGGCCAGTTTGGACCTGAGGCTGGGATTAATGCTAAAGTCAAAACAAGGCAGAAGGCAAGGAAAACACTAAATTAGAAACAAGGGAAGGGGCACCACGCATAATCGAAACTTGATTACCTCTGGATATCTAGAAATCCAACGCTCAAGCACTCATCACAAACTCAGATGACTGTAGGATCAGGCTGGTAACCTAAGAAGGGAACCTGGTGGCAGAGAATAGGACACAAGGGAGCAGGGTGGGAGGGGGCCAGTCAGCTCTAGAGAAAGAGATATCTGCCATCACATCCTGGCCGCTGAATTGACCTACCACGTTGTGTTGCAAAATGGGCCCGGGGTAAGTGAAGGAGTTAGGAAGTCCAGTGTTCAGCAAGGGGTCTGGTGGACAGGAGTTACCTGCTGGAAGGTCAAGCCAAGGGAAATTTTACAGTAAATTGGGTCATTTATTTATCAGCTGAAAGTGTAGCTACAGAAAACATGAAATTTAAAACACATCTGCCTATATTTGATGCCGCCTCCAATTTGTGCTCAGCAATTTTATTGAGTTTGACTTAAGATCTCTAAATTCAGGAAAAGGAGCTTGAAAGATGAACCATACAGCATTATAAAATGTGTGTTGGCCCGGTGGGGTGAACAGTTGTTGGAGGATTGGGGAATGTAAGTGCCGACAAGTGGAGGGGGCAGTGGGCAGGGGAAGAGTTAACAACAGATTAGGTGAAGGCAGTCACATTACAGATAAAATAACAATGTCATGTCACAAAGCTAGAAGATAGAACAGGGCATCACGAAAACAGAACAGGCAGCAAGCAGGGGTGAGTGTGCATATCCATGGAGTGACTATTACATGGAGGGCACCCTGGGCTCCTGCAGGGCTTTGATGACCAGAGGCCGGGGCTGGAATCCCAGTTCCGTCACTAGCTGTGTGACCATAACCAAGTTAGTCAACCTCTCTGTAGCTCATTTTTCTCCTCTGGAAAATGGGGATGATAATAAAAATGGGGCCATCTCATAGGGCTGTCAGGAAGGGGTGGAGGAGTATTTTCAGAGCGCTCAGAAGCTGTCTAGCAGGTAGTAAGTTTCATGTAAGTTTACATACAATTGCACTGGGTACTTAACAAACATTGTTTTATCAAATCCTATCAGCAAATCTGCAGTGTAGCGTTAGTCCCAGATGACATTTCATACATGAGAAATTGAGGTTCAGATCCTACCTAAGGATCACAGGGCTGGGAGCTGGCAGGGCTGGAAAAGGAGTCCCACCCTTCCCTACCTCGAATCCATATCCCACTACCACCAGCTTCAGGCCACGATACACAGCGTCTCATTCCAGAAGCCCCCTGGCAATATCCTCTATATCAGGGTTTCTGTTCCTAAGAATTGCTTTCCCTGAATACTTCTTACCTTTAAAAAATTGACCAGACCCTTCACCAGGACTGTGAGAAATTGTTAAATCACGCCTAACCATGATGGGAATTAAAGGATAGGAAGGGAAATAGCTTTTCTCATGAATATGCAAATAAACTTTAAATGGCATCTACATATTTAAAACAGGCATTAAGAGGAAATGTGTTCCTCTGTCTGAGACAGAATGGATGCTGGATAACAGTCTGTGGAAACCAGCATCTTAACTATTGTGAGTTATACCATCATTGCCTTGAAATTTTTGGTCTAAATGTGAGCAACTCTAAGCCATGCATAAGAATAAAAGTGAAAGAAAAAAAAAAGAGGAGGAGAAAGCCATGGAAGTGGCTTTTTTTTTTTCCCAGTAATTATGAGAAACTAGGTTCAGAGTTGCTTTTGTAGAAAAACTGACTGCCCATAGCCCTAACACCACATCTGGAAATCCCAAGTTCTGGCATGAAAGCATTATGGACGGGCCTGTGGAAAAACCTCTTGCCAGCGAGAATTGTGGATTGTGAGCCATTCATGCCGAGCTTGGAATGTTACTGTCCCATTAAAGTTTCCAAGGCCTTTCCCCTAAGAAGCTTTATAGGCATCCTGGGCAGGCCTGGCCCAGAGCTTCAGGACTCAGAAGAAATTTGGAAAAGGAAGGTTTCTAAAGAGGGAAAATAGAAGTAAGTGTACGGTAAGAGAGAGAAGGAAAGCAAAGTGATTGTAGAAAACTGTTTGGAGGCAAACTTGAATGGGCTATTTGAAAACAAGAAAGATAGAGAATAAGAGAAACAGAGAAGCAAGAGAGGGAGATGGAAAATGTAAACAGACAGCTAAGAGACAGGAAAGCAAAGGAGGAAAATTTTGAACTATGGAATGAGATTTCATGCCACGGAGTCCTCAGCATGTGTGGACAATGGCACTCTTCAGAAGAAATTCTCCACACCTCCTCCTTCTCCGACACAGAAAGTCTTACAAAGCATGGAGGAAGGATGGGAGGGAGAGAGGAGGGGTGAAGGCCTCTGTTTCCCTATCCCACCCCCACTGCACCGGGTTTAGGGTTTACTCCCAGCTCCCCAGGGCCCGGGAAATAGGCAAAAATGCAAGAGACGCGGGTACGCACTTTCACCCAGAGTTCAAAAGCAACCTACAAATCATTCATGTGTCTATGCCCCAACGTCTAACGCAGGACATGCATGGAAAAGCAGGTACATCAGGGGAGAAAGCAAGAACCGAGCCTTCCTGCTTTCTTCTCTGTCCCAAGTGCTGTTTGGCTTTCGCATTCCTCATACCCCAGAGCCACACCAGAGGAAGGTACTGACAATGCCTGGCTCTGTGCAAAGGGAGCAGCTTCAGTCCAAGAATACACAGGGACAAGGTTTCTCCTCACACCTGGGACTAAGAAGATGAGGAAGATAATATCCTCCCATGTCACCTGTCAGGGATTAGTTACCCCTACGCCTCAAGCCAGAGCTGCTGACCTGGATTGGATGCTGAAATTGTGGTTCCCAGGAAGGGTCCTGGCTGCTGCCCAGTTAAGGGGTCCCCTCCCTCTGACTTCAAAGCCCGCCTGTTGGTGACATTAGCAACTGCAGAGATGAAAGCCCTGAGGAAATCAGTCTGTAGGGAGGGGACTGGGGCTGGCAGTTCTGTGTTGCTTTCATCCTGAATGAGAAGATGACAGAGAAAGATACAAAGGACTTATTGTACGCTGAGCCAGACAATCCTGACTTCGGGGGAAAAAAAGCCCAATAAGTGCATGTTTCTCTCAGAAGATTCTATTTTGATGAAATGGAGATATTCCACCAGATTCCTCACATGTTTGCTCTCTCTGTATATTTATTTTAAAAGTGCAGTATTTCAGTGATGAGGGGACTTTTGGCTGAAGTGTCTACTGCAT
This sequence comes from Balaenoptera physalus, assembly GCF_965194825.1. Lineage (NCBI taxonomy): Eukaryota > Metazoa > Chordata > Mammalia > Artiodactyla > Balaenopteridae > Balaenoptera > Balaenoptera physalus. The sequence continues at coordinate 55,609,519 of NC_138896.1, read as the reverse complement.
GAAAGATATAAAATTATTTCTCAAGTCCAGAGAAGTATTAGGTTGACCTTCCCCATGTTCTAGCTTATTAGTTCTTAAACCCTGTTGAGTAGCATGAAATTTAATTTTTACTCCCATCATGGGAATTGGTAAGAATTACGATCCTCATCATGACCTCACATCCCATGAAAAATAAACTACTGAACCAAGTGTATGTGTGAGCCGGCTCTATTTTAGCTTAAAATGACAGAAAACTCCAAATCCAACTAACTGAAACTGCAAAAGAGGCATCATTGCCTCTTGTAACTATAAAGTCCAAGAGGAGACTAGCTTCAGGTATAGTCTGATCCAGGGCATTAAGGGAGTGACAAGAGCTGGTTTATCTCTCCATCTCTTAACTAAGCTCACTGCAGCCCATTTCCATATTGGCTACTCTATCAAGCAACCTCATGATGGCATGATGGCAACCAGTAGTAGCTTCCGGCTTCCACCCTTACAAGCCTAAGTCCAATGGAGGAAAAACAGAGTGAGTTCCTAACAAAAGCCCCGTAAAATCCCAGGTTTTGCTCTGATTAAATTGACCTGGGTCACATCACCCCTGAACTAATCACTGAGGTTAGGGACAAACCAGGCTCTGAACAGGCAGGCATGAATTACAAGTTACCTTCTTTGAGTTACCACACAAACCTCATGAACTGAAAACTTGAGTTTTTCCAGAGAGAAACTGTGCTGATTTTACCCAAAGAAGGGTATATGGAATCTGGGCAGGTACAACAAAAGACACACACTAATGCACGGTAGGATATTTCAGGGATTTGCGGGGAGTATAATTCCTCTAGTTGTACTCGAAGGCAAATAGGTGGTAACAGACTCAAAAGCATTAAAACAAAAACTAAGAGACAAAGTTTGAAATTGATAAAATTCTATTTTTCTGTAGATTTTTGTTACAGAAATGTTATTTCTTTGTGTTCCTGGCTTACACCCGCTATCCGCTTTGCTAGACACCAAGAAGGAGGGTGCTCAGGGCCTGCAGGGCTGGCTGTCCAGGTGCTGCCCCTCTCCCGCCAGCGGGCAAAGTCCAATGACACAGCATGTGAGACGCAGTCACCATTACTGTCCTGGACCCATTCCTCGGTGGGGACCAGTTGTCAAGTCCCTACCATGCACCAGATGCTGTGCTACGTACTCTCAGCACAAAGTCTTTAACCCTCAAACCAAGAGACTTTATGTCACTTGTCTGAAGTCACACAGTTGGAAAATGGTGGAGCCATGATTTGGACCAAAATTTGTCAAATGGCCCTCTAGGCTTTTTCTAGGTACATCTTCTTTTGTACTTGGAGTTTAAACATGTTCCCACTTTCCCAGTTTCAATCTTGAACCTACTTGCAGGTGTACAGTGCATTTTTCCTGAAGCTGTGCTGTGCCGGGCTGCCTTGTGTAACAGTTCTGGTCACTTTAGCACTGGGGCTTTCCAACACTGTGAGTATGAATAGACTACTAGACCCATTTACTAACTCTTTCAAGTCAAATTAGATGAATTTTCCATCGCCTACTATAACATGTGCCTTTTCATTTCCATTCCCTTCTTCACAGTGCTCACTCGTAAGTCCCTCCAAATGCCATCTGTCACTAGTCCATATGTCTCCATGTATCAAAATCTTACCCATTAAAGGTCTACTTTAACTAATTGGTATAGTCTTCTGGAAGATAACTTTGCAACATACATCAAAAGTCTTAAACATGAGCATACCCTTTGACTCAACAATCCCTCTTCTCAGAATTAACCTTGAGAAAATAAAGACGGCTGCATGGAGCTAAATAAACAAACACACACACATACACACATATATTGTCATGTTAATTTTAAGAGCAAAAGATGGAAACATCCTAATTATTATATGATGGGGCATTCACTGAATAATTTTTAGTCATCCATTTTATAGAGTAATATATAATGATTAAAAATAGCATCATAGGAGAATAGCTAATAACCCATATAACAGTCACAATATACAGGTTAAAAAACTGTGTGTACAGATTGACCCAATTATGGAAGATACACTGATTGGCCGTTCCAGGTTTACTCATGATCCTCCTCTATCTTACTCTCTGATTGTAAGCTCTACCCATTGGGAGCTCTTGATCTCTGTTTTCCAGCTGGGTTCAGCCAATTGGAAGCCCCAGCACAAGATCTGAGACACAAGGAGAGGAGAACAGGGTGTGTTTTCTCCACTCTCTCCCTGCGAAGTTGCTTGGGCTGGCTGAGTCTATTGCATGAAGGACACTGCTTCTCTCAAGGTCATTTTCTCTACTGGCTCTCCTTCCAAGTTTTAGTAACCACACCCTCCCCTGATTCCTTCACTAACAGCCTAAGTTTGGTAACAGCTCCTTTACTATTACTAGTCTTGATTTCCTGCACCAGCCCCATGCTTCCCTTATGTTTTACCCACTCACAGAATTTAACTCTGCTATCTGTTTTCTGCTAAAACCTCAACTAGCACAATACAAATACAAACACAAACACACTCATTCATAAATGGTGGGAAAAACCTTACAACAATACACCTCAAAACCCAACAACGCGTCTCTCACTAGGTGGTGGGATTATGAGCAATTTTGATTTTTTTCTCTTTATTGCTTTTCTGTACTTTCCAATTTTATACAATCAATATATAATACTTTCAGAATATGAAATAACCACAGGTATTATGTTTTTACAAATCTAACTTATGACCAATGTTAGCTCTTCAGTAAATCCTTCCCTGATCATACACCCTCTAAACTTATCACTCTCTAAACTGAATTTTTCCACCATTTATTTTCTGTGCCATCTATGTGACACTTACAACTTCCCGGTGTTGAAGTGAGTGTATGTATTTTATTTACACCAGTGGGCTATTTAAGATAGCACAATTTGTACACAGCACTTTCCTTTTTGGAGATTAAAATCTCTTGGAGGGCAGGGACCATGCTTTATGTTCTCTCTATCCCCTACTGTACCTATTACACAGTAGACAATCAGTAAACATGGATGGAATAAATGAAATCTATAGAAGAGATTTAAAATCTCATTTCTGTCATTTCAACTTCCTTCCTATCAACTCTCCTCTATAAGCAATAAAAATGAATTATTTGAATTCAATTGCTCAACACATCCATCTTCTAGTGAAAGTGCAAATCAGGAACGAAATAGCTCGCGGCAAGCTGGCAGAAGGACGGGAGAGAAACAAGGTTGGAAAAAGCTGCTATGAAAGAGCAATAATGAGTTCGTGGATTATGGAGAGGTGACTAAGTTTTAGGACTGAGCTTTCTCACTAATGATAAACCTTGAGATTTTAGTTTCAGACTTCTAAAATTTATCACCAGAGAAAGAAATATGAATAACAGTATTTGGATTAATGGGGGTCATCATTATTCACTGTGGAAAAGAAAGCAGCTAGACTAGAATCAGCCTTGCAGAAGATCAGATTGTGACCTGATTCCCAAAGCATCATTTTTTACTTGCTATTTCTATTTTTCCCAACCTCCTACTATAAATAGAAGCAGTGAATCTAATAAGGTGTTTGAATAGTCACCAAATGCAATTTTCTAAGTTCAGCTTTAGCAATGAATGATGTACCCTGAGACAGTAAAATGCTACCCTCAAGCCTGCAAGGGAGGCTGGCTAAAGTGAAAGAAAGTTTCCACCACCTTCTGGAGATGCCCTTGCCATGGTCCCCACTTCTGAATATCTTATCCCTATTGGGTGTGTAGCTACTTTCAACAGATTGACACAAGATAGCACAACCCTGAGATCAAAAGCCAATCCACATAAGCCACTAGGAGAAGGAGCTCTGTGTCTCCCGATTCAGGGGTTCTGAGCAGTACCTTTAGTAGAGCAGGTGAAACAAAGTGAAGACACGGTAAGCCTGTAATTTATTTCCACTGACTTCCAAAATGGAAAAGGAGGGATGACTTGTCTACAACATCCCTAGGAAGTTCTGGATCTTACTGTCTCATACAATTTTATTTTATTACAATCTGAATTCATACACTCCTGGTCTCACCCTTTGTCTGTAATACAATTGCCTTTCGATGTTTCCCAGACCACCTGTTGTTCAGCTGCCTAATACGTGCTTCCACGTGGCTTTTATTATTAAAATAACATTATCAAGAGGAAGAAGCCCCAGGATGAATGGCAAGAACTGAGCATGTCCAGATGCAACCAGTGCTTCTGATTTACTGTCTGGAGGTGCAGTGGTGCTCCTGCCTCAGCCCAGTCATCTCATCTGTTTTCACACAATATTTGTTCTCTCAAATTCAGTAATTTAAAGAACCTGTTTATCCCTACCAACTGAATACACAGCACAATGCATACACTTTTCTTGATAAATCATTTTATTAAATACACTCACTGTACTCAGCTCTTAACTAATGGATTCTCTATTCTAGTACAATAAGGGTTTCCCTAACTATTCTTATACATTGCTACTAGCATCAGGAATACACCGAGCTATATAATTCTTCACTGCCCCCCTCAAGATGCAAAACTCTTCACATCTCTTGTTATTAAAATCTGCTCTCAGAATCTGATCAACTAATTCATCTTGAAAGGTAAATGGTTAGTTTAAAAAAAAATTGATCCAGTCTTTCTAGATGTTTCTATTCTAAAATATAAAATGTTTAAGTGGGAAAATCTCTTGACATAGGATTTCAACAATAGCGGTAGGTAGTGTGTTGTTGGGGGTGTTTTTAGGGGAAAACTTCATGGAGCTTTCCCAGCCCTAGGACACAGACTCAGGAAGGTCACTGCTGACCTTGCCTCTGTGTCAGCCAGTCCTGCATAAGAATAAGAGCACTACCAAATGTAAAATAGATAGCTAGTGGGAAGCAGCCACATGGCACAGGGAGATCAGCTCAGTGCTTTGTGACCACCTAGAGGGAAGGGATAGGGAGGGTGGCAGGAAGACACAAGAGGGAGGAGATATGGGGATATATGTATATGCGTAGCTGATTCACTTTGTTATGAAACAGAAAATAACACCACTGTAAAGCAATTATACTCCAATTAATATGTTAAAAAAAAAAAAGAATAAGAGCACTCATAACACATCAGTAACAATGTTTACTGTTACTACTCACACTGTCATTTATTAAGTGCCTTTTCTCTTCACAGTTGGGATATGAATTTTAAAATTGTTATTTCATGTTTACAACAATTCTATGGAATCACCTTGTTATTCTCAATTTATAGTGACAAAATATAATGTGGTTAAAACCACCCAACTAAATAAATGGCAGAACTGGGATTTTAACTCAAAGCTGTGGGATTCTAATACCCATGGTCTTAAGCATTATGGTCTGTATTCTAGTGATCTCAAAAGATGGAACTTTTAAGAAATTCACTGCCTGTATGGGAAAAGAATCTAAAAAAGAGTGGATATGTGTATATGTATAACAGATTCACTTTGCTGTACTGCAGAAACTAACACAAAATTGCAAATCAACTATACTACAAAAAAATTATGATTTAAAAAAAGATATTCACTGGATAGACCTATTCTTGTCCCATAATTTCTTGTTTGTTTTTCTCACCTCTGTTAAATATCTTGAGGATAAGGTGATTCATCATATTTGAAAAATTCAAGTTTTTCCTTAACCCCATTGTTTATCTAGTCACTTTTATGCTCCAAGGAAAGCTTACTTAGGTTAGATTTTTCCATTAAAGTTTTTTCCTCCCCCAGCCCTTCCAACTCATAAAAAATATATTAAAGGGGAAATGAAAGTGTGCATTTACATTATAGGGGTCCCAGAAGGAGAAGAGTGAGAGAAAGGACCCGAGAAAATATTTGAGGAGATTATAGTTGAAAACTTCCCTAACATGGGAAAGGAAATACCCACCCAAGTACAGGAAGCGCAGAGAGTCCCATACAGGCAAACCCAAGGAGAAACATGCCAAGACACATAGTAATCAAATTGGCAAAAAATAAAGACAAAGAAAAATTATTGAAAGAAGCAATGGAAAAATGACAACATACAAGGGAACTCGCACAAGGTTAACAGCAGATTTCTCAGCAGAAACTGTACAAGCCAGAAGGGAGTGGCATGATATACTTAAAGTGATGAAAAGGAAGAACCTACAAACAAGATTACTCTACCCAGCAAGGATCTCATTAAGAGTCGTTGGAGAAATCAAAAGGTTTACAGACAAAGAAAAGCTAAGAGAATTCAGCAGCACCAAACAAGCTCTACAACAAATGCTAAAGGAACTTCTCTAACTGGGAAACACAAGAAAAGAAAATGACCTACATAAACAAACCCCTAAAAATTAATAAAATGGTAATAGGAACATACATATAGATAATTACCTTAAACATGAATGGAATAAATGCTGCAACCAAAAGACACAGGTTCACAGAATGGACACAAAAAAAGACCCATATATATGCTGTCTACAAGAGAACCACTTCAGACCTAGGGACACATACAGACTGAAAGTGAGGGGATGGAAAAAGATATTCCATGAAAATGGAAATCAAAAGAAAGCAGGAGTAGCAATACTCATATCAGATAAAATAGACTTTAAAATAAAGAATGTTACAAGAGACAAGGAAGAACACTACATAATGATCAAGGTATCAATATAAGAAGAAGACATAACAATTACAAATATATATGCACCCAACATAGGAACACCTCAATGCATAAGGCAAGTACTAACAGCTATAAAAGAGGAAATCGACAGTAACACAATAATAGTGGGGGACTTTAACGCCTCACTTACACCAATGGACAGATCATACAAACAGAAAATTAATAAGGAAACACAAGCTTTAAATGACACAATAGACCAGATAGATTTAATTGATATTTAGAGGACATTCCATCCAAAAACAGCAGATTACACTTTCTTCTCAAGTGCACACGGAACATTCTCCAAAATAGATCACATCTTGGGTCACAAATCAAGCCTCAGTAAATTTAAGGAAATTGAAATCATATCAAGCATCATTTCTGACCACAACACTATGAGATAACAAATCAATTACAGGGGAAAAAACGTAAAAAACACAAACACATGGAGGCTAAACAGTACGTGACTAAATAACCAAGAGATCACTGAAGAAATCAAAGAGGAAATCAAAAAATACCTAGAGACAAATGACAACTAAAACACGATGATCCAAAACCTATGGGATGCAGCAGGAGCAGTTCTAAGAGGGAAGTTTATAGCTATACAAGCCTACCTCAAGAAACAAGGAAAATCTCAAATAAACCATCTAACCTTACACCTAAAGGAACTAGAGAGAGAAGAACAAACAAAACCCAAAGTTAGTAGAAGGAAAGAAATCATAAAGATCAGAGCAGAAATAAATGAAATAGACACAAAGAAAACAATAACAAACATCAATAAAATTAAAACCTGGTTGTTTGAAAAGATAAACAAAATTGAAAAACTATTAGCCAGACTCATCAAGAAAAAGAGGGAGAGGACTCAAATCCATAAAATTACAAATGAAACCAGAGAAAACTATAAGCAACCCTAAGACAGTAAAATGGACAACCTGGAAGAAATGAACAAATTCTTAGAAAGGTATAACCTTGCAAGACTGAACCAGGAAGAAATAGAAAATATGAACAGACCAATCACAAGTAATGAAATTGAAACTGGGATTAAAAATCTTCCAACAAACAAAAGTCCAGGACCAGATTGCTTCACAGGTGAATTCTATCAAACTTTTAAAGAGCTAACACCCATCCTTCTCAAACTCTTCCAAAAATTTGCAGAGGAAGAAAAACTCCCAAACTCCTTCTATGAGGCCACCATCACCCTGATACCAAAACCAGACAAAGATACGACAAAAAAGAAAATTAAAGCCCAATATCACTGATGAATATAGATGCAAAAATCCTCAGCAAAATACTAGCAAACAGAATCCAACAACACATTAGAAGGATCATACACCACGATCAAGTGGGATTTATCCCAGAGATGTAAGGATTCTTCAGTATATGCAAATCAATGAATGTGATACACCATGTTAACAAATTGAAGGATAAAAACCATATGATCATCTCAATAGATGCTGAAAAAGCTTTTGACAAAATTCAACATCCATTTATGATAAAAACTCTCCAGAAAGTAGGCAAAGAGGGAACCTACTTCAACATGATAAAGGCCATATACGACAAACCCACAGCAAACGTCATTCTCAATGGTGAAAAACTGAAAGCATTTCCTCTAAGATCAGGAACAAGACAAGGATGTCCACTCTCACCACTATTATTCAAAATAGTTCTGAAAGTCTTAGCCAAGGCAATCAGAGAAGAAAAAGAAATAAAAGGAACACAAATTTGAAAAGAAGAAGTAAAGCTGTCACTGTTTGCAGATGACATGACACTATACACAGAGAATCCTAAAGATGCCACCAGAAAATGACTAGAGCTAATCAATGAATTTGGTAAAGTTGCAGGTTACAAAATTAATGCACAGAAATCTCTTGCATTCCTATACACTAATGATGAAAAATCTGGAAGAGAAATTATGGAAACACTTCCATTTACCATTGCAACAAAAAGAATAAAATACCTAGGAATAAACCTACCTAGGGAGACAAAACACCTGTATGCAGAAAACTATAAGACACTGATGAAAGAAATTAAAGATGATACCAACAGATGGAGAGATGTACCATGTTCTTGGAATGGAAGAATCAATATTGTGAAAATGACTGTACTACCTAAAGCAATCTACAGATTCAATGCAATCCCTGTCAAATTACCAATGGCATTTTTCACAGAACTAGAACAAAAAAATCTTAAAATTTGTATGGAGACACAAAAGACCCTGAATAGCCAAAGCAGTCTTGAGGGAAAAAAACGGAGCTGGAGGAATCAGCCTCCTTGACTTCAGACTGTACTACAAAGCTACAGTAATCAAGACAATATGGTACTGGCACAAAAACAGAAATATAGATCAATGGAACAAGATAGAAAGCCCAGAGATAAACCCACGCACCTATGGTAAACTAATCTATGACAAAGGAGGCAAGGATATACAATGGAGAATAGACAGTCTCTTCAATAAGTGGTGCTGGGAAAACTAGACAGCTACATGTAAAAGAATGAAATTAGAACACTCCCTAACACCATACACAAAAATAAACTCAGAATGGATTAGAGACCTAAATGTAAGACTGGACACTATAAAACTCTTAGAGGAAAACATAGGAAGAACACTCTTCGACATAAATCACAGCAAGATATTTTTTGATCCACCTCCTAGAGTAATGGAAATAAAAACAAAAATAAACAAATGGGACCTAATGAAACTTCAAAGCTTTTGCACAGCAAAGGAAACCATAAACAAGATGAAAAGACAACCCTCAGAATGGGAGAAAATATTTGCAAACAAATCATTGGACAAAGGAGTAATCTCCAAAATATATAAACAGCTCATGAGCTCAATATTAAAAAAACAAACAACCCAATCCAAAAATGGGAAGAAGACCTAAATAGACTTTTCTCCAAAGAAGACATACAGATGGCCAAGAAGCACACGAAAAGCTGCTCAACAACATTAATTATAGAGAAATGCAAATCAAAACTACAATGTGGTATCATCTCTCAGCAGTTAGAATGGGCATCATCAGAAAATCTACAAACAACAAATGCTGGAGAGGGTGTGGAGGAAAGGGAACCCTTTTGCACTGTTGATGGGAATGTAAATTGATACAGCCACTATGGAGAACAGTATGGAGGTTCCTTTAAAAACTAAAGATAGAATTACCATATGACCCAGCAATCCCACTACTGGGCATATACCCTGAGAAAACCATAATTCAAAAAGACACATGCACCACAATATTCACTGCAGCACTATTTACAATAGCCAGGTCATGGAAGCAACCTAAATGCCCATCAACAGACGAATGGATAAAGAAGTTGTGGTAAATACATACAATGGAATATTACTCAGCCATAAAAAGGAACGAAATTGGGTCATTTGTAGAGACGTGGCTGCATCTAGAGACTGTCATACAGAGTGAAGTAAGTCAGAAAGAGAAAAACAAATATCGTATATTAACACATATATGTGGAACCTAGAAAATGGTACAGATGAACCGGTTTACAGGGCAGAAATTGAGACACAGAAGTAGAGAAAAAACGCATGGAAATCAAGAGGGGAAAGCAGTGGGGGGTGGGGGTGGTGGTGTGATGAAGTGGGAGATTGGGATTGACATGTGTACACTGATGTGTAGAAAACGGATGACTAATAAGAACCTGCTGTTTAAAAAAATTAAATTAAATTTTTTTAAAAAGCGTGCATTTATTCCAACCTTCATACTAATCAAAAAGAAAGAAAACACATCAACAAAATACTATTTTGTATTTTGGTGTTATGAGAAAATGTCGTAAGTTGACGATGTTGTGAGAAAATGAGTGCTTTCAAACAATACTGGCAAGGGTACAAATTGGTAAAAGTTTTCTAAAGAGCACTTAGACAATATGACCCAGGAATTCCACTTCTTAGAACTTGTTTTAATTAAACACTCAGAGATGCACTCAATGGTTTAGGTAAGAGAATATCTGTCTTTGTAGTAGGGGGAAAAAAAAGATGAAAATAGCCTAAATATGTAATAATGGAGGACAAGCAAATAAAATTTGGTACATTTGTATGACAGTAACTGGAAAGTTTTCAAATAATTTTTTTTTAACATCTTTATTGGAGTATAATTGCTTTACAATGGTGTGTTAGCTTCTGCTTTATAACAAAGTGAATTGGCTATACATATACATGTATCCCCATATCCCCTCCCTCTTGCGTCTCCCTCCCACCCTCCCTATCCCACTGCACTAGGTGGTCACAAAGCACCGAGCTGATCTCCCTGTGCTATGTGGCTGCTTCCCACTAGCTATCTATTTTACATTTGGTAGTGTATATATGTCCATGCCACTCTCTCACTTTGTCCCAGCTTACGCTTCCCACTCCCCGTGTCCTCAAGTCCATTCTGTACATCTGCGTCTTTATTCCTGTCCAGCCCCTAGGTTCTTCATAACGTTTTTTTTTTTAATTCCATATATATGTGTTAGCATATGGTATTTATTTTTCTCTTTCTGACTTATTTCACTCTGTATGACAGACTCTAGGTCCATCCACCTCACTACAAAAAACTCAATTTCGTTTCTTTTTATGGCTGAGTAATATTCCATTGTATATATGTGCCACATCTTCTTTATCCATTCATCTGTTGATGAACACTTAGGTTCCATGTCCTGGTTATTGTAAATAGAGCTGCAATGAACATCGTGGTACATGACTGTTCTTGAATTATGGTTTTCTCAGGGTATATGCCCAGTAGTGGGATTGCTGGGTCATATGGTAGTTCTATTTTTAGTTTCTTAAGGAAGATCCATACTGTTCTACATAGTGGCTGTATCAATTTACATTGCCACCAACAGTGCAAGAGGGTTCCCTTTTCTCCACACCCTCTCCAGCATTTATTGTTGGTAGATTTTTTGATGATGGCCATTCTGACCGGTGTGAGGTGATACCTCATTGTACTTTTGATTTGCATTTCTCTAATGATTAGTGATGTTGAGCATTCCTTCACGTGTTTGTTGGCAATCTGTATATCTTCTTTGGAGAAATGTCTATTTAGGTCTTCTTCCCATTTTTGGATTGGGTTGTTTGTTTTTTGATATTGAGCTGCAAGAGCTGCTTGTAAATTTTGGAGATTAATCCTTTGTCAGTTGCTTCATTTGCAAATATTTTCTCCCAATCTGAGGGTTGTCTTTTCGTCTTGTTTATGTTTGCCTTTGCTGTGCAAATGCTTTTAAGTTTCATTAGGTCCCATTTGTTTATTTTTGTTTTTATTTCCATTTTTCTAGGAGGTGGGTCAAAAAGGATCTTGCTATTATTTATGTCACAGAGTGTTCTGCCTATATTTTCCTCTAAGAGTTTTATAGTGTCTGGCATTACATTTAGGTCTTTAATCCATGTTGAGTTTATTTTTGTGTATGGAGTTAGGGAGTGTTCTAATTTCATTCTTTTACATGTAGCTGTCCAGTTTTCCCAGCACCACTTGTTGAAGAGGCTGTCTTTTCTCCATTGTATATTCTTGCCTCCTTTATCAAAAATTAGGTGACCATATATGCGTGGGTTTATCTGTGGGCTTTCTATCCTGTTCCATTGATCTATATTTCTGTTTTTGTGCCAGTACCATACTGTCTTGATTACTGTAGCTTTGTAGTATAGTCTGAAGTCAGGGAGCCTGATTACTCCAGCTCCATTTTTCTTTCTCAAGATTGCTTTAGCTATTCCGGGTCTTTTGTGTTTCCATAAAAATTGTGAAATTTTTTGTCCTGGTTCTGTGAAAAATGTCATTGGTAGTTTGACAGGGAATGCATTAAATCTGTAGGTTGCTTTGGGTAGTATAGTCATTTTCACAATGTTGATTCTTCCAATCCAAGAACATGGTACATTTTTCCATCTGTTTGTTATCATCTTTAATTTCTTTCATCAGTGTCTTATAGTTTTCTGCATATAGGTGTTTTGTCTCCTTAGGTAGGTTTATTCCTAGATATTTTATTCTTTTTGTTGCAATGGTAAATGGGAGTTTCCTTGATTTCTCTTTCAGATTTTTCATCATTAGTGTATAGGAATGCAAGAGATTTCTGTGCATTAATTTTGTATCCTGCTACTTTACCAAATTCATTCATTAGATCTAGTAGTTTGCTGGTACCATATTTAGGTTTCTCTATGTATAGTATCATGTCACCTGCAAACAGTGACAACTTCACTTCTTCTTTTCTGATTTGGGTTCCTTTTATTTCTTTTTCTTCTCTGATAGCTGTGGCTAAAACTTCTAAAGCTATGTTGAACAATAGTGGTGAGAGTGGGCAACCTTGTCTTGTTCCTGATCTTAGAGGAAATGCTTTCAGTTTTTCACCATTGAGAATCATGTTGGCTGTGGGTTTGTCATATATGGCCTTTATTATGTTGAGGTAAGTTTCCTCTATGCCTACTTTCTGGAGGGTTTTTACCATAAATGGGTGGCGAATTTTGTCAAAAGCTTTTTCAGCATCTATTGAGATGATCATATGATTTTTATCCTTCAATTTGTTAATATGGTGCATCACCTTGATTGATTTGCACATACTGAAGAATCCTTGCACTCCTGGGATAAACCCCACTTGATCATGGTGTATGAGCCTTTTAATGTGTTGTTGGTTTCTGTTTGCTAGTATTTTGTTGAGGATTTTTGCATCTATGTTCATCAGTGATATTGGCCTGTAGTTTTCTTTCTCTGTGACATCTAGGTCTGGTTTTGATATCAGGGTGATGGTTGCCTTGTAGAATGAGTTTGGGAGTGTTCCTCTCTCTGCTATATTTTGGAAGAGTTTGAGAAGGATAGGTGCTAACTCTTCTCTAAATGTTTAATAGAATTCGCCTGTGAAGCCATCTGGTCCTGGGCTTTTGTTTGTTGGAAGATTTTTAATCACAGTCTCAATTTCAGTGCTTGTGATTGGTCTGTTTATATTTTCTGTTTCTTCCTGGTTCAGTCTCAGAAGGTTGTGCTTTTCTAAGAATTTGTCCATTTCTTCCAGATTGTCCACTTTACTGCCATATAGTTGCTTGTAGTAATCTCTCATGATCCTTTGTATTTCTGCAGTTGTTACTTCTCCTTTTTCATTTCTAATTCTATTGATTTAAGTCCTCTCCCTTTTTTTCTTGATTAGTCTGGCTAATGGTTTATCAATTTTGTTTGTCTTCTCGAAGAACCAGCTTTTCATTTTATTTATCTTTTCTATTGTTTCCTTTATTTCTTTTTCATTTATTTCTGATCTGATCTTTATGATTTCTTTCCTTCTGCTAACTTAGGGGGCTTTTTGTTCTTCTTTCTCTAACTGTTTTAGCTGTAAGTTTAGGTTGTTTATTTGATATGTTTCTTGTTTCCTGAGGTAGGATTCTATTGCTATAAACTTCCCTCTTAGAACTGCTTTTGCTGCAGCCTATAGGTTTTGGGTCATCGTGTTTTGATTGTCATTTGTGTCTGGGTATTTTTTGATTTCCTCTTTGATTTCTTCAGTGATCTCTTGGTTATTAAGTAGTGTATTGTTTAGCCTCCATGTGTCGGTATTTTTTACAGATTTTTTCTTGTAATTGATATCTAGTCTCATAGTGTTGTGGTCAGAAAAGATACTTGATATGATTTCAATTTTCTTAAATTTACCAAGGCTTGATTTATGACCCAAGATATGATCTATCCTGGAGAAAGTTCCATGAGCACATGAGAAGAGATTGTATTCTGTTGTTTTTGGATGGAATGTCCTATACATATCAATTAAGTCCATCTTGTTTAATGTATGATTTAAAGCATGTGTTTCCTTATTGATTTTCATTTTGAATGATGTACCAATTGGTGAAAGTGGGGTGTTAAAGTCCCCTACTATGATTGTGTTACTGTCGATTTCCCCTTTTATGGCTCTTCGCATTTGTCTTATGTATTGTGGTGCTCCTATATTGGGTGCATAAATATTTACAATTGTTATATCTTCTTGAATTGATCTCTTGATCATTATGTAGTGTCCTTCTTTGTCTGTTGTAATAGTCTTTATTTTAAGTCTATTTTGTCTGATATGAGTATTGCTACTCCAGCTTTCTTTTGATTTCCATTTGCATGGAATATCTTTTTTCATCCCCTCACTTTCAGTCTGTATGTGTCCCTAGGTCTGAAGTGGGTCTCTTGTAGACAGCATATATACTGGTCTTGTTTTTGTATCCATTCAACTAGTCTATGTCTTTTGGTTGGAGAATTTAATCCATTTAAATTTAAGGGAATTATTGATATGTATGTTCTTATTACCATTTTCTTAATTGTTTTGGGTTTGTTATTGTAACTCTTTCTTTCTCTTGTTTTTCCTGCCTAGAGAAGTTCCTTTAGCATTTATTGTAAAGCTGGTTTGGTTATGCTGAATTCTCTTAGCTTTTGCTTGTCTGTAAAGATTTTAATATCTCTGTCAAATCTGAATGAGATCCTTGCTGGGTAGAGTAATCTTGGTTGTAGGTTTTTCCCTTTCATCACTTTAAGTATGTCCTGCCCCTCCCTTCTGGCTTGCAGAGTTTCTGATGAAAGATCAGCTGTTAACCTTATGGGGATTCCCTAGTATGTTATTTGCTGTTTTTCTCTTGCTGCTTTTAATATTTTTTTTTTGTATTTAATTCTTGATAGTTTGATTAATAGATGTCTTGGCGTATTTCTCCTTGGATTTATCCTGTATGGGACTCTCTGTGTTTCCTGGACTTGATTGATTATTTCCTTTCCCATATTAGGGAAGTTTTCAACTATAATGTCTTCAAATATTTTCTCAGTCCCTTTCTTTTTCTCTTCTTCTTCTGGGACCCCTATAATTCGAATGTTGGTGCATTTAATTTTGTCCCAGAGCTCTCTGAGACTGTCCTCAATTCTTCTCCTTCTTTTCTCTTTATTCTGCTCTGCAGTAGTTATTTCCAATATTTATCTTCCAGGTCACTTATCTGTTCTTCTGCCTCAGTTATTTTGCTATTGATTCCTTCCAAAGAATTTTAAATTTTCATTTCTTGTTATGTTCATCATTGTTTGTTTGCTCTTTAGTTCTTCTAGGTCCTTGTTAAACATTCCTTTTATTTTCTCCATTCTACTTCCAAGATTTTGGATCATCTTTACTACCTTTACTCTGAATTCTTTTTCAGGTAGACTCCCTATTTCCTCTTCATTTGTTTGGTCAGGTGGGTTTTTACCTTCCTCCCTCATCTGCTGTGTGTTTCTCTGTCTTCTCATTTTGCTTAACTTACTGTGTTTGGGGTCTCCTTTTCACAGGCTGCACGTTCATAGTTCCCATTGTTTTTGGTGTCTTCCCCCATTGGCTAAGGTTGGTTCAGTGGGTTGTGTAGGCTTCCTTGTGGAGGGGACTAATGCCTGTGTTCTGGTGGATGAGGTTGGATCTTGTCTTTCTGGTGGGCGGGACTGCATCTGGTGGTGTGTTTTGGGGTGTTTGTGACCTTATTATGCTTTTAAGCAGCCTCTCTGCTAATGGGTGGGTTTGTGTTCCTGTCTTGCTAGTTGTTTGGCATAGGGTGTCCAGCACTGTAGCTTGCTGGTCATTGAGTGGAGCTGGGTCTTAGCATTGAGATGGACATCATCTCTGGGAGAGCTTTCGCCATTCGATATTATGTGGACCCAGGAGGTCTCTGGTGGACCAATGTCCTGAACTCGGCTCTCCCACCTCAGAGGCACAGGCCTGACACCCAGCTGGAGCACCATGACCCTATCAGCCACACGGCTCAGAAGAAAAGGGAGAAAAAAAGAAATAAAGATATAAAAAAAAAAGAATAAAAATAAAAAAAGAAAAAAGTAAGAAAAAATGAAAACTGACAGACAGAACCCTAGGACAAATGGTAAAAGCAAAGCTATACAGAAAAAATCATACAAAGAAATATACACATACACACTCACAAAAAGAGAAAAAGTAAAAATATATATCATTGCTCCCAAAGTCCACCACCTCAATTTTGGGATGATTCCTTGTCTATTCACGTATTCCACAGATGCAGGGTACATCAAGTTGATTGTGGAGATTTAATCTGCTGCTCCTGAGGCTGCTGGGAGATATTTCCTTTTCTCTTCTCTGTTCGCACAGCTCCTGGTGTTCAGCTTTGGATTTGGTCCCGCCTCTGCATGTAGGTCGCCCTCTGGCCTCTGTTCTTTTCTCAGACAGGATGGGGTTAAAGTAGCAGCTGATTAGGGGGTTCTGCTTCACTCAGGCAGGGGAAAGGGAGGGGTACGGAATGCGGGGCAAGCCTGTGGTGGCAGAGGCCAGCGTGACATTACAATAGCCTGAGGTGCACTGTGTGTTCTCCTGGGGGAAGTTGTCCCTGGATCACGGGACCCTGGCAGTGGAGGTCTGCACAGCCTCCCAGGAGGGGAGGTGTGGATAGTGACCTGTGCATGCACACAGGCTTCTTGGTGGCTGCAGCAGCAGCCTTAGCGTTTCATGCCCATCTCTCGTGTCCATGCTGATAGCTGCGGCTCATGCCCATCTCTGGAGCTCGTTTAGCTCGTTTAGCCCATCTCTGAATCCCCTCTCCTTGTGGCCCGAAACAATGGTCTCCTGCCTCTTAGGCAGTTCCAGACTTTTTCCTGGACTCCCTCCTGGCTAGTTGTGGTGCACTAGCCCCCTTTAGGCTGTGTTCACGCACCCAACCCCAGTCCTCTCCCTGAGGTCTGACCTCCGAAGCTGGAGCCTCAGCTCCCAGGCCCCACCTGTCCCGGTGGGTGAGCAGACAAGCCTCTCGGGCTGGTGAGTGCTGCCCGGCACCAATCCTTTGTGCGGGAATCTCTCCGCTTTGCCCTCTGCACCCCTGTTGCTGCGCTCTCCTCTGTGGCTCCGAAGCTTCCCCCCTGCCACCCCCCCCCCCCCGTCTCTGCCAGTGAAGGGGCTTCCTAGTGTGTGGAAACCTTTCCTCCTTCACAGCTCCCTCCCACTGGTGCAGGTCCCGTCCCTATTCTTTTGTCTCTGTTTTTTTTTTTTTTCTTTTGCCCTACCCAGGTACATGGGGAGTTTCTTTCATTTTGGGAAGTCTGAGGTCTTCTGCCAGCGTTCACTAGCTGTCCTGTAGGAGTTGTTCCACATGTAGATGTATTTCTGATGTATTTTTGGAGACAAAGGTGATCTCCACGTTTTTCTCCTCCGCCATCTTGAAGGCTTCTTCCCTTCCCATTTTTATAATAACTGTCTGTTCTGCGCATCAGTGTTCTTTTTCTTTTTAGGGTCTCTTTTTTTCTCTGAGCTAGCAGGCATTTTGCTTATTATATGCTATTTATAGTGAGAACTTCAAGCTCTGCTTTCGGTAACAAATTACACCTCATTTGCTCTTCTAAACAAATGTTATGCTTTGGCAAACGCCTTAATCAGAAAAGTGAATTGAGATGCTGTTACCGTTCTTTATTTTCTCTTTCTCCCCTTTTATTGACTCCTCCTCCTCTTGGTCTCTTCCTGCTCCTGGGGCTCCAGGACCTTCACTTTAACACGTCTTCCAAAGAAGCAGCAGGGAAGCCCATCTGATCCGGAGAAATTTGTTCCTGGTTCTGGAAGCAGCGATGCAAGAAGCAGGCAAACGGGCACAGAGCAAGTCTGTTGAGAATCTCAAGAGGGAGGTATCTAACAGAATCATACTAACAATGACAGTATTTTGCTTTCTTCAGAAGCACTCCAAGTGCTTCACCCATATTAGCTAATCTTGTGTGGTGAGGAGGTGTGATTACACCCAGCCTGGGGTTTATTTTCAAAGCTATCAGGCCGCTAATAATTCTTAATGAAAAAATTGTTAAAGATAGAATAGTAAGTGAAAAAAGAGATACAAAGCGTATGCTTCAAATACATTTAAGTTTCTGAGAATAACAGATATTACACCAAAAAATTCATTGTTATTATAGTTAAGCAATGAGATTGTGGATATTGCACTGTTACTTTGTTATGCATTTTAAAATTTCACCCATATTTTCCAACAAAAAATTATTACTTAGAATCAGAAGAAAAAGAATTCGTTTCTAAAAGAGAACTCAAAGGAGAGCTTTTGCTTATATGTAATAGGAATGATTGGGTCTTCTTTTTATTTTCAACCAATTTCTACCTTTCATAATTTGAGGTTGCCCTTTCAACATGTTACTTACATTTTAATATATAGTCCTAATAATTCAATACTGACACATATCCACTCATTATTAGCTATTGACACCAAGATACAGGAAAATTAATACAATATAATTATATCATTCAAAGCCAATTCTATGAGCTTGGGATACATAATGCAAATAAATGTAAGTTTCACTCATCCCTTTCTTGTTACAAATCCCCTCTAGTAAAATGCAATGTGATGATTAAATTGTGTGGAATAGTGACCAGGGTGCAGCAAGTATTCTCAAAAATTGCTTGCAAAAATACTGGAAAGAGGAAACAATGGGAGGAGGGGAAATTGATAATATGATAAAAGAATTATTTCATATCTGCTTTGTTGAATGTAGAGATGATAGTTAAGTGTCATGGATTTAATGTTGCACCAGAAAGAGAAAGTACTATACATCAGGAATCCAGGTCTATAACAGTCAGTGTGATCTATAGGGGCCATGAATCCATCATGGTCCCTTAAAAACAAATAGATCTCTTTTTCCATATCTGCAAGCACTATAAAGGGACATTTATAAGTCACAATCTGACAACAGAGTATGTACACACATAAGATGATAAAGACATTCACTGTTCACAGATTGTTTTGTTCATTCATTCGAGAATTTATTGAGTAGATGCTATGTGTGAAATCCAAATTAATGTTCTAAATTGGTCTCTAAGTTATAGCAAGTAATGTATGACTTGGTGCCCCAGGGTGCTCACTAACTACACTACACACCCATGGGATCAGAATTTATGGGGTAGGACCAAGAAATCAAAACTGTTACCAAGCTCCATGAGTGAGTCTTATGACCATTACTTTCAGTATATTCTTTTGTCGTTAGACAGACACGATTTGTACAGGAAATATATAAAATTTTTTTTAGTGTAAAAAATACTAAAGGAGCAGATTCATGGTTATCAGCAAAAGTGAAGCAGTTAAGGATATTAAGAGGGTGACTTTAGTGCTTTTGTCAATTTAACTTTATTACAGTAGTATACTTTTGGCTAAATGATTACAAAATACTACCTATGGTTGGTCAGTAATGAATCATTAATCTTTGTTTAAACTAGCACTAGATTTGCCTAGATCAATGGCTGAATCAGAACACAAATAAAATAAAAATTTTTGGTCAAGTTAGTATAAAGGGAATGAGGTATTTTGAAACACAATTTCTGGAGCCACAGTTTTTGAAGCCATGGAAAGGAGTATGACTTTTCCAGAAAATGAAATAGGTGATGCTACATTTAATTTCTGGGGTGACAGTCTCCAGGCTCTGAAAAGCAAGTAATCAATATTTATTTTGGAAAAGTAAAGAGGACCTATCATTTACTGAGAATTTACCATGTGCCAAGTAGTATATTGAGAACCTTATTAAATTATCTCAATTATCTATTAAATCTAAGAGGTAAATAATATCACTGTATTATCCCATTTGAAGATGAATAAACAAAGGCACATGGAGATTAAATATGTTAAGGCCACATATTAATAGTCTACAGCTTGTATGCAAGCTATTGTTTAAAGACCGAAAGAAGAGTCTGTAAGGAAGTGAAAACCAACAACAAATATCTCGCCTCTTAGTAAATTAGGGAAGAACAATGGAAAGAGTAAAAAGTTACACTGACAGATACAGTCATCCCAGGCTTTTGATGGTATACCATTGATAAAAGATCACAGAATCACAGTGTAATGGAGAAAGAAAATTTTAAAGTCATTTTTGTCCCACTGCCTCTACTATAGATGAGGAATCTTAGTCCCCAAGAGCCGAAGTGATACAGAGTTAAGCTCTGTATCCAGACACCCAAACACCCAAACACCTATGAACGGAGCTTCCCACCTCACTACTCCCTCTCATGGATCCTAGAATTCTTCCTTCCAATCAATACGTCACTCAGATGGGATTACAAAGTCAGTATATTGGAAAGTAGATACATCTTCAGTTTAATGTGTAATTTTCCCACTATAGAACAATGGTAGGAAATATTTGAAATGTAAAGTATATAAAAGGACACATTTATTTGGCTTGTCTTTTTTGGAATCACATCCGTAGCTCATGTCCCTTCACCCTCTGTTCTCTGTTCCAAGCTCTTACTTGTGGAAGTTGCTATCATCATTGCCATCATTATCTTCATGTTTCCTGTTTGAAGTTCAACCTCTCAAATTCTTTATGAATTCTCCAGCTCTCTTTAACTTCTTGTGTTTGGAGTAACACACTTGAGCTCTCAGCTCATTAATGCTACTTACAAGCTATAAGAACTTGAATGAGCTACTTAACTATCCGAGCGCAAGTTTCCTCATCTTTGAAAATAGACATAATAATGTCCAGTCATAAAGTCATCGTGAGAATTAAACCTAGGTAAAATATCGACTTCATTGACTAGTACAACAGGTATTTAAAACTTAAATGACTTTTCCTTGCTTCCTTGGCCTGAATGTTTAATTTTAATGGCTCCATCATTCTTCAGCCACCATCTTTTTTCTTCATTTGCCTTTTATCTTGCCTCAGGAAACCTCCTCCTGCTTCTTTAGATTTGACTTTCTAAACTTCACCTTTGAGTGTTTTTCTACAGTTCTCTGAGTCTTTAAAGAGGAAAAGGGAGGGAAAGGGGAAAAAATAAAGAATGAGCAATTTAGCTGTCAATGAGTTTTTCTCATTTTTTCCTTTTGTTTCAATCTTGTCTCTTTTATTATTGCTTAAGATAAATCCTGTTTATTCTGCTCTTAGAATGTATGTTACTCTCTGAGGTATCCATTGAGAAGAGGGAATGCTTTTTCACCGACAATAATCTCCAGAAACGTCTGTTAGGATAACTGACTCTAATCATGCTATTGACAGGAGATTGCCACTCAGAGATTACCAAAAAAAGGCATTTTCTTTAAAAACCTAAACTTTTAAAATCCTACATAGCTGTGCTCCATAGACATGACTAAATTTTCCAAGCTCCTTCTTCCTTAAAATAATCAGCTCTCCAAACCTTTGGACTATAAATCATTTTAAAATTAACAGTGTTGAGCTGTAGGGATGAAAGAAAGATCTTAGGGCTTGAAGAGAGAAGAAAACATGTGCAAAAGGTGGTGGGTAGGTCAAGGAACCCGATATAAACAAGGCCAAATTATAGAAGGACAAGAGTGCAGAGTCAAGGGCTGAAGTTTTAAAAATAAACTTTACCCTCTATAAAATAATATCCTGTTCCAAGTGGAGAGAGTCATGTCTCCGTGTTCAACTCTGAGTCTCTGATATCACGGACACACAATTTATATTCAGCTCTTGGACTCATCATTCTAGGTAGAATTTCAGACATATTAATCTGGAGCCAGAAACACGGTTCTAAACAGCAATTGTAGGACATGAAAATGTGCAGTCAGCCTCAAGGATGTGAATAACCAACAAAAAAAGTGCTTTTCATTTATAGATGATGTTCTGGAATCCTAACATCACAGTGGAGTCAGTCAGAGAGAAAATATTATTAAAGACTGAATGAGAGACTTTTTAATGACATGTATATAAATATTCATTTAAGTCACACGAACCTCCTTGGCAGAGCAGTTGGAAACCTGATTGTCCCAGGACTGCAGCTGGCCTGGAGTCGATGGGAGCAGGGTCCGGGCGACACGTCTCCTTCCTGTTTGCCAGCTCTGTCTGCAGCTGAGAAAGACAGGGGGCTCAGAAGGGAGGTCTGCCGTAGGAAGTGTGACTTGGCAGCTCCTCAAAGGTCAGGTGCACTAATGTAGCTAAAATTTTGCCTATTCTATGTTGTCGTTTGTTTCAAAAGTCCCCGTAATTTGGAGAAAGTTCAATAATAGATATTTACTACATTTCTGCAGGGCAAGAAAGAACAGGGCAAATTGGGTCCTTAACCTCATGTAGCTGACATCCCACTCATTATGCTTTATTGAGCACTTACCATTGGTCACGAGCTAGACAGGACACTAGGTACTATGGATTTAAAGATGGAACAAGAGATTCCTGCTGCCAAAAGGTGCATGGTTAGGTTCAGTCAACAGACTTGTATGTCAATAATAACTCCATGGTGAGATAAATGCTAAGAGCTATTTGTACAAAGTGCTTCCTCATCATCTAGATCATAGAAACAGTGCAATGATCTTTCCCAGATTTTTAATATCTTAAAGAAAAATTGCATTTGTTAGGTCCCAGACAGCTGTTGCATTTATGAGCTAGTGAAACAGATAATCTAGTAAAGCAAAATCAATCATTTTAAACAAAGAAAGCATTAGACACTATTATATTAGGGCATGATATCTACATTTTCTCTTCCCTGTTCTGATGGAATGCACTTTAAAATGCATATAATAAGTGATCAGACCAAGGCTGTCATCAAAAAGGGTTACTTCCCATTACACATGTTTGTGCTGGTTTAAATAACAAATTAGGTTTATGGAAATAAAATGGTAAGGTAATAAGACTTAGATATTGGATATCACCTATTGATCTACATTAAAGGGTCATTCATAGGACCATGGATTTCGTGTAAATTGTTAAAGAGGATCACAAGATTATTAAGTCAAATATGATCTATGGTAAGTCTCTTAGTTTTTGAAACATAAGTATTGAGCAAAAATAAAATAATGAAATTCTGATTAAAGTAAAAGTCACATAAATGATGGGTTTTGCATTGGTTGAGTTTTCTCCTGCAATTAAATGTCAGGACCCAAAAATTAAAAGTCAGTCTGAGGGAGGTAAAAGGAAACAATTCTGGACTTCATGTTACTTTACATTCAGTCCCATGTTCTCTAATCTTTATACCTGAACAGGCAGTATGTGCAGCCATAATTGACATTTTAAGTGAAGATCCCACAAAACCTCCAATAATAAAAAAAAAAAAACCCAATTTTAATAGTATCACCTGTACTTAGCATGAAAAAAAGCCAGTTACAGTTTTCCATCAGTTCTAAGTGCCATTAATTGCATGACACGCCATTATTTTATACATTATATGAAATAATTTTAAAGCTGCCAATTAAAAAAATGGCACTAGTTTGATTATCACATCTGTATTCTACTTATTGAAAGAGCTCTGTTAGGTTTACTTAGACATAGAATTTTAACTCTGTCACTTTTGTGAGATCATAAAAAGGAAAATATAAGTGAAATAAAAGGACTCATAATATTCTATCACATTCCGAGTCTGAATTTTCTGTATCACTTTTTGACTCAGAGATGTCACAATCCATGTTTCCTGTACAAATATTCTCCAGGCCAACAAGAGGGTTAGTGATGCAGCTTTTCTTAACAGGATGTCCTTCTATGTCTCTGAGCTTTTCTTCCAAGCTTCGGACCCTGATTCTGCCACTCTTGATGTGGACTCTCTCTAAATCTCAACAGGCAGTGTTATTAGAAGGTTTTAGGGAACGAGCAGGCTTCATGTCCTCAACGGTCTCCTCTAGAAATCCATGAAGGTGTGTAGCATGAAATTTGAGAGCTGAAGGTGTCCAGATGTGCCACCAGGGACCAAACGAAATCTTCTCAGGAGCAGGCTGTGACCATGGTGCCCAGATGACTGCCTGACCAGAGAGGCTGTAGGGATGTCATGGTCTGTGAGGCACAGTGCAGGTTCAGAGATGTTAGGATGTAAAAATATGCACCCTAAAATCTACAAAACACAGCAATCCCCACATTAAACGACTCAGGATAGCACTCTTCTCTGACATTCTCATTACTTATATATTAATATGTAGTATAATATACACTATACACTAATACATATGTATGAAATTAAAGATCAATCATAACACAATAATATACTGCCAGATACTTTATATAATGTTAGCAAATCCTTGATTTCTAGGCTTTGTTACTATACACAAAAAGAGCAACAATGGTGTCTTTTTTTTTTTAACTGAAATATAGTTGATTTACATTGTTGTTTTAGTTTGAGGTGTGCAGTGATTCAGTTATACATATATATTTTTTTCGGATTCTTTTCCCTTATAGGTTATTACAGAATAATGAGTAGAGTTCCCTGTGCTATACAGTAGGACCTCATTGTTTACCTATTTTATATATAGGATTGTATCTGTTAATCCCATACTCCTAATTTACCCCTCCCCCCCCTTTCCCCTTTAGTAACCATAAGTTTGTTGTCTATGTCTGTGGGTCTGTTTCTGTTTTGTAAATAAGTTCATTTGTATCATTTTTTTAGATTCTACATATGTGATATCATATATATTTGTCTTTCTCTGACTTACTTCACTTAGTATGATAATTTCTAGGTCTATCCATATTCCTGCAAATGGCATTATTTCATTCTTTTTTATGGCTGAGTACTATTCCATTGTATCTATATATCTAGATATCTATCTATCTATCTACCTATCTATCTATCTATCTATCTATCTATCTATCTATCTACACACACACCACATCTTCTTTATCCATTCCTCTGTCGATGCTTCCATGTCTTGCCTATTGTAAATAGTGCTGCTATGACCATTGGGGTGCATGTATCCTTTCAAAGTATGGTTTTCTCTGGATATATGCCCAGGAGTGGGACTGCAGGATTTTTAAGGAACCTCCATACTGTTCTCCATAGTGGCTGTACCAACTTACATTCCCACCAACAGTGTAGGAGTGTTCCCTTCTCTCCACACCCTCTCCAACATTTATTGTTTGTATGTATTTTGATGATGGCCATTCTGACCTGTGTGAGGTGATACTTCACTGTAGTCTTGATTTGCATTCTCTAATCATTAGCGATGTTGAGCATCTTCTCGTGTGCCGGTTGGCCATCTGTATGTCTTCTTTGGAAAAATGTCTATTTAGATCTTCTGCCCATTTTTTCATTGGATTGTTGGTTTGTTTGTTTTGATATTGAGCTGTATGAGCTATATTTTAGAGATTAATCCCTTGTCGGTTGCCTCATTTGCAAATATTTTCGCCCGTTCTGTAGGCTGTCTTTTCATTTCGTTTATGGTCTCCTTTGCTGTGCAAAAGCTTCTAAATTTAATTAGGTGTCTTAACAAGTGTAGCTTTTCTAAGTGATCAAAATTGCAATTATTAATAATATAAAGAATAATTGACTTGAATAAAATATAAGTATACATTATGAAAGGCACATAAAATAGAAGCAAGAAAGGAAGAAAAGACTCTCTCCCCCCATCCTTGACCTATAAAAATGTTGAAAAACCTGGAATTGGAAAGTCAATGAAAATGAATTAAGCAAGGGTTTTAGGGTGGGGAGGTTTTGCTGCATTTTTTGCCAAATTGCTATGAAAGAGATATTTCCTTCCTTTTTAACTTTCTACAAAGAAACACCCATCCCTGAGCAACATCTTACAGAATTTATGGAAGGAAAAACATCTATTTGGAACAATAGGGCAATTTAAAAGACACATTTTGGTGAGTTGTTCATCATGAACTTATATTAGGAACCCATCCTGTGTTTAGATTCCAAAGCACATAGTAGAGTATGTGGCCAAAGAGGATTCTAATATGTTTCTTTGCCCATTAGCAATACTCTTCTGACATATGTACTAAGTAGATCATAGAACACCGAGGTTTTCATATGTATAAAACCTCTAAACTATCTCAAGGGCAATAGCTCTACCACTTTTAAATTCTGACATCACTGATAATATGTGACACATAATTAACACTTAATGATACAGTCCATCATATTAATTTTGCAGGACCATAATGGGGATGTGCAAGCGTAAATGAAGGATGAGGTCAGAAAGATGAATTTAAATTGGGGGCTGTGTTATCAGCTCTCCTTAATAAATGTTAGTGAACGTGTCTAATGAATAACCCAAACCCTCATTAGTAATTCATTCAAGTATTTTCTGAACTGATAGGCATTTTGTGGGACTTTCATTTTGTTCCAGCAAACAATGCTGTAGTATTTCAGATTTTCAAATGTGGAGATGTAAGACAGTTAACAAGCAAAGGGAGTTGATAAATGTGGCTAAATGTAGAAATGCAGACATCATATATTGAAGTATATTATATTTTCTTAAGCTGATATGTGTAGTATTATATATAATCTTATTTGTGTAATATAGAACATATAGTCATGTCTTTCGATCTACAGTCGTCCCTCAGTATCTGCAGGGGATTGGTTCCACGACCTGCCAAGTATACCAAAATCCATGGATGCTAAAGCCCCATAGTCAGCCCTCTGTATCCGCAGTTCCGATGTATATTTATTGAAAAAAATCCACATATAAGTGGACCTGCGAATCGAACCCCATGTTGTTCAAGGGTTACTGTGTATCCCCATATCCATCTACTCATCTACCTGTCTCTGTCAACCCACCTGGTAAATCACACAGTGGTGTTAAAGCTTCTACGTGATGTGACCACACTCCTGTCCACTTCAGGTGATGACTCTTTATGGCTTCTTGTACCCTAGGCTCCAGCCACACAGCAGCCTCACTTGTAGCATTTGGAGCTACTTGCCTTCCACAAATGTGCTGCTGTTTCAGAACTTGAAGCCTTTACTTATGCTCCTCTCTCTACTTGGAGTGCCTCCTTGACAGCTGCCAAGCCCCTTACCATGCTTCACACATCACTGACTGGTGAAAGAAAGTTCCCGTAGGCAATGCTTTACATTGGAGCCATTGTGATGGGAGGGCTATAATGCAAGCAAAAGTTTTCAATGGTATTTGGTGCAGACATTAAAGAGACATTTGAAAACAAAACAAATCACGAATAAAATTTTGTCTATGTATTTTCCAAATACTGGGGCTACAGTTTTATCATTCTGATATACATATTTTAATTTAGTTTGGGATCTTCATGACAATAGATTAAGCAAAAACCTGTAAACAGCTCCTCATATTTACTTTCCAGGCCAGCAATTCAAATGGTGAAAAATATATCGTGAAAAATATATCATGAAAAATAAAAAAGGTATTAAAGAAAAATTTTAGTCTCCTCACTATCATCACTGAAGCAATTACTGCTTTAAGTAAAATCACTAAAACATTTAATTGAAAAAACTATCTTTGAGATTTGTAAAGTAGTTATCATAAACTAATATGACAAGAATAATCGTTTTTCCTGAAATGTGTTATTTGGTTATTTATTTTTAACAAATCTTACCCATGTGTCTACGGAAGAAAGTTCCAGCTCTAAATTAAAATTAATTTCAACTTATTTTAAAGAAGAAATCTAGGATATAATATTTACTAGAATTAGCTCTAATAGAACATAAACTCCAGCAGCTGAAAAGATGGAAATTGCAAAATGTACTGATGATTCAAACAATGCCAAATCAAGGTGAAGAGCAGACTAGATCTCAAAAGAAAATTATATCAAAGAATTATTATTTTGATTGAATAGTTTCCTTTTGTTTAGATTTTAAATTATAAAATTTATTTTTATGACATCTTTTTGCTTCAGCTAAATATTTTATTAAGTAATAAAGATATCAATAAGTACCACAAAATAAACTCTATTATATTAAGAGGACTAAGTTTGTACATACAAAGAACATACTAGTGATTAGGTTGTCTTCTCTAAAGATTCTTGAAAATTTCATTAAAAAAATGTAATATGCTCCCTAAAAATGTAAACATTTCAAAAATCTACAGGTTAAAAAGTAAAATTTCCTTTTCACCTCCCTGTACCTCTACTGACCACACTGTCTTCTCCCCAAATAACTGCTGGTGACAGTTTGAACGTAGCCTTGCAGAAGTATTTAAAGTATTTACATTGTGTATATATCTGTGTCTGTATGTATTCTCTCTCTCATGTTACTCTGTAAACTGCTTTTGTCTCAAAAGATATAAAAGAATTTACACTTCAGTACACACAGATCTGTTTGAAAG
This sequence comes from Balaenoptera physalus, assembly GCF_965194825.1. Lineage (NCBI taxonomy): Eukaryota > Metazoa > Chordata > Mammalia > Artiodactyla > Balaenopteridae > Balaenoptera > Balaenoptera physalus. The sequence continues at coordinate 55,581,057 of NC_138896.1, read as the reverse complement.
GTGTTGAGTGTCCTGTGCCCCATTAGTGTGGATGTCCCCCTGTTTGTCTGTTTATTTGTCTCCTGATTAAAATGTAGCTTATTTCCTAACTTTAATTGTTATGAACAATTATTTTACTTTATTGCTATGCACTCCATCTCCCAGCATGAGGGTACAAAGAATATTCCAGTGAAAACAATTAAAGATATTTGATCATATGTTGTTAATGCCTTTGAAGGCATCAATCTTCTGCTAATAAAGTAAGTAATATTACTGAGGCCAGAAGCAGAGCTTAACCTGGCACCATGGACTGAATATTTGTGCCGCCCCCCCTCCCCGAATTCATATACTGAAACCCTAATCCCTAATCCTTAATGGAGGTCAGCCTCTGGGAGGTAATTAGGTCATAAGCGTGGAGCCCTCATGAATGGGATTAGTGCCCTTGTAAGAAATGACAGGAGAGAGATGATCTCTCTGTCCTGTGAGGAGGTGGTGAGAAGGTGTCCATCTGCAGACCATGCAGAGGGCTCTGACTAGGAACTTAATCAGTTAGGACCTTGATCTTGTCTTCCCAGCCTCCAGAACTGTGAGGAATAAATTTCTGTTTTTTAAGTCACCTGGTTTATGGTATTTTTGTTATAGCAGCCTGAGCTAAGACAGCCTGCTTGTATCTTAAGAAAAAATTTGAGCATCTTCAGAAGACAAAATCTAGGGCTTTCTCTAGGTGAGACGTCTAATTGGAGATAGTCAGTAAACTTAGGAACCTAACGGGCATACCCTTATTCATAAAAATTAATTGGCCAGACACTTTCAGTGCTCCCAGGCAAATGACAGAAACAAACAAAATTCCTTTCTGGAAAAACACATTTTCATCTTGAAATATTAAAAAATCCACAATAAAAATTTAAAGGAAAATGAGCATCTTAGATGTCCAGTTTCCAGTTCCACACGTAAGGAACTTAGAAGTCACCTCTCCATTCTAACAAGTAAAAAACTGAACAGACTGAAAAACCAGAAACTCTTCTTGCATTTCTCTACACCAGCAATAAACAATTAGGAAACAAAATTTGAATCACTATATGCAAACACTGGCAATGCAGTGGGAGTGCAGCCTTCTTGCAAAATGTTAGGAGCAATGGCCTTTGTGTTAGCAACAGCAGCCTCAGCAGTACATGGATTCTGGGGGACAACATTTTCCTTTTTCTCTTCCACAAATAAGGGTGATTCACAGTTGATATAGTAATGAACTCCTTCAGGTCTTTGCTCTTTTGTCCTTCTCCCTCTTTTGCAACCATTACTTGTATTAATTTTCTTTTGTTTGAAAACACCTGTGGAGGTCCTGTGGATGCTCACTGATGGAGCTTCCTTATACCTTTGAAAACCTCTAGCGTACTTTAGTAAACATCTTTCATGGTCACTTTGGTCTGAAATAGTGTAAGAGTAAGTTATTTTAGTGTTAAGCATAATTTCCCTCATGTTCAACATTAATCTGGTCTTTCTGTATCAAACAGATAGGTTTAGATGAAGAGAAAAACTTGAAGAGCAGTGACTTACTATTTTGGAGAAACAGATTCATTAGATATAGTCTATATTTAGTAAAGTCAAGTCTACTACAATGTGGACCTAAATATTATGTATACCTTTAAATATATGTATACACATATCTGTATGTCTGTATTTCATATGCATACATTTATCCATGTTATTTGTATGTGTGTATTTACCATATTCTTTAAATATTTTGTTATTTTCTTGTAAATTTTTGTATGAACTCTCCTTAAAAAGGTAATATTTAACTCTAAGGGAAAAGCTTATATGATTTTTCCTTCTTTCATTTTTTGTGGAATGAACCTAAAACTCATGCATTTTTCTAGAAAATTGGAAGACTAGGTGATTTCAGCATTTCTATGTTGAGTCATCCAAATATTCACATCAGGCCATTTGAGCTTCCTACTCAAACCCCAAATTTTTAATTTTCTATGAGAATCGTTTCGTCTCTGAGGCCAAATAAAGATGTGGAAAAAGTCCTTTGTCAAGAATAAAAAGAAGATTACCTCATCAACTAACTATCAAATAATAGAACTAATTTAACCCAGACAACGGGGACAGTTTTTGGAACAAGGTGGTAATGAACTTACAAAAGTGTAGAAAATAAAATGTTTTTAACAAAATTCTCACAGAAGTGGAGGTGGATGGAAAGGAATGCATCAATTTTATTTTTTAATTGCTTTTTATTTTCTGCTGAAGACTTTACCCTTCAAAGGGGAATCAGCGAGGGTCAATGACTTTCTCAATTTTTATTGATGCAGTAATATTTTCAAGTAGGCTGATACATTTGGAAACAACCAAGGGTTTAAACCACTTAGACAATAAATTTAACAATGTGAAATTAAAATATGAGAATTGAACATAAAGCTTCATTTTTTTATAAGACAATTTTTTTAGACCAGTATTAAGTTCACATCAAAACTGAGGGGAAAGTAGAGAGATTTCCTCTACACCCCCCACCTCCACACATATATAGCCCCCCCCCATTATCCACACCCCCACCAGAGTGGTATATTTGTTACAATTGATGAACCCACCTCAACAAATCATAATAACTCCAAATCCATATTTTACACTATGGCTCACTCTTGGTGTTGTACATTCTATGGGTTTGGACAAATGTATAATGACATGTATCCATCATTATGGTATCAGAAAGAGTATTTTCACTGTCCTAAGACTCTTCTGTGCTCTACCTTTTCATCCCTCTCCTACCCCCAACCTCCAGCAACCATCAAACTTTTTATTATCTCCATAGTTTTGCCTTTTCCAGAATGTTGAGTAGTTATAATCATATAGTAAGCTGTCTTTTCAGATTGACTTCTTTCACATAGTAATATGCATTTAAGGTTCTTCCTTGTCTTTTCATGCCTTGATAGCTCATTGCTTTTTATCACTGAATAATATTCCATTGTTTGTATGTACCAAAGTTTATTTATCCATTCACTTACTGAAGGGCGTCATGGTTGCTTCCAAGTTTTGACAATTTGAACAAAGCTGCTATAAATGTCCATGTGCAGGTTTTCATTTGGATATAATTTTTCAACTCATTTGGGTAAACACCACGGACTACAATTGCTAGATCTTATGGTAAGAATATGTTTTGTTTTGTAAGGAACTTCCAAACTGTCTTTCAAGTGCCTGTACTATTTTGCATTCCACCAACAAAGAATGAGAGTTCACACCAGCATTTCGATCCAGTGTTCTAGATTTTGCTCATCTAGTGGTACACAGTGATATCTCACTGTTATTTCAATTTTCATTTGCCTGATGACATATGATGTGGAACATTTTTTCATATGTATATTGTCAGTTGTGTATCTTCTTTGGTGAGGTGTCTATTAAGGTCTTTGGTCTAATTGCTTTGGTTGTTTTCTTATTGTTGAGTTTTAAGAGTTCTGTGTATATTTTCGATAATAGTCCTTTATCAGATGTGTCTTTTGCAAATATTTTCTCCCAGCCCCTGGCTTGTCTTCTCATTCTCTTGACAGTGTCTTTCACAGAGCAGAAGTTTTTAATTTTAATAAAATCCAGCTTATCAATTCTTTCTTTCATAGATTTTTGCCTTTGGTGTTGTATCTCAAAAGTCATTGCCATAAGCAAGGTCATCCAGGTTTTCTCCTCTGTTATCTTCTAGGAGCTTTATGGTTTTGCATTTTATATTTAGGTCAATGATCCACTTTGAGTTAGTTTTTGTGAAGGGTATAATGTCCGTGTCTAAATCCATTGTTGTGAATGAGGATGTCCAGTTTTTCCAGCACCATTTGTTGAAAAGTCTACCTTTCTTCCACTATATTACCTTTGCTAAAGATCAGCTGACTATATTTATGCAGGCTTATTTCTGGGCTCTCTACTCTTTTCCACTGATCTATTTGTCTGTTCTTTCACCAAAACTACACTGTCTGGGTTACTGTAGCCTTATAGTAAGTCTTGAAGTCGGGTAGCATCAGCCCTCCAACTTTGTTCGTATTCAATATTGGGTTGGCTGCTCTGGGCCTTTTGCCTCCATATAAACTTTATAATCAGTTTGCTGATATCCACAAATGAACTTGCTGTATTTTTTATTGGGATTGCATTGACTCTACAGACAAGTTCGGAAGAACTGACATCTTGACAATAGTATTTTTTTTATATATATAAATTTATTTTATTTATTTTCGGCTGCGTTGGGTGCTTGCTAATGTGCACGGGCTTTCTCTAGTTGCAGCGAGCAGGGGCTACTCTTCGTTGTGGTGCGCAGGCTTCTCATTGTGGTGGCTTCTCTTGTTGCGAAGCACGGGCTGTAGGTGCTCGGGCTTCACTAGTTGTCACACACAGGCTCAGTAGTTGTGTCTCACGGGCTCCAGAGCACAGGCTCAGTAGTTGTGGTGCACAGGCTTAGTTGCTCCGCGGCAGGTGGAATCCTCCCAGACCAGGGCTCGAACCCATGTCCCCTGCATTGGCAGGCAGATTCTTAACCACTATGCCACCAGGGAAGCCCCAATAGTGAGTATTTCGATCCATGAAGTTGGAATATCTCTCCATTTATTTAGTTGTTTGATTTCTTTCATTAGAGTTTTGTAATTTTCTGTATGTAGGTCTTGTACATATTTTGTTAGATTTATACTCATTTGAGGGGTGCTAATGTAAATGGTAATGTGTTTTTAATTTCAAGTTGCATTTGTTCATTGGTGGTATACAGGAAAGTGATTGACTTTTGTACATTAACCTTGTACCCTGCAACCTTGCTATCACTGCTTATTGGTTCCAGGAGTTTTTATTGTTATTGTTGATTCTTCCAGATTTTCTACATAGATGATAATGTCAGCTGTGAACAAAGGCAGTTTTATTTTTTTTCCTTCCCAATCTATATACCTTTTATTTCCTTTACTTGTCTTATTTAATTAGCCAGGACTTCCAGGATAATATTGAAAAGGAGTGGTGAGAGGAAACGTCCTTGCCTTGTATCTGATCTTAGTGGGAAAGCTTCTAGTTTCTCACTATTAAGTATGATGTCAGCAGTAGGTTTTTTGTAACTACTCTTTATCAGTTTCAGAGCTCCATTTTTAACCTTCTTAAAACTAAAATAATGGCTACTTTACATGTAACAGGTTTTGCTTTTATTTTGTTTGGCATCTAAAAGATTTCAAAAATTTAAGAGACCAGAATTCACATCATTTGAATTTTTATTTGTTAATTTAATATGATTTCTTTAGTTTAGAAGTTTACTGAATTCACATTATTTTAATTTTAGGGCAGCCTTAAACAAGATTAAAATTAAAGAATCTAAGAGAAGTCATTATTTAATCTAGGGAAAGCAATGGGCTTATACCAAATATCTTTTGTGGACCCTTGACCCCTGTCCAACCTGTATCATAAGCATAACCTCAAATCAGGAAAAAAAGATTTTTGTTCACTCTTCAATCAAGGATGTTCACCTACTACAGTCAAGATAGACCTATGTTATCTTGAAATTAAGGAGGTCTGCCCTGTGATGCTGACTCTAAAGCCAGTGGGTGTGGTTTCAGACCTCAACCTACCACTTACTAGTTGTGCAACTCTAGGAAAGTTATTTAATTCTCTGAGTGCTTCGTCTAGTATTAGTTAAGTGGAATAATATCAATTTCAAAAGGTCATTGTGAAGATTAAATGAGTTGACACACATAGTTCTCAAGACAAAGTCTGCAAAATAGCATATACTCTGAGTATTACTATTATCATAAAGTGATGAGAAATACAGAAAAGTACCTGCATATATAATTCAGGTAAACCACCAAGTCACATAATTTTTCAGACTCTACAACCTCATGTAAATGTCAATATGAGCAATTTAAAAAATTACATCATTTCAAGGTGTTACAACGATGGGCTAAAGAGCCAACTTACGTGTGTGGGAAGAGAAATTACATGAATTTAACCAGCTATGAGCTTGTTTATTTTTTCTACTCTTGGTGGACACAAAGAAGTAACTAATTTGAATGATAATTGATTTATCTTAACCTGTTACCATCAATAAATAAATAAACAGGACCAGGATCATTTCATTTATCTGGATAAGCTACAATCTCCCTTCAGGAAAGTTAATGGACTATTTAGGAAAGAGAAAATAAGAGAAGCATTGACCCCTGTTCCCAAATCAAAGTGTGTATCGAACATATTTTCCTCTGCTTAGCTCCACAGTGTTTCTGTCTCTATAACCGGATGTTTCTTTTATGAGGTACAATAGGAGGTTAATGGATCAAATGAGCAGATGGTAATATTCTGGAAAATAATGATGATACTTATGCCACTGCCAGGGACTCGACCCTGCTGAGTGATATGGTAACTCAGCAGTGGGGAATTGTTCCTGGGGGTACACAGTCTGTAGGTCTGCTTCCATTAAGTGGCTGAATGATCAGCTGCTAAACACACACACACACATACAAGTCACATTAGAACATATTGTGTAAAATATGTTATTAAAAACAATTATTCTAAAGAATGCTCAGGGACCATTAATTCTTCAAATAAACAAATGTCTAAGGAATGTCAACTCCACACTGTGCAATATTGCATAGTACTTCTCAAAATATGTTATGTTTAAAATTAGAAATTCACAAAATAATCTTGGGCTTTATATGCACATTAAAAATATGTTGTGTGCTTATTTTCTGTGCATAAGGAAAACATAGATACACAGAAAAAAACATTATTTCACAAATATTGCTTAAGATAAAATGAAAGCGGATATGTAAGTTTTTTTTTAAATGGCTTGGGGAAGGATTAGACAAGTTCATTTAGATACACTCTTTCCCAAAACTCCAATAAAATGATGGTAAATAAATGTTTTAAAAGAACAAACCAACAAGGACAAAAGGAAGTGAAGAGGGGACAACAGCAATGTAATTTGATAGTTTGAAATCAGAAGAACTAGGTAGGGGAAGCTTGCTTACCTGGTCCTGGGAAAGCTGAAGGAAGCTAGGAAACACCCCCTTTTTCACTACAGAACTCCCACAAGTTAGGAGTGGGCTGTATGGAAACTTCTATAAGAGGGAGTGACAGTAGGAAAAAAAACTGAATAATGTATTGTAATTTTGCTCAAGAAGAATTTTGATGCCCAGATTCTTTCTTACACTTTGCATAGCCAGGCAACTGCCCCACCCTGCAAAAGACTGGAGTATCTGGGTCCCAAAAGAGTAAATAAATATGTCTATGAGCAGTGAGGCAGAGCTAACAGCAGAGATACTCTGGAAACAAATAAAAGTTTACATTTGAATGCTGAGATTACAAAAGACTGCAAGATTCTTCTTTAGTGATTCTAACCAAACTGGTAATGATCTTGGGGATGCCCTAATAAAATAGCCCGGCCAACCCATGTTTGAACATTATAATTTGCACATAAGAATTTTCAACCATCCCTGGTACCACACTCCTTAGTTTGAGCAGATAAGGAAGGATAGCCAGATATTTGGGGTTGGGGGGAGGGGACAAAAAACAACACTAATGTGCAAAACAGAAACTAAGACACACAGGAAAACAAGGAATTTGGGGGAAGCAGAAATGATGCATGAGAAGAAAATTTCACAAATATTGTTAATATTTTTTTAGAGAGTGAATAGTGAATAGTTTTTCATGAATCAAGAACTGAATGATATAAAAAGAACAAAGTACAAAATGAACTTTTAAAAATTAAAAGATTTGCTAACAGAAATTAAAACCTCAAAGAAAAGGTGAAAGAAAAAGATAAGATATCTCCCAGAATATAGAAGATGGAAAAAATGAAAGAAAAATATAAAACGTTTAGAGAATGAATCCAGAAGATTGAACATCTGAATAACAGTAGTTCCAAAAAGAAAAACTGAACTTAAGCAGAATGGGAAGAAAATATCAACCAAAAAATACAAAAATATTTTCAGAAATGAGTAACTTCGAATTCCAGATTTAAAGGGGCACCAATTTTTCAGAGCACACCTGTGACAATGTGAAAAAAATCAAAATCCTAAAATCAAGAAAAAAAAAGTTAGCATATGAGTGATCAAGAATTAAAACAGCATCAGATTTTTAAATAGAAGCACAGAAGCCAGAATACAATGGAGTAATGCCTTCAAAATTCCACAGATACATTATTTGCAACCTAGAATTTTATATTCAACCAAATTATCAATTAAGCATGATATAGAAAAAATAATTTCAGATATGCATTACTGCAAAAAATTTACCTCACATGTGCTCTTTGCCTCAAAGATAATGAAAGTTGTATTTCTTAAAAACAAGGAAGTAAATTAAAAATGGGAAAGACCCAGGATCCTAGAAACAGGAGATTCATCACTAGAGAAACATAAAGGAAATTCTCAAAATGATGGTAATGGGGAGCCCATAACAGCTTTCAGTAAAGAGCAAGCCATATAGAATGAAACAGTAGAAAGACTCTGGGAGAGATGTCTTAATCAAGATGAAATTAATATAGAGCCCAATACACTGAGAAGATAGTTCCTAACTGGGTGGCTTTGGGGAGCTGAGTTAGTGGTACATAAATTACTAAGCAAGTAGGAGGAAAAAACCACAATTATTAACTCTGGGAAAAGGAAATGATTGTACACAAAAGGAAAGAAGTATAGGCTCAGCTGTCAAAACAATACAAATACTAAATCGACATCTAATCCAAATCATGAGCTGTCTACACTGGAGAGATGGGAAGTGGCCCTGTCTGACAGAGGTAGGATGGGTAAGAGAATTAATCTTCACTTTCCAAACTGAAGAGTTTATACAGAATGCTAAAAATTAAAAAAAGGAACAGCAACATAAATGTGTCACTGAGTTAAGTTCAGGTAAAAACAAAGAACCCACTGAAGGAGTTGAGAGTTGTTGCCTCCAAGGAATAGGAAGTATGCATGTCTGTTCAAGAAAGGATTCTTCTGTTCCTACTGCCACTTCTCGTTTTCAATATTAGGGATTATCTACAGACTTTTAGCCCTTTTTTCTCTTTAAACTTATGTGCATATATATTTTTGACAAAAGTGATAATCATAGAGATGGTACTGGGATATGTCAAGACTCATAAATGCAGAACCTGCAGGACTGAAATGGGGAAGCACGAATAGCCTACAAAAGAATCAGTTAGACTCGGGCCATAAGAGAGGAGCCATCTGCAGTGTTGTTGGCGCCTACTACATGGCTCCATAGGGGAGGTGGGGTGTGAGATGAAGGGTATATGCCATCATGACAGGTGGAGATGGGTTTAGGCCTTTCCTTTTAGAGAAAATGGCAATCACAAAACAAAAAAAGAAAAATATGTGGGAGGGGAAAGAAAATAGAAGAGAGTCACAGATATGGAGAAAAGAGGGAAGGAAAGGGAAGACTGGAGCAGACATGGGGTCTGTTTTGTAGGGGTTGAATATGGGATGCCCAGAGGACTTCCAGATGGAGATATTCAGCAGAGTCAGTGGAACTGTGAAGAGAAGTCAGATCTGGTGACAAAAACTGAGAGTTATTCACGTAGGATATTACTCTACCCTACTTCCTTCCCTTCCTCCCTCCTTCTCTTCCTTTTTTTCCAACAAGTATTTATTGAACACCTAGATAGAATAAGACAAATAAGATCTCTGCACTTGTCAAGCTTTCATTCTTCCAGGAGGTTGCTAATGAAATGCATGAGATCAAGAAGAGACTGTGTCAAGTAAAGAGGAATGTGATTTCGATGGCAAGGGTGCCAGCACTTCTATGTGCCCGACTTGGTTTTAAGCCCTTTTCCTCCTTATTCCTCACATATGTAGTAAGACCAGCTGCATCCATGTCACCTGGGAACATGTCAGAAATACAGACTCTCAGGCCCCACCCCTGAACTACTGAATCAGAATCTGCCTTTTATCAAGATTCTTATTTGAGCTGTATGGAGGTTATAGTTTGAGCATCTCTGTTTTACACACTTGTACTCAGTAAATCTTCATATATCCAATGAGGTCAATACTATTATTAGTCCCATTTGAAAGATAAAGAAACTGAGGCATAGAGGGGTTAAGGGACCTGCCCAAGGTCACACAGCTAGTAAGTGGCTGAGCTGGGATTTGAATCCATGCCATCCAGCTCAAGTACCTATGCTTGGAATCACTATGCAACCCTAACCCTAACCCTATTGAGAGACAGTAGTCTCTCAATGGCATTGCATTGTGGCAAAAACTCTTTTATTAAAAGAATGGGAACAGTAAGGAAAGTCTTCTGAATGACAGAGTAAAGAAAGAAAGATTTAGGAAGAAAACAAGAAACAGAAGCACTTAGGAATCAAAGATTTGAGTTTGTAAAGGAAAATGTCACATGCCACATGGCCATCAAAAAAAGATGAATCCAGACCATTGGAGTTACCAGTTGGGAAGTTATTAGGGATGTTTGAAAGAGGGGTGCGGGCTGCAAAGCAGGGGTGGTGCTCCAGTGGAAGGGATGAGAACAGACCCCCTCATTCAAAAGCAGCACCAAAGAGAGCAGATGTCAATTGCAGTAGAAGCGACAGGGGAAGCGTGCAGAATCAGACCCATGGAAGGTGGACATTTCCTGCACTTGGAGGATTAACACTCTCCCCGTCCGGTTCACTGCTCTCTCCAAGACAACTTCAGAGCTGAATTTTCTCTCCCTAGTTTGCATAGACAAATGTCAAGCCGGACATCTGAGTTAAAGGGATTTTGATTGGTGTTGAAGCATTGCATGGATTAAGTGAAAGAGGGAAATAGAATCTGCTTCCATCACAAATCCACCTTAGTAAATGTGTGGGGAAATATGTTTTCAGCAATTTTCTGATCCATTTAAACTTCGAAATACTTTAGATTATACCTACTCTCCACATTTATGCCTTTTTCCTGCCTCCAAATTTTAACATGGTTTCCATTTAAGCGAAAACTCAGATGAAAATGTTGTGCTCTCCTCATCGGCTGATTTACCAGGTATGGATGCAACATCACTACTCTGGTTCTCTAAGTTAATTTTGGAGATTTTACCTTTCTTCTTCTTTACATGTAAACTTGCTAATTCTGAAAATTATTTCTGTTATCAGGGCGATATACATCAGAAAATCCCTCTTTAAATTCTGCTTTCATGTTATGAAGAGCAAAGTCACAAAAAGCCCTGCTGGAAATTCATTCATTGGTGCAAGGAAATAGTAAAACAAAGTTGTTAATGGATAGGATGATGTGTTATCAAGCCTACATTTTCCCAATTAATGTATCTTTACCATCTATGGATGATGACAAACTGAAAGTTCAAGCATTGAGTTAATCACATGAATGATCATGAAAGACAAATGCAACCCTCAGGATCCTCCATGTGAACAAGGGTGAACAAACTATGGTCTGCTGGCCAAACCCAGCCTGTCATTTATCCTTGTAGGTCAAGTTTCATTGGAATATAGCCATGCCTATTTCTTCATGTATTGCTGTGGTGGCTTTTGCCCTATAACAGCAGATTTGAGCAGTTGCAACAGAGCCCATAGTGCCAACAGAGCCTGAAACACTTGCTTTTGACCCTTTATAGAGAGTGTTTACCAATCCCTGATAGGCAATGTAGAGGGAAACATGGGGTAGAGGGCAGAGAGGGTAACTAGTTATGAGGTTTTGTTTGTTTGTTTTTCCTTTTTCTAAAATACAGACTAAACTTTGTAACAAAATAGATAACTCAACACTCCCATTTATCTCCAATTCCTTCCAAAGTTCCAATAAAATAATAAAGATATGCAAAATATACCCACAATAACATAAAAAAGGAAGAATGCAATCAGCAAACAAGAAATTTTGACAAATCTCTGTAAGATAATAGTTAGATGGGTCTTATTGATGCATAGGGCAGATCAGAGGAAATAAAAGAGGTTGCAATGGAGGTGGGCGTAGTGCTTCCTGGTGGAGCTTCCCAAAGGCCCAGCAGGTACAGGAGTACAAGTAAACTGGGGGTGGGAATTAGGAAAATTAGTTAAAGGGCATGCTGTGCACAGGTGGGGCTGCGCAGCCCCTTCAATTTCATATTCTGCTCAGTTGGCTGCAGCAATAAATCCCATCTTGAGCCTCAGGTAGGTATCTCTAATAAGAAAAATTTATTTGTAAAGAGTCTGTTAGTGTGTATTTTAGGACAAGAGAAAGATATTAAACAAGTACAATGCCATGGGATCAGTGGGGTGAAAAAGGAAAGGCTATTGGACCAGGAGATAGAAATAAACTCAAGTATGTTTCCCCACATGGAGGATCTGGGATATTTAAGACTGCTTTCTGAGTACTCGCTCTGCTTTTGATGATCCTCCACAGTGTGAATACTGTTTCCTGAGGCATACTATTTAAAGCCCTTATTTCCTACCCTCTGTTGCAACCAGAATGTAGACATATGACTAGCTCCCCCAGTCAGCTGTATCTATACAAGAGTTTGATTTGGCTGCATGAAGTAGCCAGCAGACAGGGCATCTGTCCAGCTGCTGAAGTGGCAGCCCAGGGACAGTGCTCTATGGCCCAGTAGCTCCCTAATTAGGCCAGTTCTTCAATGAGTTTCTGGAAAACTTTTTTTGTTCATTTATTTTTTTTTCCAACAACAGTTTCTTCTAGAAACTGATTCTCCAACTCTCTCAACAACTGCATGAATTATTTAATGTTTCAATAAATCCCTCCTTGATTAAACTAACTGGAGTAGATTCTTTGTTCTGTACCTAAGAATTCTAACCAATAAAATCTCAAAATAAAATGTTCTCTAGCTTAGTAACAGTGGTGGCCCTAGGCCTGCCTATATATGTCCTGTCCACATATCCTAAAGGGAAATGTGTACAAGGACAGGGCCTTTATCCTTGTATAGAATCAGCCTTCCCTTTCAAAGCATAAGACTTTTGGGACAACAGCTCCACAACTGTAAAAGAAATGCAGGCCATCTATCTACACAAACCAACGCGGTTCTTCATTGGTAAAGATGAATAGCTAATCAAGGTTCACTTGGTGTTTGAAGAAAATTCACGACTTCAAAGAGAAAGATCAAAATAGAGAATAAAAACACTGACCCAGAGGACACAGAAATAATGTACCTTCTAATTTTTAAAAAAACGTTGTTTATTTTCCTCTGAGAAATTTGAGGAAAAAGTCCTCCATAACAAGACAAGCAACTATAAAAAAAAGGATCAATTAAATAGCAAGAAGGGGATCTTGGAAATCAATAAAATGCTTACAAAATAGAATGCTGACTAGAGAGACTAAATAACAGAATGGACACACATACAGGACATGTTAATAATACATAAAATAAATTCAAAGAAAACCCCAAGAACATAGTCCAAAAAGACAGAGATGGGAAATATTAAAAGAACATTAAGTGATATGGAAGATAGATTCAACAATGTCCAAGCCTAATCTAAAAACTGTACAAAGATAAGAGAATAAAGACAATGGAGTGAGAAATTAAAAAAAAAAAATTGAAGAAAATTTATCTCCAGTCTTCAGAACCAATGAAAAGTTTCAAGTATACACATTTTGATGAAATTTCCACATTCCACTGGGAGTATATCTTAAATCTTCCCCAAAAGAAAAGCATGTCGTCTACAAAGGAATATGGATCAAAATGGCATCAAAATCCTTTCTCATCATCAACATTTCAAGTGGAGGATTAAAAAGTATCGATTAAGGATGACATGGAAGAATTCTGGAAATTACTTTCCACCTCTTCTTTAAACAAAACAAAAAACAAAACTAAAAAGCTTGAAAATCTATTCCAGCAAACTGAGAGAGGAATCCAAGAAAAAAAATCATGGTATCTTAGAAACAATAGATGACTTTGGGAGTGAAATAAAAAACAACAGTAAATAATCAAAGAATAGCAGTCAGTATGTGCAAAGAATGCCTTCAAGAAGAACACAGACTCCATTCCATGTACGTGGTAATAAGATGAAGGCATATGTTCTCTATCAACTACAATTCCACGACTATTAGAAATTAGACAAAAAGCTTGAAAGACAAGTTAAATTTTAAACAAAAATTAAGTTTTATTTTGAGTAACTGATGGAATATAAGAATAAAGAATACACATTTGACACATTCTCTTAGAATCAGACATTCTATTTTCCACTTTGATTCTGAAGTAAATAATATTAATCAAAATGTTATAAACTATATTGATAAAATTTTCAAAGTATAATATCAACTTATGGGCAAAGCATTGAAGAATTTAATTATAATCATAGAACAAAAGGTAAAAGACACAAGTCTTGACATGTTAAGCCTGGAGGTAGGAGAAGGAAGAAGAGGAGAGAAACAAGGTCAGGGAGGCATAAAATAGGGCTATAAGATTATAAAACAACGTTCTTATATTACCTAGCAGGACCGTCCAAAGTTTAGGATCAAGAAATAGAGGGCTAAGTATGTTAATTTAAATTGTTAAACAATAATATCATTAACAAAATCAAACTCAAGAAGCAGAGAGAATATATCAGAATTGTAACTGTAAAGTTTCTAATATTTCATATCAGGAAATCAGCAGAAACTTTATAGTTTAGCTCAAGCTGCTATAACAAAATATCATACACTGGGTGGTTTAAATACCACATAATTCTTTCTCACAGTTCTAGAGGCTGAGTTAAATATCAAGGTAACATCAGACTCAATTCTTGGTGAGGGCCTTCTTCCTGACTTGCAGATGGCCACCTTCTCACTGTACCCTCACTTGACAGAGAGAGGGAAGAAGCTGTGTCTCTTTCTCTTATTATAAGGGCAGTAATCCCATGATGGGGACTCCATCCTCATGACCTCATCTAAACCTGATTACCTTCCAAAGGCCTCACCTCCAAATACCATCACATTACAGGTTAGAGCCTCAACATATAAATTTTGGGAGGAAACAGACATTCAGTCCATAACACTACAGAAAGATACGTTTTTTTAAAAATTACAAATTAGTACATTATTTTAAATGATTGACTTAACCACCAAGGAGTCCTTGGAAAGATTTAAAGCCAATTGTCTCTAAAGAGTGGCATTAAAAGTGGAAAAGTCAAGACAGGAAGACTTTTTGGCTTTTATTTTTATAACTTTCTGTTTTGTTGGAACATTTTTATACTATATGCATACTTTATTTTATAATTTAAATAAAGCATTGAAGTAAGATAAAGGACAAATTTGTGAGGATAACCAGAACAAGACTTAGATGCTTCAAATTTTAAGAATTATCAAAAACAATATGATTAGAATGTATGTTACAAATCAAAAAAATTTTATTTTTCTTATGTTTGGGCCATAGACAAATACTTATTAATGTATATGATAACAAATTTCAAAATAATGTTTTATCCTCCTGGCTCAAGCTGTACTAACATACACTGGAGTGTTTTTCTGGATAACAACTATGTCCATTTCCTTCACAATAAAAGCTAAGTTTCTTTCAGAAAAGATGGTAGCTTCCTATTTTCTAGATCATCTGCTCTAGCAACTCTACCTCATCGATATCCTTGATCCATTGGTACCACAACCTTCTTCTTAACTATCAGGCTGCTCCCTACTGTGTTTACCTCCTTACTAAGCTTAGAGTACATTCATCATTTTTATATTCACTGTCTTGTAAATACTCCTGGTCCCCCTCTGCCTTTCTACCATCTGCATGGTTTCTCCCCTTCATTCATCAAAGATTTGGGTTCTGAGTTCTCTTTCTTTCTTTATTCCTCGAAATGTGCCATTGATGGAAACCTCATGGTCCATGTGAATGACCCACCTCATGTGGTTTCCTTGATCCTTGGTTCCCTTGTCTCCAGTGACTTCTCCTCGTTTCACTTCAGCTACCCCGCTTCCATAGTCAGATTCTAGACTTTCAGCACTGGAAACTGCTGTCTCTGAAGGCATCTGTTCAATCATCCACTCTCTGACAACAAACTTAAATGGGGAATGGATACACTCTTTATGTTCCTTTTCCCTTCCTGCTTGTAATGGAATACACTTTTGGACCATGAAATGGAAGTCACATGATGGAGAAAAACAGAGTACCAAACAGAGGGGTCCAGGCCCCTCTGTACCAGACTGGACTTAATACCAAGTAATCTGAGAGATAAACTTTATGTAAGCTACTAATGTTTTGTGTCTAGGTCCACTGAAATCTGATTCTAATTTGCTGACATCACTATAATTTCTTGGTTACCTGTTCAAACAGCCACTCAGCACTGCTTGGCATTCTTCACAGTATTTCTCTAATGAGGTCTCTGTCCACCACCCTCACTACCTTCAGATACCTGGACTTTCTCCTCCTCACTTCCCACCCTATCTCTCTCAGCTCCACACCAATTTCTTGCTTCATAATTCTTAAAGAATATAATTAATACTGCTTTCAAATCTATTAACTAAATTAAATCTTTACTTTGCCCTTTTTCCTCCAGTAACATTGGAGGAAGGGAGGCTCTCACTAGCAAAAGCCGGTCCCTCTACAGGTGCCCAGAGTCTTACCTTCCTGCTGCCTTGGTTATCCCCCAACTTGCATTTTTAGCCCTCTTGCTCTTCTGTGCTCTCTCTCATTCTCAGTTCTCTAAAATCAGCATTTTAACTTGCTCCAATTGGTGTCAACTTAAAAAAAAAAAAAAAAAAAAAAAAGAGTTCCCTCCATGCCACCTCCTCTCTGGCTACTGTCCTGTCTTTGCAAGCTGCTCATAAGTGTTATCTTTGCACTCTGACCACTTTCTCACCTTCATAAATTAGCCCACTTCAAAGACACTTCTTTACCCTAAACCTGAGGACATTGCTCTTGATAAGAAAACATGCACTTGAAATTTTTTTTTTAAAAAACCATTTAAAACAACCCTTGTGCTAATGTTGATATCAAAAACTGAAAGGTCACCAACAGCCTCCAATCAGTGGACTTTTTTTAATCTTAAACTTACTTGACCTTATGTGATCATACTTTCTTTTGACTTTAGGACAACAAAGTCTCCTGGCTTTCCTCCTATCTCTCAGGCCAGTCATGTTCCATTTCCATTACCAATTCAGCTCCTTTATATTAGAAAGGTCCACATTCTTAGCCTTGTCAGTAACTTTGTTTTGTTGATCCCCTTCCCCGAAATACCCTCTCCTCTCCTCTTAGCAAAGCAAACTGTTACTTATCCTTCAGGTGCCATTTAAATATTATTATCTCAGACAGGACTTGTATAAATCCCCAATCTAAAATTGTGTGCCACATTGTCTTTTTTAATTTATTTTTTATTTTATATTAGAGTATAGCTGTTTTACAATGTTGTATTAGTTTCAGGTGTACAGCAAAGTGATTCAATTATACAAGCATCAATACATATATCTATTCTTTTTCAGATTCTTTTCCCATATATGTTATTACAGATTATTGAGTAGTGTTCCCTGTGCCATATGCTACATTGTCTTTTAAAGTCTCTGTCTTTTGTAATTTTATACTCATTTTTGATATTATTTGCATCAGGGCTTACACTCTACCATAATCTCTGTAAGGGCAGGGACCATGTCTGTCTATTCATTGCCATTTGAGCATCCTAACACATGAAAGAGGCTCTATAATTAATTGTTGGATAAATGAATGACTAACCTAGGACTAGGACAATTTTCAGTTAACGCTATTGTAACATGACTACAGAGAAAGAGGGGGCATGCATTAGGTATACTCATATTTGATCCATTTTCTATTTTCTGCATCAAAGATCAACAAATGGGTGGGACAGTTGTATATTATATTGTAGCTCTCTGTACTTTCTGCTCAATTTTTCCTGAAACTTAAAACTGCTCTAAAAAAAAGGTTTATTAATTAAGAAAAAAATAGGAAGGACCACAGCTTGGTAGTGAAAAGCATGGGCTACAAGTCAGACTGCCTATTTTGAGTCCCAATTCTCTTATTTAAGAGCTGTGTGACTTCAGGCAATTTTCCTAAACTCTCCCCAAGGGTCAGATGGTTTTTGTTTGCTTTATTTTGTTTTGTTTTAATGTTTTGGTCACTGCTGTATCCACAGCCCCTAGAACAATGCCTGGCATGTAGTATGGACTCAATAAATAACTACTGAATAAATGAATACACTTTTTAAAAAGCCAACAAACAAGCCTCAAACTTTACAACACAATTTTGTGGCCAGATTGAGAGTTCTCTGTTTATAAAACCCACATCATTTCTTCATTTGCCAAATGAACAGCACATCATAGCATTAGTACCAAATGCTTATACACTAAGATTTTCTCCAATTCATGTTTCTTGGTATTTCAAGTCTGTTTCTTCCTCTGGGGAAAGATGCAAGTTTCTCATCCATCTAGAATTTTCATCAAGAAAGCACTTCTTGTGAATAAAAATGGAAAGACATTCTTACGTCTTCATGGACAAATAAGCACTTCACTCTACTTGTTTGCTGCGATTGGGTAAAATGACAAACTTTTAAAAAACTCCAGCTGACAGTGGTCCACTTAGACCCAGTCTCCAGCTTGCAGAAGCGCTTGGTACTACCCCAACTTAAAATGTCTCAGGGAGACAATCTACTGATGTTGTCCAGTAATAATATCATGTGTATGACTCCCAGAAGTGCAGAGGAAAATAATTAATGCCTTTCTCTAGAAATGATAAGAAATAGAATAGCTAATATACAGGAGACTGCCAAGAACAAAAGCATATTCCACAAAACTTGGCAGAGGAGTAAAAGTTGGCAAAGGAACCAAAACATTCTTACGATGCAGGTTGGGATCATGTTGAATTCATGTCAACAAATCATAGTTCTCGAAGGACTGGCTCAGCAAATTTATGTTGTTTAAGAAAGAAAAGCAATGTGCTCTGGACGGTACAGTTACGTTAAATGCCTTCAGTTCCATGCAGCACATACGGAATATTTGTCCTGGTATTTTGAAGTTGAACAGAGGGTTTTTTTCAAGATTATACTTCTAAAATATACTGCCAGAGGGAGATACAATCCATCCTATTGAAAACGTTAACCCTTGTTGAAAGGAAAAGAAAAATCACTCAGTGCCATCATAGTTAGATCATGAACTGTGAGCCTTGTCTGTCTGTCATCAACCTCATCATCAATAAATATATATTGAGTATATACTATGTGCTGGACATTGTACTAATCTAAGAAGACAAGTTTTCTTATCTACACTCAAAGATGATAAAATATGGTTGAAAGAAAGCAAGTTAGTACTTGTCTATTTATTTGTCCATTCATTCATTCCATAGTCCCTATTATTTGCCAAACACTGTGCCCAGCGTTTGGCATCTAGAAGTGAACAAAATAGATATGGTCTCAGCCTTCATGGAGCCAGATATTCTACTAGGTATTTTACAAATATTACCTCCCTTAATTTAAACCTCAAAGTTACGATTACCAAGAAACCAGTTTCCTCTGTGGCAAAGAAAATGTGCTGCTCAACAAATATCCACATTTTCCTACATTTTCCAGGCCCCCTTGTAGGTGTGTTGGGCTGTGTGAAAATTTTAAATAATAGATGGAGATAAGAAGTAACAAGTGTCCCTTCCAGACCAAAACAATTAAAGCTGGTGTGCCTCCTCCATCTCTGATCACTTATTTACCTGTGCCCATGAGTGCCACGTGCTCAGATAGTTCTGCCACAAGACGGAAGCCACCTGGAGCCCTGAGTCACTGAAAGGAAGAGAGCATCCTTGGGGAAATCAATGGAACTGCATAGAAATTTGTATGAGCAAGAAAAAACAAGCATTATGTTAAGTTGCTGAGATTTATGTTTGTTACCACAGGAAAGCCTGAATAATACACCTTCCCCCTTCTTAATCATGATTCCTAAGATTCTGAGTCATTGTAAATTAAGACAGAGGCTCTTTGGTTCATGAATCCTCTAGGATCACTGGTGCCAACTGAAGGTTGGCACTTGCCATCTGGCTCTACAAGAATTAAATCACAAGCTGCTGCAACCACTGACCTTCAACACCCCCTGAAAGGAATTCAGTGTGGAGATCAGGAATGAGGCTCTCTGTGCTCTGGAAAAAAACTGGCAGAACAGGAATTCAGATAGTTATATATTTTCAGGAGGAGATTTTATGAGCCCAATTCTTGCATCTCCTCATATTTAGAAAAGCACTAAAAACTTTCACGGTCACAACTGCTCCTTGTGACTAGCAGTAACCTTCATGAGGCTAGCAGTAACCCTGTGCACAAATGTGTGCTTCACTACATGTGCTCCCCCTTCACCAAAATCACATATATACTGACCTTCCCCCCTGCCTCTTTGGAGCAGTTTCTGAGAGCTATGTGAAATGCTGTCTCCCAGGCTATATACCTCATTTTGCTCCCAATAAAACTTAACTCCCAACTCTCACGTTGTGCATTTTTTTTCAGTCAACACTAGTGATCTGTCATCTCTAATGTCAAATAAGTCCAGGAATATCAACTGCCCAACGTCTGGGCAAGGTTGAAAGAAAATTTGTCAGGAGAAATAGCTGCTTATCCGAGGGGTTTCTGATTCTATCGTGTCCCATAATTTTATCTCATAATTTAGCATTCCAAATTGTCCATAACATAACTCTTGTCTCTTCATGCTGCATGTCAGACTCCTAAATTTACATACCAAATGGGGTAAAACAACCATTCTTCACTATTTCCATCTCTAAACTATTTTTACAGAAAGTTAAAATAAGTTCAGGATCTAACGTCAAATTTATTTATCAGGGATATTTCGACTCTAATTAACTAGAAAGACACGATGAAATGAAAGCCAGTCTGTACCTGTTTGATCATCCAAAGCCATATTTCCTTATGTATCAAAATATTGGCAAGTAGAAATTTTACCTAAATCTCAGACATTATAAAGAATATCATTTCTCAATTATACTTCAATAAAGATGTTTTAAAAAAAAATGTAAAAAAAAAAGAATATCATTTCTCTATACAATTATTCATATTATAATTCTATATTCAAAATACATTTTTGAGGTATGAAGTACTGTTTCATATTTTACAGATAAGGAAACTGAGGCTTGGTTAGTATTACCTAACTGGTGAATAGATATGAATCCAGGTTTATCTTGTTCCTTTTCTAGGGTTTCACGTAATACTGAGAAGTTAGAACAGTGTAAGGAGAAAGGAAATATATCTGACACTGTTTGCTAGCTAATACAGCAGCCATTCCCAACCCCATTTCTCTGCATCCACCGAAGGAACTGAAGAGCCAAGTACCCACTTCCCAGCTGCCCTGGCAGTTCTCAGTAGCCACATGTCCCTTTCCTGTAGCAGAAGTCTGGTAGGGATGTTGGAGAAGTTCTGCTTTCCTAAGGAGTAGAACTGGAGCAACTGGTGAAGCCATTTTCTCTTTTTCCTGCCCTGAGCGCAGACGTGAGGCCTGAGGGTAGGGCGGCCCTCTTGCCATGGAAAGAAGCCAAGATGCTAAAGATACAAATATGCCTGATGACATCATCAGTCCAGCCCTTGACTGTCTGCCCCCAAATATACTGTCATATGAGATGTAAAACAGGAAAGAAAAAAGAAAGGAAGGAGGAAGAAGGAAGGGAGGGAGGGAGTTAGCTTCTTAAAAATCCATGAGAATTCACTATATCAGTAATCTATTTTTGTGCAACAAATCATCCCCCAAACTAGTGGTTTCAGAGAGGTACCATCTATTGATGCAGGACCAGCAGTTTGGGCTGGGCTCAGCTGGTGGTCGTTCTGCTGGTCTTGCCTTGGTTCATGTGGCTGTCCTCAGCTGGCAGATCGACTGGGGCTAGGTGATATGAAGTGATCTTACCTACTTGTCTGGAGGTGGCTCAGCTCATGTGAGGGTGCAAGTGCCAATCAGAACAGAAAAGTCTTGGAATTTAGAGGCTTTTTCAAAAAGTAAATTTGTTGATATGTGATTTTTATTTTTTTGGCTTATTCACTAACTTTAGGATTAGGATGCCTGTATAAGATGTAATTCCAAAGTGAAAACAAGCTCTGAAAGGTAGTTACCACCAAGTGTACTAAAACTCCACTTGACTTCACTCAGAATAAATACTTTATTTTTCCTAAATATTCCACCTGATGTGCTCTGAGGGGAAGGGCTAGCAGCCCAGATATTGTTAGTGCTATTGCTTCCACTAATTTCATTGTGCAAACCAAAATATTTTATTTGGGGGAAGGAGTAGAAATGGAGATGTAAAGATGAACATAGAGAAAGTATGTTGCTGCTAAGTTTCTTCTCAGAGTTAGACTAAAACACTGAACATGCCGGGAAGGACTACATGCAAATCTTTCATCATATAAAAAAGTATCATCCAGTATTTGTCTGACACAAATGCTAATTTTTAGTCCCTGAGGCAGGTCTGTGATTGGCTCTATAAGTTTCCACAATCAGAGACAGAACAAGATTCTTATAGTTTCATGCCTTCCATCCAGTTCATCTTCCTCCCAGTCACTAGCTTTGCATCTTCTGAATTCTCTGATGTAGCCAAGGAGCAAGAATAAAAGGTTTCCCAAATGCTCGTTCCTTCTTTTTCTCTCTGAAATCAATGTCACTGTCAGCTTTCCAGACATTGTAGGGCAAGGAGGGACATTAAATTTGTTGTGAGACTATTTAAATTGGCTGGAAGGACATGTTTGAATGTGTGGCAGCTTTCAGATTGACTTTCTAAAGAACTTTCTTTCATAATTTGACAAAGAGATACTAATGGTTGCCTCTCAGCCTTAAGCTTCCAAGCTAATACTTTTGATGTGTAGGAATTTGTATGGAATCATAATAAACTCAACCAAAAATGTCTAAGAAGCCAAACAACAGAAAATGTTTTTCAAACTGGCTGTAATTTTCATCAATAGGGTGTGACAATGGGGTCAGATGAAAACTCCTTTCCCAATACAAGATATTGGCAAATATTATTTTTTCAAAACAATCTGTTCTTCCAGAATAGTATACCAAAAAGCTATTGAAATTCAGACAGCTGCTTACTAAACATTACGGAAAAACCATCTTTTGTTTAATATTATTTGTAAACATGATACAGTTTGAACAATAAGAGATAAAGCAAAAGTCTCAAAATATCTCTATCACAGGGATGACCTATTTCACCATTCTCAATTCATTTTACAAAGTATTTTAGGGGGAAAGAGGAAATTGCTGGAACTACTGCCATTTTTTTTAAGAAAAATATTAAAATAATGTAATATGGCTGTTCTCAAGGCAAGATAATGATCCTTCAATGAGGAAAGAGAAACTAGTATTTTCCTTCTTATTTTACCTGATAGACCTTGGTTGAATTAACTCAAAACTTCAGACTGAGAGTTTAAATGCTCCTGCTTGAAAACTGAGTAGTTGGTAAATAAATCTAATGAAGAAGACAGAGATGCTGTGCCTGAAATAAGATGCTCAGTTCACCTAGGACTGTGCAGAAATACATTCTGTAAATGCTCAGCAAACTGAAATGACCTGAAGAGATGGGACAGCTTTCTACTCCTACTCTTTAGAGGAAACACAAAAGCAAAGGAGGAAGAACCATCTACTTCCATGTAGTTTCAGACTCTGGGAATATAAGGACTTTCCTCTTAACCTACCTTTGAATTTCTCATAGAGTGATGAAAAGAGCAAAATGTTGCCTAGGTTTCATGTGACAGTGAAATCACTGTGAAATATTCCCTGTGTTTAAATCCCATAAAAAAAGGTTATAGCTCCTGACCATAAACCTGGGCAGGTACTGGCAGGGTCATTTTTTTCATGGAGACAGAAAATGTTCCTTTACCTTTGCAAGAAAGACCATTTTAAAGAGCACTTCATAGCTACAAATGATAAATGTGGATAATGGGGAAAATAATACACAGTCATTACTTTCTACAATTTACTCGTTGAATGTACTGTAGGTTATGAAAATTCTATACCCAGCTATTTTTGTTTGCCTGTCTATAACCAATGAATATTTCTCCCTCCCTCAAATGCATATTAATAGATAAATAAACACATGAACAAATATATATACACATACAAACATAAAAGAGACTTTTTTCTTCTTAGAACCTTGGAAGAATGTAAGCCTTCTTGCCCGATTTCACTTGATTCCCCTCTTATAAGAATGCAAAATACGTGGTTGGCACAAAAGACCAACAGGTTTCATCTTGCCTGCCAACTCTCGTCCATTGCTAGTGTCTGTCTGGAGCAAGGAGTTGAGAAGGATTCTGAGGCCAAATCTAAGTTCAGACAAAAAGGATATTATAATCAACTTCCCAGATGGCATCTCTGGGAAGGGGCAGGAGCTACATATTTGCTCTTCATTTTAGATCTCTCTCTAAGCGTTCTTTGCTTTAAGAGGCATGGCAATACAGACCTCAGAAGACAAACCAGCAGCTACCAAACCGACAGGTGTTGGGTCTGTGGGTATGCTGAGTGTACAAGGGTAGAAAGTAGAGGGATATGGAGAAGCAGGTACATCCTGCTGAGACAGTCAATCTACAGCTGCATCATTCAGTTACATGTTTATTAGCTCAATTCATCACAAGTAAACCTTTTGGACAGGGCACAAGGACTTAGCACTGGCAAATTCATTGTGATCACGGGAAGCAAGTACACATTAGAGGGTGAATACTTGGGAACAAGCTACACTTCCTTTTTCCACAGATGATGAATACAGGAACAATCTCTGAGCCTGACAGGCCTTTTAACATCCAAAAGGAGCAAGTCTGATGAGGGGTCAGGCATGGTTAGCAGGACTATTTACATTTCCTAAGGAGCCTACACTCTCATTAAAGAGCACGACTTCAAGGTGGCAGCCTTTCACTATCTGGATGATTGTGTCCCACAGAAAGGAAGGAAAGGACCCCTTAGCTGCCTTGTCTCTTTCCTCTAATGCTCCATAGGGTCCACCATGTAGAAGGGTGCTAACCCTTTATGGCTTCCTCTGGAGGCCACCCATGTCCAGAAACTCTTAAAGAAGTTTAGCTGTTTACACTAACCCTAACCCTATGCTGTTTCCTAACCCTACTCTGTCCCCTGGGAGGGAATGAATGACAGCTGAGGGGGAAGGTACAAAAAATTTCAAATTTTGTAGCTTGATAACACCATACTTTAAAATCATCAGCTCTTAACAAGTTGCAAATTTGATTATTAACATTCAGGAAAATCACAGACACGTAATAATTTTATTTTGAATCCTAAAACTATTGACTATTACCACATCAAAAAACTAAGTATTTGATAAGAGCAGGGAGGGAATTCTTCAGGTATGCAACTCCAATCCTCATAATAAAGATCGCTTGGACAGAGTAAAGGGAATTTGGTGCTTGAACTCTGTCATTCCTTACATTTTCTGCAGGATGGTTTCTGCAGTGGTGGCATGATTCACTGTAATAAGATTTAAAACCAATAAAATATCATACGTTTTGAGAGAACATTGGTTATAAAGCAACCAACTTCAGCATTTGGCCTAGAGTAGGTATTAAGTAAATAGTAGTCACTCTCATTTTATGAACTGTTGTGCAAGGACAGAAGTTAAGCGAGTCTTTATAGAGCTGCCTGAGAGCTGCCTGAGACCGGCCCAATGAGCATCTATGTCTTTAACCAGGTTTTGATTCATACAAATTCATGCAGAAATTAAGTCCATTTCCTTTGTCATAATCTAATGTTGTGGTTTAATTTTTTTTTAAGATGGTATCATTCTTCTTCTTACCTCTGTGCCTAGAATAACTGTTCTTTCACTTGGTGAACTTCTACTTGTCCGCCATTCAGGACTCAGCCTAGACCTTACTTCTTCCAGGAAGACTTTTCCTTGCCATCCTCTTCCCATCACTCAGGACAGGTATCACTTTTTTCTCATAGCATCTTGGCCATACTGCTATCACAATACCCATCACAGTTGTGTTATCATCCTTTGTTTTATTGTTTCTCCCTATATTCTGGGTTCCTTAAAGGCAGGGACCTTTAATTTATATCCAAAGTACCAGACATGTTTAATAAATGTATACCGAGTGTCAATTCTGTTTTAAACAGTATAACCATATTTCTATTTAAGGTGAAACTTTCCTGAACACTTGCTTAACATCTTTATCAAAATAAAGAATAAAAGGTGAAATCTACTGAGCATTTAATACCTGCCAAGCACTATGCTAAGGAATTTATTGTAGAATCTCATTAAATCCTCTCAAAAACCCTATAGAAAAGGTTCTATCACTACCACTATTTTAAAGAAGGAGAAATTGGGCCTTGGAGAGAAAAGTAACTTGCCTAAGGAGGCAAAATTAGTAAGTGGGAAAGTCATAATTTACATGTATGTGTTATGACACCCAAATCCTACATTTAACCACTAAGTCATGCTGCCTTCTATAATATTTCCCAGTTTGCAATTAATATCCTGTTTAAGGTCAACCATAGTGTGCATTAAAGTACACACGCACAGGCACACGTAGGCAAATAAAATGCTAGAAAATAAATCAATACATAATGATAATACTACCAATTCCAGCATAAAGAGGCAAAAGTGACTAGTTTCAGGACTTGTGAATTCTGCAGGCATCACAAAATTTGAAGTCAGGTGGCAGAACCTGGGAAGGTTTCTCATCATGCTAACTTGCCTTGGTATGATGGGAGGGGGAAACCCATACACAGATGATGTAAAGGAATGCCAGGTGGACTCCAATATTTTGGGTGAGGAGGCAGATTGATGGCAGGTGAAAATCAACTCCAGAAAGGGAGAAATAATACACATCAGTAAAGCATCAGATCAACTTTCAGTGCCACATCCTGGATTTCTTTTAACCTTAGTATCAAAAGTCAGCTCATAGATTTTCCTGTCACAGGAGCATAGCTTGTAAATGGAAGAGAGTAAGTATCACAGGATGATAACTTTTCCCTTGTAACTTTCATCGGTCAACAGCTGGGCTCTAAAGTGACTAAAGATTCTACAGTGAAGATAGTTTGGAGTTATTTTGGAGTTACTTTGATGATGTTCTTCACCGTGAAAAACAAATTTTCAGAAAGCAAACATGATGCTTGGCAGAATGTTAAAGGAAGAGTCCCTGACACACCACCTGGGCCTTAGAACCAGAGGTAAAACTGCCCCAGACAGCAAAGAAATCATCTTGTTCAAATATAAAGCACAATATTTGGACCAGAACCCAAGGGCCTTCAAAGCAGTGCAATGAGAGATGCAGCCACACATTTAGATTTTATGAAGTAACAAATATAATTAATAATTTCATTTTTGCTGATGGAAGACCCTGAGAAGTACTGTTTTAATACTACGATGAGTTGGGGAGAGGAAGGTCTGTTATCTGTGCGATTCTCTTCTGCTTCCTTATGCAATTTTACAAAGCAAGAACTAGGGTCACAGGGAGGTGATGGCAAGTAAACAAAATATATGAAAGGAGATCTTTCTTCTGTACAGGACATAACTAGCTGTGGCATTCAATGTCGCTGAAGCTCAGAGTGTCAAATGCTGTGGGTGGAGTTAAAAGAAGCTGGAAATTTTAAGATCCACAGTAATAATGACAATGGGGTAGCTGAAAGAGGCGTGATCAAACCCCAGGCCCAGATATGAACAAATAACCTTAAAGGTACTAAAAGGTTTGGATTAGCCTTGCACCAACCTTGAACCCAAAACCCGACTGGGCTGTGGGCATCAGAGGCCAAGCTCTGCTTCCCCTGCCTTTAGAAGCAGCTTTGGAGGCAGAGAGCATCACCTTCAGCATCAGAGAAATGACAGAGCAGGGACATTCCCACCTTCCTACTGATCCAGAGATGTTCTTTGCTTATTGTTGACAGACTTCTACAAACAGTGGTCTTTCTTAGTAGTAAAAATTTAATACTAGTTAACACCATTAAAAACATGAATTGTTCAAGAGTAACTTAGAATTCAAAGGAACTTCTCTAAGGAAATATATGGGGCTTTTCACCGTCTATCTATCTATCTATCTATCTATCTATCTATCTATCTATCTATCTATCTATCCGTCTATCATTTATCTACTTTTCACTGTATATGATCAGATAAAGTTTATCTTTCCTCTTTTAGAAACATAATTTTGATATACACATCCTATTTTTAGTACCCATGAAAGAGTACTATTTGCTGCATATTTGGGTTTTAATATTACAAGAAAACATCTAGAAGGGTGGGTAGAATCATGCCCCATCCCCCCAAAAGGTGCCCATGTCCTAATTCTCAAAATTTGTGAGTATATTATTATCTCAAATAGCAAAGGGGACTTTGTAGATAGGATTAAGGGCATTGAGATGGGAAGATTATCCTAGATGATCTGGGTGAGCCTGTGTAACTACAGGGGTCCTTATAAGAGGGAGGCAGGAGTGTCAGAGTCAGAGAAGGCAATGTGACAGAAGCAGAGGCAAGAGGGAGAGAGAGGATGAGATTTGGTGATGCTGAGTTGCTGGCTTTGAAGATAGAGGAAGGGGCCATGAGTCCGGGAAGTTACAAAGTCTCTCTAGGCAAAGGCAAGGGAATGAATTCTCCCCTAGGGGCTCCAGGAGGAATACAGTCCTGCCAACATTGTTGATTTTCTGTCCTCCAGAAATGTAAGATAATTTGTTGTTTTAAACCCCTAAATTTGTGGTAAGTAAGTTGTTACAGTGGCGATAGGAAACACACACAGACTTGGGCAACGGAAGTGGGCTACTGCTATTAAAAACAACTGAAAAATGTGGAAGTGGCTTTGGAATTGGGCATGGGCAGAAGCTGGAAAACTGTTGATGACCAGGATAGGAAAAGCCTACATTGTCTTAAGAAGACTGTAGGTAAAAATGTGGATATTGATGACTCTGGTAGGGAGGACTTAGATAAAAATGAGGAGCACAGTGGAGAAAACTTACATTTTCTTATTTAAGAAGACTGCTGGTGGAAAAGTGGACTTTAAAGGCATTGTTAGCAAGGGCTCAGGACACGAGGAATATGTGGAAACTGGAGGAAAGGGGTCTCTTGTTTTGTATATAATGGCATAAAGCTTGGCTGACACGTGTCCCACAGATTTGTGGAAAGCAGCCCTTTTGAGCCATAACTTAGGGTACTGAGCTGTGGAGATTTCCAAGCAAAGTGTTGAAGGTACATCCTGGTTTCCTTTTGCTGTTTATAATAAAATGTAATAGGAAAGAGAAAAATTGAGGAAAGAAGTCTTAAGCAACAGAACAAAACAAAAACCCAGCACTTGATGATTTTAGAAATCCTCAGCCAATCCAGATTTTTTAAAACCTGTGATTTTAGGATTCTCAACTCTAGAACTGTAAGATAATAAATATACATTGTGTTAAGCCACTAAGTCTGCATCATTTTGTTACATCAGCAAAAAGAAACTAATACGGTGGCCAAAATGAGAAGCCCCGGATAAATAAAGAACACGTTCATTTGTGGGGAGAGCTTCTGAGACGTGGAACTCAGCTGGTGACTCTCCTTGACACTGACGCTCACTGTTGCCCCATTTCCCTCACTTCTGTGGGGCCCATAACAACTGCAGCATCAACTAACCACCCCAAAACTTGGTGACCTACACACCGCAATGTGTTATCTGTCATGAGTCTAAGGGTCACCTGGCATCTCTGGCGGGCTCACTCCTGGTGTGCAATCAGCTTAGGAAGTCTGCTGGGTTCTGGCTGGCCTTGCATGGCCTCAGCTGGGATGACGTGGCTCATCTCCACACCATGTGTCCCCCTCCAGCAGGCTGGCCTGGCTTGTTCTCACAGCGGTGGCAGGGCTCCAGAAGAGAACACAGAAGCACGCAAGGCCTCTTGAGGCCATGGCTCTGAACCAACATACCATCACTTTCTGCTGCCCAAAGCAAGCCTCACAGCCAGCCCAGAGTAAAAGGTGCAGAAATAGATTGACTCTACCTCTTAAATGGAGGCAGGGATGGGTGAAAAAATGGCAATATTTGTGCATCAGTGCACCACTATGTTTATGATAGAAACACTGATAATGACTCTTCAAATGGAAGTTTGGGCCCAGGAACCTAGATGTACCTGCAAAATATCTGTTTTTGAAATCATTCAACTAACATCATGGTCCAGAGCCTGGAAAGGGAGGGAAGGAGGCAGAAAGAGAAAAGAACCAAAGATTGATTCAATGGTATATTCTTTGATAGCAGAGCCAGAAAAGAGACTACAAAGTTTGGCTATCCCCGCTCCAGTGGGAATGAACCAATAATACATTGTTTACTGCTGGAATGGCTTTTCCTGTGATGTCACAAATGCAGAATTGTCCTGATCATCAATAGACCTGAGATTTGCAGAAAACATCTTTCTAACATATTGATTATCATTCTTAGGTTTACTTTGAATCTATTAAAGAATCTTCCTTTTAAAAAAATAACCTACATAATCAACTCTTAAACAGAAAAAAATATGCAATTAGCCTGAAAGTCAGCTGAAATTGGACACAGATTTTAAATAAGGCCCATCACATCACACTTTTAATTCCCTAGAAACAATATTGCCCAGTAATCTAGAACAATAAATACCCAAGTGGTACCACAAAATGCTTAACAGGGAAATGTATGAAAGACTAGAAATATTTTTACCCAAAGGAAAAATTTGATAATTCATATCCACCCACTCCCACCATGATTTATAAAGAATAATTCAAGATGTGTTGGCTAGATCAACAGAAATAGACAATATTGTAAAGATGCTTAGGTCTATCATAGTTTGATAGCTGAGTTCTACTTAAATTGATTCCAATATTTTTTAGAACTGTCTAGTTGAAAAAAAGATTTTTTTTTGCAAGCTAAATCTAAGCTATTTTAGCCAAATAATAAACACATTCATTTGACTGCATTGGACAAGCATGTTGTATATGCAAAGCATTTTCATAGACGTTATCTAATTTAATCTTCATTAAAATCCATGAGGTGGTGAGATTAACCAAGATGGCGGAGTAGAAGGACGTGCTCTCACTCCCTCTTGTGAGAACACCAGAATCACAACTAGCTGCTGGACAATCATCGACAGGAAGACACTGGAACTCACCAAAAACGATACCCCATGTCCAAAGACAAAGGAGAAGCCACAATGAGATGGTAAGAGGGATGCAATCATAGTAAAATCAAATCCCATAACTGCTGGGTGGGTGACTCACAGACTGGCGAACATTTATACCACAGAAGTCCACCCACTGGAATGAAGGTTCTGACCCCCACGTCAGGCTTCCCAACCTGGGGGTCCGGCAATGGGAGGAGGAATTCATAGAGAATCAGACTTTGAAGCCTAGTGGGAATTGATTGCAGGACTTCGAAAGGACTGGGGGAAACAGAGACCCCACTCTTGGAGGACGCACACAAAATAGTGTGTGCATTGGGGCCCAGGGGAAGGAGCAGTGACCCAGGGGGAGACTGAACCAGACCTACCTGCTAGTGTTGGAAGGTCTCCTGCAGAGGCGGGGGCTGGCTCTGTTTCACCGTGGGGACAAGGACACTGGCAGCAGAAGTTCTGGGAAGTACTCCTTGGCGTGAGCCCTCCCAGAGTCTACCATTAGCCTCACCAAAGAGCCCAGGTAGGCTCCAGTGTTGGGTTGCCTCAGGCAAAACAACCAACAGGGAGGGAACTCAGTCCCACCCATCAAAAGTCAAGTGGATTAAAGCTTTATGGAGCTCTGACTGCCACAGCAACAGTCAGCTCTACCCACCACCAGAGCCTCCCATCAAGCCTCTTAGATAGCCTCAACCACCAGAGGGCAGACAGCAGAAGCAAGAAAAACTACAATCCTGCAGCCTGTGGAACAAAAACCACAGTTACAGAAAGATAGACAAGATGAAAAGGCAGAGGGCTATATACCCGATGAAAGAACAAGAAAAAAACCGAGAAAAACAACTAAATGAAGTGGAGACAGGCAACCTTCCAGAAAAAGAATTCAGAATAATGATAGTGAAGATGATCCAGGACCTCGGAATAAGAATGGAGGCAAAGATTGAGAAGATGCAAGAAATGATTAACAAAGACCTAGAAGAATTAAAGAACAAACAAACAGAGATGACCAGTACAATAACTGAAATGAAAACTACACTAGAGGGAATCAATAGCAGAATAACTGAGGCAGAAGAACGGATAAGTGACCTGGAAGACAGAATGGTGGAATTCACTGCTGCAGAACAGGCCAAAGAAAAAAGAATGAAAAGAAATGAAGACAGCCTAAGAGACCACTGGGACAACATGAAACTCAACAACATTCGCATTATAGGGGTCCCAGAAGGAGAAGAGAGAGAGAAAAGGCCAGAGAAAATATTTGAAGAGATTATACTCGAAAACTTCCCTAACATGGGGAAGGAAATAGCCACCCAAGTCCAGGAAGCACAGAGAGTCCCATACAGGATAAACCCAAGGAGAAACACGCCAAGACACATAGTAATCAAATTGGCAAAAATTAAAGACAAAGAAAAATTATTGAAAGCAGCAAGGGAAAAACGACAAATAACATACAAGGGAACTCCCATAAGGTTAACAGCTGATTTCTCAGCAGAAACTCTACAAGCCAGAAGGGAGTGGCATGATATACTTAAAGTGATAAAAGGGAAGAACCTACAACCAAGATCACTCTACCCGGCAAGGATCTCATTTAGATTTGATGGAGAAATCAAAAGCTTTACAGACAAGCAAAAGCTAAGAGAATTCAGCACCACCAAACCAGCTCTACAACAAATGCTAAAGGAACTTCTCTAAGTGGGAAAAACAAGAGAAGAAAAGGACCTACAAAAACAAACCCAAAACAATTAAGAAAATGGTACTACGAACATACATATCGATAATTACCTTAAACGTGAATGTATTAAATGCTCCAACCAAAAGACACAGGCTTGCTGAACGGATACAAAAACAAGACCCATATATATGCTGTCTACAAGAGACCCACTTCAGACCTAGGGACACATACAGACTGAAAGTGAGGGGATGGAAAAAGATATTCCATGCAAATGGAAATCAAAAGAAAACTGGAGTAGCAATACTCATAACAGATAAAATCGACTTTAAAATAAAGAATGTTACAAGAGACAAGGAAGGACACTACATAATGATCAAGGGATCAATCCAAGAAGAAGATATAACAATTATAAATATATATGCACCCAACATAGGAGCACCTCAATACATAAGGCAACTGCTAACAGCTATGAAAGAGGAAATTGACAGTAACACAATCATAGTGGGGGACTTTAACACCTCACTTACACCAATGGACAGATCATCCATAATGAAAATAAATAAGGAAACAGAAGCTTTAAATGACACAATAGACCAGATAGATTTAACTGATATTTATAAGACATTCCATCCAAAAACAGCAGATTACACTTTCTTCTCAAGTACGCATGGAACATTCTCCAGGATAGATCACATCTTGGGTCACAAATCAAGCCTCAGTAAATTTAAGAAAATTGAAATCATTTCAAGCATCTTTTCTGACCACAACGCTATGAGATTAGAAATGAATTGCAGGGAAAAAAATGTAAAAATCACAAACACATGGAGGCTAAACAATACATTACTAAATAACCAAGAGATCACTGAAGAAATCAAAGAGGAAATCAAAAAATACCTAGAGACAAATGACAATGAAAACACGACGACCCAAAACCTATGGGATGCAGCAAAAGCAGTTCTAAGAGGGAAGTTTATAGCTATACAAGCCTACCTCAAGAAACAAGAAAAACCTCAAGTAAACAATCTAACCTTACACTTAAAGAAACTAGAGAAAGAAGAACAAACAAAACCCAAAGTTAGCAGAAGGAAAGCAATCATAAAGATCAGAGCGGAAATAAATGAAATAGAAACAAAGAATACAATAGCAAAGATCAATAAAACTAAAAGCTGGTTCTTTGAGAAGATAAACAAAATTGATAAGCCATTAGCCAGACTCATCAAGAGAAAAACGGAGAAGACTCAAATCAATAGAATTAGAAATGAAAAAGGAGAAGTAACCACTGACACTGCAGAAATACAAACGATCATGAGAGATTACTACAAGCAACTCTATGCCAATAAAATGGACAACCTGGAAGAAATGGACAAATTCTTAGAAATGCACAACCTGCCGAGACTGAACCAGGAAGAAATAGAAAATATGAACAGACCCATCACAAGCACTGAAATTGAAACTGTGATTAAAAATCTTCCAACAAACAAAAGCCCAGGACCAGATGGCTTCACAGGTGAATTCTATCAAACATTTAGAGAAGAGCTAACACCCATCCTTCTCAAACTCTTCCAAAAAATTGCAGAGGAAGGAACACTCCCAAACTCATTCTATGAGGCCACCATCACCCTGATACCAAAACCAGACAAAGACACTACAAAAAAAGAAAATTACAGACCAATATCAATGATGAATATAGATGCAAAAATCCTCAACAAAATATTAGCAAACAAAATCCAACAACACATTAAAAGGATCATACACCACGATCAAGTGGGATTTATCCCAGGGATGCAAGGATTCTTCAATATACGCAAATCAATCAATGTGATACACCATATTAACAAATTGGAGAATAAAAACCATATGATCATCTCAATAGATGCAGAAAAAGCTTTTCACAAAATTCAATACCCATTTATGATAAAAACTCTCCAGAAAGTGGGCATAGAGGGAACCTACCTCAACATAATAAAGGCCATATATGACAAACCCACAGCAAACATCATTCTCAACGGTGAAAAACTGAAAGCATTTCCTCTAAGATCAGGAACGAGACAAGGAGGTCCACTCTCACCACTATTATTCAACATAGTTATGAAAGTCCTAGCCACAGCAATCAGAGAAGAAAAAGAAACAAAAGGAATACAAATTGGAAAAGAAGAAGTAAAACTGTCACTGTTTGCAGATGACATGATACTATACATAGAGAATCCTAAAACTGCCACCAGAAAACTGCTAGAGCTAATTAATGAATTTGGTAAAGTTGCAGGATACAAAATTAATGCACAGAAATCTCTTGCATTCCTATACACTAATGATGAAAAATCTGAAAGAGAAATTATGGAAACACTCCCATTTACCACTGCAACAAAAAGAATAAAATACCTAGGAATAAACCCACCTAGGGAAACAAAAGACCTGTATGCAGAAAACTCTAAGACACTGATGAAAGAAATTAAAGATGATACCAACAGATGGAGAGATATACCATGTTCTTGGATTGGAAGAATCAACATTGTGAAAATGACTATACTACCCAAAGCAATCTACAGATTCAATGCAATCCCTATCAAATTACCAATGGCATTTTTTACAGAACTAGAACAAATCATCTTAAAATTTGTATGGAGACACAAAAGACCCCGAATAGCCAAAGCAATCTTGAGGGAAAAAAACGGAGCTGGAGGAATCAGACTCCCTGACTTCAGACTGTACTACAAAGCTACAGTAATCAAGACAATACGGTACTGGCACAAAAACAGAAACATAGATCAATGGAACAAGATAGAAACCCAGAGATAAACCCACGCACCTATGGTCAACTAATCTATGACAAAGGAAGCAAAGATATACAATGGAGAAAAGACAGTCTCTTCAATAAGTGGTGCTGGGAAAACTGGACAGCTACATGTAAAAGAATGAAATTAGAATACTCCCTAACACCATACACAAAAATAAACTCAAAATGGATTAGAGACCTAAACGTAAGACTGGACACTATAAAACTCTTAGAGGAAAACATAGGAAGAACATTCTTTGACATAAATCACAGCAAGATCTTTTTTGATCCACTTCCTAGAGTAATGGAAATAAAAACAAAAATAAACAAATGGGACCTAATGAAGCTTCAAAGCTTTTGCACAGCAAAGGAAACCATAAACAAGATGAAAAGACAACTCTCAGAATGGGAGAAAACATTTGCAAATGAATCAACGGACAAAGGATTAAGCTCCAAAATATATAAATAGCTCATTCAGCTCAATATTAAAGAAACAAACACCCCAATCCAAAAATGGGCAGAAGACCTAAATAGACATTTCTCCAAAGAAGATATACAGATGGCTATGAAGCACATGAAAAGATGCTCAACATCACTAATTATTAGAGAAATGCAAATCAAAACTACAATGAGGTATCACCTCACACCAGTTAGAATGGGCATCATCAGAAAATCTACAAACAACAAATGCTGGAGAGGGTGTGGAGAAAAGGAAACCCTCTTGCACTGTTGGTGGGAATGTAAATTGATACAGCCACTATGGAGAACAATATGGAGGTTCCTTAAAAAACTAAAAATAGAATTACCATATGACCCAGCAATCCCACTACTGGGCATATACCCAGAGAAAACTGTAATTCAAAAAGACACATGCACCCGAATGTTCATTGCAGCACTATTTACAATAGCCAGGTCATGGAAGCAACCTAAATGTCCATCGACAGAGGAATGGATAAAGAAGAAGTGGTACATATATACAATGGAATATTACTCAGACATAAAAAGGAACGAAATTGAGTCATTTGTTGAGACATGGATGGATCTAGAGACTGTCATACAGAGTGAAGTAAGTCAGAAAGAGAAAATCAAATATCGTATATTAACGCATGTATGTGGAACCTAGAAAAATGGTACCGATGAACCGGGTTGCAGGGCAGAAGTTGAGACACAGATGTAGAGAACAAACGTATGGACACCAAGGGGGGGAAACTGTGGTAGGGTGGGGATGGTGGTGTGCTGAATTGGGCGATTGGGATTGACATGTATACAGTGATGTGTACAAAATTGATGACTGATTAAAAAAAAAAACCCATGAGGTGGGCACTATTGTCCCATTCTAAAGTGATTAAATAATTTATGTATGGTTATACCACAACCAAGTTACAGGGTTCGGATTCTATCTGAAATCAAAGGAAGTAATCTCTTTGCTTCCCTTTCTGCCTCCTATGCCTTCCTATGTAAAAGTGAAAGTGACAGGCTGAAGAGTAAACCTGGGATGTTAAAAGCAAAGGTGGGTGCTTAATAGTAGTACCTAGATGTGTTCCAGGTCACAGTCATTAATAGGGTTCACCAGATCTCACTGTATCCCTGCCTCCTGGGCACATAGGAGATTTGCACCCCCTTTTTTTTCTTATGATTGGATAGGATCAAG
Organism: Balaenoptera physalus; assembly: GCF_965194825.1. NCBI lineage: Eukaryota > Metazoa > Chordata > Mammalia > Artiodactyla > Balaenopteridae > Balaenoptera > Balaenoptera physalus. Next base: position 55,544,116 of record NC_138896.1, on the reverse strand, counting down.
TGCCCAGATCTGGCTGTGGATGCAAGAGAAGTTAAAGGTGAATCACGTCTGAGGCACACCTGGTCAAAGAACAACCAAGACTTCCTTTGTCTCTGGACCATGGTCAGTAATGTTGAACGTCTGGGCGCCCCATCAGCCTGGGGTCCCAAGTGATGCCAGAAGAGCAGTGAGAGAGCCCCGTTGCCCGTGACAGGTGGGCCCTGGGAGCCAGGAGTCAGCCTTTGCTGATCTAAGCCTCTGACATGTGCGAGTTGTTGGTTACAGCAGTATAATCTAGCACATCCTCACTGATACACATGAGGTTCTTCCCTCCCCAAGAGAAGATGTTTTGTGGGTTGCACCAAATCCATACACTAATCCACCTGGGAAGAGTAACCAACTAACCTCAACATCACAACAAAACACAGGGCAGCTCAACCAGATATGGCAGATATGAGCAGAACTGACCTACATATGAATGAAATAAGAAGGCATTTCCAGGTAATAATAAAAAAGTAAACATGATGTTGTTTCTCATATTATCAATGGTGAAGTTTCAGTTATTATTTTTTTACATCTCTAATTTGTCACAGACCAACATGTGATCTCACCAGGTGAGTTCATGTGATCCACTAACTATTTTATAGCTAGTGACCCCCTTTGACTCGCCAAGTGAATTCGTAAATTGTTTGTTGAGATATGCATTATTAAATTGCTCTAAAAGTTTCTAAAAGCTTACTTTCAATTTCTCTAAGTCATTGCAGACCAGTAATCAAATGTCTGTGGTCCTTCGGCAGTTCAGGTAACCACACTATGAGTAGCACTGCTTAACATAACAAAGTTTCCTTGATTTGTCTTTAAAGTGAGCTTAGCATTTGCACAACCAGAAACTCATAATTTTCCATAATTGGTTAAAAAACTCAACATAAGGAAATTGGGCTGAAGAGTACTGGATAGAAGCAAGATGGACAGTGTGGAGAGCATTAGCGGAACTCTGTTGATGAAATGAGCAATCTGGATTCTGCAGATTAGAAATATTCCTGTAGCCATACTTACTAAGCATTTTACCAATTCCTAACAGAAAAGAATTGTTAATATCAAAACATTTTGTATATTATTTATAGTTCATCGCACGGAAATCATTCTTAGAGACAGAGTAAACTATACATAGTTTCCACTCCCTAGGGTAGGTCTGGTGTTCTCAGGTAATCTTTTGTAGTTTTAAAAAAAAAAAAAATCGCAGTGTTTTGTTTATAGGAGGGCTTAAACAACTAGTATAGATAAATCTGACCCAAGATTGACAACTATTATGAGAATTCTAGTTCCCAGTCTGAGTAGATGGAGCAAAACCAGCTTAGATGAAAAGGTGCCTTCGCATAGTTTATTCCTCTCTGAGAATGCTACGCATTAGGATTTTTGTTAAAAATTGGTGTGTATGTATACACATATACAACACACAGCACACACATATGACACCTCTGTATATACAACATGGTTTCTCAACCTTGGTATTTCATTACCTAATGCTTTGGGCCAGTAATCCTTGTTGTGGGAGCAGTTCTGTGCCCTATAGGATGTCTAGAAGCATTCCTGGACTCTACCCACTGGATGCTAGTAACACGGCCCCAGTCATGACAATCAAAAATATCTTCAGATATTGCCAAGTGCCTCTTGGGGGAAAATTGTCCCTGGTTGAGAACTAGTGATATGTACTGTGTACAATATATATCTATCCTAGGCCATTCAGGCTGCCATAACAAAATATCACAGATGGAATAGCTTACAAACAACAGAAATTTATTTGTCATAGTTCTGGAGGCCAGAAATCCAAGATCAAGGTGCCAGCAAGGTCACATTTTCCTTGAGGGCCCTGGTTCATGGCTAGGACCTTCTCACTGTGTCCTCACGTCGGGGAGGGGCAAAGGGAATTGGTCTGCAGCATCCTTTATAAGGGCACTAATCTCACTCAGGACTCCGCCCTCATGAACTATTCACCTCCCAAAGGCCCACTTCCTAACACCATCACCTTTGGGGGTTAAGATCTCAATACACAAATTGGGGATGGGGGGTGGGCACAAACATTCAGTTCATAGCAATATCTTTCAACAAATATTTTTCTTTTTTTTTTCTAACATCTTTATTGGAGTATAATTGCTTTACAATGGTGTGTTAGTTTCTGCTTTATAACAAAGTGAATCAGTTATACATATACATATGTTCCCATATCTCTTCCCTCTTGTGTCTCCCTCCCTCCCACCCTCCCTATCCACCCCTCTAGGTGGTCACAAACCACCGAGCTGACCTCCCTGTGCTATGCGGCTGCTTCCCACTAGCTATCTATTTTACGTTTGGTAGTGTATATATGTCCATGCCACTCTCTCACTTTGTCACAGCTTACCCTTCCCCCTCCCTATATCCTCAAGTCCATTCTCTAGTAGGTCTGTATCTTTATTCCCGTCTTACCCCTAGGTTCTTGATACAGCCACTATGGAGAACAGTATGGAGGTTCCTTTAAAAACTAAAAATAGAACTACCATACGACCCAGCAATCCCACTACTGGGCATATACCCTGAGAAAACCATAATTCAAAAGGAGTCATGTACCAAAATGTTCATTGCAGCTCTATTTACAATAGCCAGGACATGGAAGCAACCTAAGTGTCCATCAACAGATGAATGGATAAAGAAGATGTGGCACATATATACAATGGAATATTACTCAGCCATAAAAAGAAACGAAATTAAGTTATTTGTAGTGAGGTGGATAGACCTAGAGTCTGTCATACAGAGTGAAGTAAGTCAGAAAGAGAAAAACAAATACTGTATGCTAACACATATATATGGAATCTAAGAAAAAAACAAAAAAACAAATATTTTTCTTAATTTCTTGGGAAAACTCGCATGAATCCCTCGTAACTCATTAAAAAGCAAACAAATGTATTGCTTTTCAAAAAAGCAGTATGGGACAAAATATTAAAAGCATCACTTGGTCAACTTTTTATGCAAGTGATTTAAAGGTACTTAAATCGTGTCCTGATTGTGTTTTCAACACACTGTATCAGGCACTGGTCTCTGTGAAGCGAAAGGTCCAAATATCATCTCAGAGTAAATGTTAGACATAAAATACTTCAATTATTTCAGGTGGATGGGAATGAAAAAGTAATGTCGAGATGTGGGTTCTGCATCTCATTCCAGTATGTGGGAAGACCATTCAGAAGACATTCGTGCACTTTCCTCCCAGGGCTGGAGGAGCCAGCTGGAGTAACCTGCATTGCCCTCATGGGATGTGGAGGATTCTGTCTAGTCAGGCCTTCGGCAGGACCCTGGCAGCTTTGTTTGTGGGCAGGCGACCCCCTCACAATTCTGTTACTTTATTCTTAAGAAAGTTGCCATGGAGACTGGCACGGAGATGGCGGTCAGCCAGGAGCAGAGAGAGAGAGTTTTAGGTTGAAAGAAGCACACACACTCACACACACTCATGCTCTCAAAATACAACCTTGTGTGTACATAATCAACTTAAAAAGAATACACTTAGAGTCATCGTGTATTTGGGTAAATGGTTAAACCATTGTTTCTTTTCTAACTTGCCCAAAGAAACAACACCAGCTAAAGAGCAGTTAATGAAGTAGGAAAACAGCACCTATTAAAAGTAATCCATCACAGCTCGTGAACACCCAGCTAGTGGGCATCTGATGGCAAAATCTGTTTGCTTGGGAAAAACAGTCATAAGAAAGGAAAGTGAAATGATACAGTAAATGAAAACTGTATTCTTCGTTTGGTGAAAACAAATGTGATTTGGTCAAATTAAATATTATGAAAAACAGTCCAACATTTTAGTTTAGTTGCACACACAAAAAGTAAAAGGAACATAAGGCTTTGCAGATTTAGTTTTTAATTTTGGAAGCACAGATGAATGGGGATTATCATTAGCATTCTGCACGGCCTCAGATTTTATCCAGTATTTGGTGTCTGGAGCACTTTGCACTACAACCTTCATTTTCAAAGTATTTTGTCAAAAGTGATGAGAAAATCCTGAAGGACATCTGAGTTAGTGAGTAGTGCATGCAGGAAAGTCATAAATCCCTCAGAATACTCTAAAACAGCATTAGAAACTTGTATGCTGTGGTTGCATAAATCACTTAGTGTTTATTTGGAAAGTAAATCTCTTTATGCAGCATGCACATAATAAAATCAGAGTTTCTATATGCTTTTATTCCCAGCATTGGGATATGCATATAAACAATATGCAGGAAAGCATCTCTGTAATTCAGATTATTGGGGTGAGGACGGCGTGAACAAGCCGTCAAACAGGAAGAAAAAAAATGAGACTGCTTCCCAGGTGACGCAGTGGTTAAGAACCCGCCTGCCAATGCAGGGGACATGGGTTCGAGCCCTGGTCCGGGAAGATCCCACATGCCGCAGAGTAACTAAGCCCATGAGCCACAACTACTGAGCCTACGTGCCACAACTACTGAAGCCCACACACCTAGAGCCCGTGCTCCACAAGAGAAACCATCACAATAAGAAGCCCGCACACCACAACGAAGAGTAGACACTGCTTACCACAACTAGAGAAAGCCCGCACACAGCAACAAAGACCCAATGCAACCAAAAATAAAAATAATAAATAAAAATAGATAAATTTTAAAAATCATATAAAGAAAAATGAGAGAAAAATTCCGCAAGATGAAACTTTCCTTTCTGCTTCTTATGAAAGTGATTTGGACCCTCCAAAGACTGGTGACTTCTATGCATGACCAACTAACTCAATCAGATAACAACAACTGTGAAGTCTTTTCCTCTATTCCCTAAGGACATATTCTCTTGGACATATTCCTATGTGGGCTTCTGTGTGGCCCCAATAAGCTGACCCAAAGCACTTCACCTAAGGTTTAAGTTGAAGCTTTGTTTTCCAAGTTTGGGGAACACTGCACAGTCTCACTCCAGAATCACTGCACACGTATCAAAACTTAGTGTTTTGTAGTCCTCCCGATGATCAAGTATGTCTGGATTTTACATGGTCCTTTTGTCACTAGATAAACAAGACCTGCTGAAATTGCAAAGGAACTATACAATTATTAGAGTTGGATGGGCACCACGCTGCCACCAGGCTGATACTATTTAAATCAGCTTGTGGTCCACAGGTCAGCAACATCAGAATCCCTCACCCACTCGATTCCCTGCTCTCCTTGCCCAGTAAGCAACACAGCAAAAGGCAGAAGTCTGTCTAGACAGAAGTAATTTATCCAAACTGTCTCCTTCTGTAACCCACAGAAAGAGATACCTGCAATTCCCCTGACCATGGAAACTGACAGTAATTAACATGAAATTTCACCATCACATTAATGGCGACCCAAACGACTGAAAAAAAATCAATTAAAATCATTTTTATTTTAAGGCAAAGGGCACGCTTTGCAATAAGGGACAGTTGGGTTTTTATTAGAGAATAAAAACGTGAGTCTTCATTCTGTGATGCAATTCTGATTGTATTCAATTATAACATATTTACGGTACATCAATCTTAGTGTAATTTTTACAAAGAAATTTTCAAGCACATCTTGGTAAACTTGTTTAAAAGTTGAATCAATCCAAGAACATGGTATATCTCTCCATCTATTTGTATCATCTTTAATTTCTTTCATCAGTGTCTTATAATTTTCTACATACAGGTCTTTTGTCTCCTTAGGTAGGTTTATTCCTAGATATTTTATTCTTTTTGTTGCAACAGTAAACGGGAGTGTTTTCTTAATTTCACTTTCAGATTTTTCATCATTAGTGTATAGGAATGCAAGAGATTTCTGTGCATTAATTTTGTATCCTGCTACTTTACCAAATTCATTGATTAGCTCTAGTAGTTTTCTTGGATTGGAAGAATCAACATTGTGAAAATGACTCTACTACCCAAAGCAATCTACAGATTCATTGCAATCCCTATCAAACTACCACTGGCATTTTTCACAGAACTAGAACAAAAAATTTCACAATTTGTATGGAAACACAAAAGACCCCGAATAGCCAAAGCAATCTTGAGAACGAAAAATGGAGCTGGAGGAATCAGGCTCCCTGACTTCAGACTGTATTACAAAGCTACAGTAATCAAGACAGTTTGGTACTGGCACAAAAACAGAAATATAGATCAATGGAACAGGATAGAAAGCCCAGAGATAAGCCCATGCACATATGGTCACCTTATCTTTGATAAAGGAGGCAAGCATATACAGTGGAGAAAAGACAGCCTCTTCAATAAGTGGTGCTGGGAAAATTGTACAGGTACATGTAAAAGTATTAAATTAGAACACTCCCTGACACCATACACAAAAATAAACTCAAAATGGATTAAAGACCTCAGTGTAAGGCCAGACACTATCAAACTCTTAGAGGAAAACATAGGCAGAACACTCTATGACATAAATCACAGCAACATTCTTTTTGACGCAGCTCCTAGAGAAATGGAAATAAAAACACAAATAAACAAATGGGACCTAATGAAACTGAAAAGCTTTTGCACAGCAAAGGAAACCATAAACAAGACCAAAAGACAACCCTCAGAATGGGAGAAAATATTTGCAAATGAAGCAACTGACAAAGGATTAATCTCCAAGATTTACAAGCAGCTCATGCAGCTCAATAACAAAAAGACAAACAACCCAATCCAAAAATGGGCAGAAGACCTAAATAGACATTGCTCCAAAGAAGATATTGCCAACAGACACATGAAAGAATGCTCAACATCATTAATCATTAGAGAAATGCAAATCAAAACTACAAGGAGGTATCACCTCACACGGGTCAGAATGGCCATCATCAAAAAATCTAGAAACAATAAATGCTGGAGAGGGTGTGGAGAAAAGTGAACACTCTTGCACTGTTGGTGGGAATGTAAATTGATACAGCCACTATGGAGAACAGTATGGAGGTTCCTTAAAAAACTAAAAATAGAACTACCATATGACCCAGCAATCCCACTACTGGGCATATACCCTGAGAAAACCATAATTCAAAAAGAGTCATGTACCAAAATGTTCATTGCAGCTCTATTTACAATAGCCAGGACATGGAAGCAACCTAAGTGTCCATCATCAGATGAATGGATAAAGAAGATGTGGCACATATATACAATGGAATATATTACTCAGTCATAAAAAGAAATGAAATGGAGGTATTTGTAGTGAGGTGGATGGAGTTAGAGTCTGTCATACAGAGTGAAGTAAGTCAGAAAGAGAAAAACAAATACAGTATGCTAACACACATATATGGAATCTAAGGGGGAAAAAAAGGTCATGAATCACCTAGTGGTAAGACGGGAATAAAGACACAGACCTACTAGAAAATGGACTTGAGGATATGGGGAGGGGGAGGGGTAAGATGTGACAGGGTGAGAGAGTGGCATAGACATATATACACTACCAAATGTAAAATAGATAGCTAGTGGGAAGCAGCCGCATAGCACAGGGAGATCAGCTCGGTGCTTTGTGACCACCTAGAGGGGTGGGATAGGGAAGGTGGGAGGGAGGGAGATGCAAGAGGGAAGAGATATGGGAACATATGTATGTGTATAACTGATTCACTTTGTTATAAGGCAGAAACTAACACACCATTGTAAAGCAATTATACTCCAATAAAGATGTTTAAAAAAAAAAAAGTTGAATCAAAACCTCCCCCACCCTCCCCCACCCCCTGTACACACTCCTGCAACGTTTTGGTATTATTTTCAGCAGAAATGAAGGTAAGAATGTTCGTTGAGAGCTATGACTTTTTAAAAATATTTATTTATTTACTTATTTATTTATTTAGCTGCGCCGGGTCTTAGTTGCGGCACGCGGGATCTTCATTGCCATGTGGGATCTTTAGTTGTGGCATGTGGGATCTAGTTCCCTGACCAGGGATCAAACCCAGGCCCCCTGCACTGGAACCGCGGAATCTTAGCCACTGGACCACCAGGGAAGTTTCAAGAGCTATGACTTTTAACTTTTCACAAATGAAAGGAGTAGTGTGCTTTCGAGTCTCCACTGACACATCAGGCTTCCACATTCCTTCAATGAAAAGATTTGCAAGTATTTGCAAATACAGCACAGGGAACTCTACTCAGTGCTCTGTAGTGACCTAAATGGGAAGGAAATCCAAAAAAGAGGAGATATACGTATACATATTGCTGATTCACTTTGCTGTACAGTAGAAACTAACACTACATGGTAAAGTAACTATACTCCAATAAAAATTAAAAAAAAGAAAAAGCTTACAAAGTTAGTTAAAAGGTATGCTGGGGAAAATACAAAAAGGTAAAAATAGTGATTTTCTTTCAGAGTTGCAATTGCATAGAGGATAACTTTCCTCCATTGAGAGAAGGCAAAAAGCAAACAGGTAGACACTTTATCACAAATTATTTTGTTTATATAAATAAAAGCAATTTCTTCCCTAAGCGCTATTAAGCCTGGAGTCATTTCCAACATGTATGATTCCGTTGCTAACCATGGAGGTGACTGAGATCAGTATTCTAGTTTTGTGTTTATTCATTCTATTCACCCTCCCATCTGCCCCATTTTTAAACATTTCTCCAGATTCTTGGGACCTCCCTCATCCTGCCATTTCCAGCCCATCTTCTGAAACCAGATGGAAGTCTTCTCTCACCAGGCAGTATCCTACCATCTTTCTTTGTCTATGAAAACTTGCCTGTCCTGCGTTCCATTCCTCCATTAGATGGGTGTCTCCTTGTGTGACAACCTGATCTAAATGCATCCTAACTGATGCATTTAGTGATGGGTGACTTGCTGCTAGGGGCCCATATCCTCACCAGGCACAGTAGATACAGTGCCCAGGGCCCACAGTACTTTTAGAGATCTGTGAAAATGCTTTTTTTTTTTTTTAATTAGAAGAAAAATGTATGAACTTTGAAGTCACAAAAATGTTTTATTATATAATATTAGTATATTTGTCTTTTTGCCAACAGAGTCCTAAAATATAATTTAAAATATGCTTTTATAGAGGAAAGGGTCATGAAAGTCCTAATGTGGAAATGTTGCTGTCCAGTGACTTATGCTCTGGGTGGATTAGCAATTCCCATTTATTAATTCCTCTATTTTCTGCTACCCATTTCTAATTCTTTTTGGATAATTTTTATGTGATGGAGTTAGAGTCTGTCATACAGAGTGAAGTAAGTCAGAAAGAGAAAAACAAATACAGTATGCTAACACATATATATGGAATCTAAGGGAAAAAAAAAAAGGTCATAAAGAACCTAGGGGTAAGACGGGAATAAAGACACAGACCTACTAGAGAATGGACTTGAGGATATGGGGAGGGGGAAGGGTAAGCTGTGAAAAAGTGAGAGAGTGGCATGGACATATATACACTACCAAACATAAAATAGATAACTAGTGGGAAGCAACCGCATAGCACAGGGAGATCAGCTCTGTGCTTTGTGACCACCTAGAGGGGTAGGATAGGGAGGGTGGGAGGGAGGGAGACACAAGAGGGAAGAGATATGGGAACATATGTATATGTATAACTGATTCACTTTGTTATAAAGCAGAAACTAACACACCATTGTAAAGCAATTATACTCCAATAAAGATGCTAAAAAAAAAAAAAACATGAAGCAAAGATCTATGAGCTGCTTTCTAATAACAATCTGAGAATAATCAAACTAAAAAATTTAATCCTCATAGAAACTGAGGGATGATTATAGATCTAAGATAGGACCCTTATTCGTGATGACAATGATGATATGATGAGTCACATTTGTAGTATGAGGTATTTTCATAAGCTTTATTTCATGTATAATGAGAAAATGTATCCTTTTAAAATATCTCCCCAGATAGTGAGTGGTGTAGCTCTTGCACCCTTATGATCAGTTTCCTGAACTTACCCTTGTAAACTCTAGGATTATTATAATATTTTAGTACTATTTTTGGATGGAGAGTAATGAGGCTGCATGAGAATGATCTCATGTTTAAAGATTTTTGTAAACCGTGTTATGTAAAAATGCTAAAGGAACTTAGATATTCAGCTTGTCAATCTTTCCTCTTATATGACAAACCATACACAGTCCTGAAATACAAAGAAAAATAATAATTAAAAGGCAAAAGGGAAATTGGGGACATGGTCAAATATGAATGTATACTTTCATCCATAAGCATATCTCATATGAGTCATTGTAAGCAGCAGAAACCCAACCTGTACTACAGAAAGGACAGGAGAATTATCGGCTCATGGACTCCAAGGGGGGCACAATAACCAAACCCCATATAAAAGACTTTGAGAACCATCGAAATCGGGACATGAATGCCTCCAGGGTTTATTATTTGTTTATTTTCTCTGCTTCTCTATGTGTAAGAGGAGCTCAAATTTACAAAGAAGGTAAATGGTGGACCAGGGATTTTAAAGTTCTTTTAATCATTCTGCTACACAGGATATTTCTTACAATGGAAATGGTGAGTGAAATCAGGGAATCACATAAAAAACAAAAACAAAAAAGGGCATTCCAGAAAATACATATCCCACTAGTTTTCTGGTCCCAAACTGAAATATGTCATTGAAAACAGTCAACGGAGCATCAGGTGTTATGAATTCTGAGACAAGGGCATATGTTCCCTCTTTGCAATGTAGCTTCTTGGAACTGTGACTATGTGGTCAACACTCAGTGTTTGCCACCAGTGACGACCTGTCATCAAAGGATGGGACCTCATATAAGAAAGTTATCGGGAAACCTATGTTTACATGAATAGGAAATTAAAGGTACAAAGATCAAGAGTGTTACATCCCCGAAGTCATCACTTTGGCATGTGTGTTTTCTAGAATTGGCCCTTCCCTGAGCTCCTGGATTTAGGCCTATATTTGTTGATAACACAGAGCAGTTAGTAATGAATTGGTTAGTCAAATAAATATCATTATTTGGGACTAAAATAGCATTTATTATTAACTTAATTTTTCTTGGCATTTTTGGTAACAATAAAGATATGTCAACTAAATGAATGGGTTTCAGTTTAAAGAAATTTTTGAAGTTGTGTTTATTTTTAAAGGTAAGTAACCAATCATTTAAAAAATAATCAATTAAGAATTTTAATGTTTAAAATTTCTCTGTTAACATAACCTAGTGTAAGCTTCTTGTCTGTCAGTTTCCAGACACTGGCAGAGTCTCACTGCATCAGGCACAGAGTGAAGAGAATTGCCGTGTGCTATGCCAGACAGAGCAAAGCCACAGGCTCCTAGTTACTGTACATACATTTCTGAGGGTCTTCTATGTATGTTCGCTTAGTTAACTGGTTGGTTTAGTTTTTGTAGTGAAATCTAAAAACATTTTAAGGCAAGACAGCTCAGTGAACAGTATGGGGGGGAAAGTGTTTCTCACTGGATAGTAGCAAAGATTCAAAGAATTAGACAGATTAAAGACCACTCTAGTAAATGCTGAAGGCAAACCTTGATTTTGTTTGACATCCTTAATACCACACTATATTTTTTTATTCATCAGAGTAAAACACAATGACCTCCACATCAGATCTGTTATCATATACTATAAGAGTATTTTTATGCAGAAGGGTGGAATTTTTTAAATCAGTTTTCCAAGGTAGCAAGGCTATAATTTAGATTATGAAAGTAATGATTTTGTTTGACGTTAAATTACTGAGCATAAACCAAGACTTTTTTTTTCCCCTGAATTAATATATTTGGGCAGGAAAGCTGCCTTTTTGCTTTTTTCTTTGGCCAAGATGGGAGGGGTTAAAAGTTCATAGCTGCAAAGAAGTGGAGATTATAGTGAAGTTTCTATTGAATAGGGATCATTTTAAAAACTACTGTAGACCACTCTCAAAACACATTGATTCTAGAAGCAGAACCTGATGCTAATTCTCCTTCACTTCAATGTGGATAGGTCTGGAATGCATTGTGTATTCAGAGGTAGCCCAAAGGCAGAACAATCCCGGGCAAACAAGAGAATCATAGGCACAAGAGCCAGAAATCAAAGCAAGTATGAGAGCAGGAGAAAGGCACTGGGGCCTTTGCTTGGGGCCAGAGCAGGGTAAGCTTGACTTATTTCAACTCAAGGAAAACTGTACATTCAACAGCTTTATTTACAAAATAGAGGGTAACCAGAGCAGAAGGAATGACATTATGGGATATGGGAACGGGGAACAGGCAGGTGGTCAGTAAGTAATTGCCACAGTGCCCAGGACATTGCCTCTGCTGGGGTGGGGGCCGCACAGGACCAACAGCCAAGAGGAAGCCCTGAATGCAGGCACTTCCTTCACACATCTGAGCTGCTTTGAGCCACAAGGCTAATAGCAAAGCTAGTATTCTGCAGGATCATCCAGAGCTCCTAGAGATGTGAGACGTGAAATCAAAAGACAGTCAATTTCATGAACATTTGAAAAAGGGATTAATCTCCTGAGTCATCGGGAAAAGGCAAATTCAAATCACAATAATATACCTAAACACATCAACTAAGTTGCTAAAATTAAAAAGACTGACAATACCAAGCGCTGTCAAGGATCTTGAAGAAATGGAACTCTCATACACTGCTACTGAAAACCAATTGTAAACAGTGCTTGGCAACACTCATCATAGCTGAATGTATGCATCCCAATAAACCCAACAATCCACTCCTAGATTTATAACCAACTGAATTGCATTCGTAATTGTATCAAGAAACTTGTTCAAAAATGCAAAGAGCAGCATTATTTGAAATAGCCAAAAACTGGAAAAAGAACAAATGTCCATCAAAAGTAAAATATATATATAGTATACAATTAAATATTATACAGTAACGAAAATGAATGGATTGATGCTTAAGGGAAAAACCTGTGTGACTTTCATGAACAAAATGTAGAACAAAAGCCAGGCACAAAGGAGTACATCCCTTATGATTCTACTTATCTAAAGAGCAAACATTAGCAAAACTATGTTGTTAGAAGTCAAGACAGGGATTTCCTTTGGGGTTACTTACTGGAAATGGGCCTGAGGAAGACTTCAGGTGCTAATGATGTCCTAGTTCTTGATCTTGGGTGTGACCTGATATGGGTATGTCTATTTTGTGAAAATGTATCAGCTATACAATTGTCATTTGTGCACTTTTCTGTATTTAAGTTATCCTTCACTAAATAAAAAATTTTTGCAAAAAAGCTATCAATAAATGTCATAAGCAGATGGAGGAGAGTGGACAGTAAAAATGAGAGACAGTAGCAGGGAGATTCCTATAAAAGAAGGGACCTGAATAAGCAAGCAGAAGTGCTGTCTGCACCAGTTCTGGAAATCTGGCCAAGGGCACACTTCCCACCAGAAAATGGGTAGCCTTGTGTGCTCAACTTTTCCCTATTTCTCACTATCTGTGTTCTTCGACTCTCTAATACCTGATTATCTCATCTGTAACTTGGAAATATCTTGTAGCTTTATTTAGAAAGAGAAAATGAAAGAGGAAAAATGTCTGGTAAAGTACCTAGAGCAATTCTTGGTATATAGTTGATAAATGACAAATACAGATCCCTCTGTGACTTTCCTCCCTTATTCAGTTAGCTTACATGAGAAACCATCTGAGAACAGAAAGAATAAAAATCTAATTTTCTTTGTTTATTAACATCAAACAAAATTATTTTTCACATCCATGTCTATGAACAAGGAGACCTCAGTTACTACAAGAGAGGAAGAAACATGGTGTGGGCTTGGCCTCATTTCTTTTTTTTCTTTCTTTCTTTTTTCTATTCAAGTATAGTTGATGTGCAATATTATATAAGTTACAGTTGTACAATGTAGTTGGCCTCATTTCTTAAATTAACTTGACTATAAAGAGAAATGGCCAAACTTCCAAACACAATATCCAAAGACAGATGTGAAAATAAGGAATTGTATCACAGGTATTGGTCAAAAAGTATCAACTTCCAGTTATAGAATTAACAAATTTGGGGATCTAATGTACAGCATAGTGATTATAGCTAATAATATAGTCATATACTTGAATGTTGCTAAGAGAGTAGATCTTAAGTGTTCTCACCACACAATAAAAATGGTAGCTATGGGACAGGATGTTAGACAGGCTGGGACCTGGGACCCTTTGCTGCAGTGCTTGCACCTGGACAAACATCTCCTGGAGGAACAAAATACAAAGAAACTATAAGGGAATAAAAATAACTGTGTGCATGAGCAGTTGGGGCAAATTATAGACAATAAGATACAAAAAGACTAAAAGCCCAACTGCATTTCTGAAGAGCTGGGAGCAAAAGCAGGTACTGCGCATGTCCCCTGCACTCAATACCACCAAAGAGGGGGGAGGCAAAACAGCTAAGCCACCCCTCTGTGACCCCTGGACCCGCCCCTACCCTCACCCCATATAAGGAACTAGCTCGCCCCCCCACCCCCCGCCTCAAGGAGTGAGCAAGGGAACCTGTTGTTGCTTATTTTCACTCCCCCCCATCCCCCACTGTAGCAGGGGCCGCAATAAAGTCTTGCCTGAATTTCTTGTCTTGTCTGAATTTCTCTTATCAATTTCTATTGATTAAGGAGGCCAAAAACCCTGGTTGGTAACAGATGGAAGTGGTAGGTAACACTATGGTAGAAATCGCTTTGCAATTTATAAATGTATCAAATCAACATGTTGTATACGTTAAAATTATACAATATTATGTATCAATTATATCTCAATAAAACTAGAAAAAAACGTATCTTAGTGTTGGGAAGGTAGGATTGGATTCAGAATGACAGGTTACAGCAATGAAGAACAGGCAATAATTAGTTTTTTCCCTATCACAATCTTCTTAACTATAACCAGGGAGAAGATCTGTTTGCCGACATGGATAACAGATCAATGGTTCATTTTGAAAAGAAAAAAATTAAAAAGAAAAGTTTATAATGCTAAAGTCATTTTGGAAAAGCATATCATTGATCAAACAAAATAATTTATAGCTTCCAAGATGGATCTTATTTTGAAATAGGCTGCTCTAAAACATGGTAGGAGATCACCATTGTTCTGTTCACAATTCTTTAACATAACAGCAAAAGTTTTTGATAGAAAGAAAATGTTGATATATAGTGGTCTGACTTGCAGGAAGGTGGCTAACTAGAAATGGAACGAATGGAAAGTCAGCTCCTTGGAAGGAGAGTGAGAGGACACCCTGCATATCAGGGGAACCAGTGGGTTGCCAAGTCTCCTCTACCCAGAAAGACTGAAAAGGAATAAAACAAAACCACGAAACTGCCAGTACGCTCCATACAGCCCCACAGTTCAACACTCTGAGAGACAGTACTTCTATGGAATAACAATTCTTAGCTCCTCTGAAATTAGAAGAAAGGTGAGGTAATCCAGGGTTCAAAATCTAGTGCCGGGCAAACAAGGTCCCTGCATGTGAGAAAGTGGCCCTGGAATCCAGAGGGACACAAATGAAAGTGACCATGATGATAGCCACCAGGATCCAGCAGTCCAGGTGCAGCTTCACAGGCACCTGGCTTTGGTGAGGACAGCTAGACCATAAGACTGCATGGTGTGTCAAAGGTGGTAGTAGATTATAAGATTCACCTACAGAGTAACAATTCCTTGCCTTGCAACATTCCAGTGACACACAGTTCTGATTCCTTGCTTTCTGGTTTCACTCATTGTTCAAGTAATGAATCAATAATTTCCATAGTTGATTTCACTGATTTTCCACTACTTGTTCTCCTTGGGTTGAACTCTAAGTACAGAAAGACATAGCTGTGTGTTTCCAGCTCATGGGCCATATATGTTATATCTACTTCTTTCTCTTCACTTACTAACTCACTGATTCAATTGGAAAAGTGTGACCAAGCTTGTCTAGCCCAATTTGTACTTTATAAAACCAAGTTGATTATTGCTAATGTTCTGTTACTCCATTGGATATGTACAGCTTTTTCCTCCCTATTTTGGTCCCATTACTTTAACAGAATTTGAAACTAGATTTAGTGGTTGGTAATTGACAAGACCACAGGTGTGGCTTTTTGTTTTTATTGGTGTTTGTTTTCTTCTTATTTCTCTGTGTAAACAAGGAGGGGGAAAAAACTGTTATAAAGCTTTTTCAGGTAGATGTTCATTTATGATTGAATGTTGACAAACATAAGGACATTTATATGTCAATTAGTAAAATAGAAACAAAACATCAATGACACAGGAAATCACGAACAGCCAATTTCTTAATGAAACGTGACTTCTTCCTGCCTCCACACATCTATCTCTTTCTCCCTCCCTTCCTTTCTCTCTTTCTTTCTGTCTCTTCCTCTGATATACTGAACAAGCAACTTGCATCACTCTAGAAATTAGAGGTATTGATAGAAAAAATATAATCCACAGATGTCCTCCCAAGTCTTATTTTCATTAGCACTTACTTGCACAGTGGTCCTGTGGTATGATAGAAAAGACACAGAATTTGAAGCCAGAGAACCTACGTATTTACCCCAGGCCAAGTTTACTTAGCCTCTGTGAATTGTTGTACCTTCTTTGATAATATTAGATAAGAGGTCATGGAACAAGGTGGCTGAGAAAGAGAGCTCTTGAACTCAGAATGCCTGAGTTACAAGCCCTTTACCACCATGTACTATCAATGTGACCTTGAGAAGTTACTGGTGTTAATTTCATCCTCTGGAAAATAGGGATGATGACAGTCCAACCTCATGGAGTTACAAACATTAAATGAGTCAGATTATACAAAGCACAGCACCTCATGTCAAGGAAGAGCTCAATCAATAGTATTATTAGTAGTAGAGAGCTCATAAAATAAAAGCATTATCACAGTTTTAGGTTTTTTTTAGATTTTATGGGAGATGTGAAACAACCAAAGGCTGGACATATAAAGAGATAAAAGATATAGTCTTGTCCCTGCCCTAAAAATAATGCTTAAACTGATGATGAGACAGGATATAGTAAAGTAAATATCAAGACCCAAGTACAGACCACAGGTCAAACCTGTCCCTCTAACAAATCCATGTTGCAGAAGGTAAGATGAGGGTGAGGTGGGAATACACATGGCAAGTTCTGAGGCTTGTAGACTGGATGGATGAAAGGAAACATTATTACAGTGCAACAGTAGAAAGTGGGTTTCAGGAAGTTATAAGGGAGCAGATTTTAAGTTCAGAGGCTCAGGAGGGCAGAAAGGAGGAAGAAGAAAGGATTCAGTGTGGTGTGCTAGAAACTTTAACTGGGCAGGGCTGTATAGAGGATAGACAGGTCCCAGGGCAGGGGAACAATTATGAAACAACCCGAGTGCTCCAACTTGCTTGGGTTCCATGCCTTGTCCCCTGCAAATATGATCTAAGCCAACTGATGTGTGTGTGTGAGTATATGTGTGTGTACACACACTCATGTCCTCACGTATGCTTGTGCTGTGCACTAAAATCCCTTCCACCAAAGAATATAGAGTTAATACACAGTAGCCTATATCTGCATGGCTGGAAAGAGATATTATCCTGGCAACTGACTTCACGTACACAAGTCATATTTCCATACCACATGAATTCTCATGAAAGTGAAAATATCAAAGAGGAAAAAAAAATCAGTAAAAGTTCTCTTATTTTAGGTATTATGATCATACTATACATTTTAAATAAAAATAGCTAACATTTATCAAGTGTTAAGTAGGTATTAGTCACCTTTTATGAATAGATAAACGGTACTTTTATCTATTCACTTATTTAATTTTCAAAATGATCTTCAGACATTTATCCTATTATCCTATTTTATAGGTAAGGAAATTGAGGCAACCAGTGAATAACAGTGACACAGCCAGGAAGTGGTAGAGCTAGAATGGGCAATGATGCTCTAGAGACCAAAGAATTCTCACCCACTTTGCCAAAGGCACATAATAACCATCTGTGTATCCCAAGAATTGTTTAAAACACAGACTCCTGAGCCCCGCCTCCAGAAATTTTGATTCATTAAGTTGAGGGCAGGGGCCCAAGAATTTGCATGTCTAACACGTTCCCTGGTGATGCTGATGCTGTGGCCTATGGATCACACTTTCAATAACATCACCCTATGTTATAATATTTCAATTGCTGGCTAAAAGGAGGTAAAATTATAATATGAAAAAATGATCTCTCATTTTCAAAATGTTTAACGTGAACTTAATTTCAAGGCAACATTCCAAAACATTGATATGAATATTATAGATTTAGACCAAAAGCATAAGCTTGTTCATTAAACATGGTGATAGAACCAGATGAACCTACACCAATATTTAGGACTCAAGCTGTGTTTGTATATTTATTTTCTAAATTGTCCCAGTATTTCTTGTCTATATCTTTTCTGTATTGAGTAACAACTTATAGCTCAGCATACTAACTGAAACTTGTCAATGCTGTAAAGTGTTTCCTAATTTAAATTACAGGAGACAATCCACTTGGAAACATATTGAACAGCCTCTTTTAATGTTTTATTACAACAATCAGCATCCAACATGATAAAAAATTTGACACAAATCAGAACATCTTTAGTGTCAGTGGAAAGAGGAAAAAAGGAATGACAGTGAACCTAGTAGAAAACCAATCTGTTCAGTTCCCTCATGAGAGAACTTTTAAATGTTGATAAAAATAGAGACATTTTTCTCTTTCTGGGAGGATACAGTCAGCATGTTTCCCTATTCTTCCCACTAGGTATGACCAAAAACCTTAACATCATATAAAAAACAAACATCATAAGATTGCAAACCAACCAGGGACCTTGGGACCTAAGGAATGACACAGCAGTGAGTTCTCTAAGTTTACTTTCTGCTTATATATCCCAGAATTAGGACTGAAGAAGTCAGAAACTCAGACACACAGGAAAAGAGGAAAAATAAAACTGAGAAAGAAAAAACAGTGCGAACAAGCAGAAAACAAAAATGGCAGAGGCAGGATCGGTCAGAGTAGGAAGACCCTGAGCTCACCTCCCCAATGAACACATCAAAACTGCCACTACAGAGGCAAAGTTAGAACACATCTCGCAATTTGCACTTTCTCTTTCTTCTCCTTCCCACAATGTGAGAGGTGGGTGTCTCCCTCCCTCTTCCTACAGGAAACTTTACTCTGTGGTCCAGTTAGTCAAGTCTAGACTTTGATCTCCTAAAAGGGGAGACAAAGGGATGCAGACTACCCATTCTCAGTAGCCTCACAATGGCTTATAAGGCTCTTGTTTTGCGAAATAATCCTATTTTATGTGTTGGAAATGAAAAGAAAAAACAAACTGTCACAACATATAGAGCAACTCTCACTGAGAATGACCGAAAGACAAGCAAAACAGCTCTTCTACAACCAAGGCTGTAAAGAAAGAACCACAAGGAATCAGGTAGGAGGGGAAGAGAAACAATCTAGTTGGGTCCCAAACCCCTAGCAGGGACACAGGAGAGGAGGGGACATCACAGGAGCAGGGATCCTCCCTGGGGAGTGAGGGACTCCGGCCCCACATTGGACAACCCAGCCCTGGGATCCGACAACAGGAAGACAAGCCCCTTAGCTGGTTTGAAACCCAGTGGGGCTTACAAAAGGGCTGTAAGAAACTGGGCCTCTGCTCTTGAAGAGCACACAGACTTGCTTGCTCCCAGTCAAAGTGTGGAGGCAACACATTGAAAACTGCCAGGGGCTCTGGCCACAATGATCTCCTGCTCCAGCCCTCCTGCTCCAGCACTGCTCCCTAAGGCAGAGACTGCCTTTGACAAGGTGCACACATGTGCCCCAGCATAGAAGCACCTGGGGCCCCAGCCCAGCCTCTACCCAGGGTGGAGACCACTGCCAGGGAAGTAGCAGAGCCAGTTCAGAAGTGCAGCCCCAAGCCCTCAAGCTCTGGCCTCACCCCCAACCAAGACAGAGACTCTCATCACTCCTAGAAGCCCAGCTCTCTCAGGGTTCCTGCTCCAGACCTTTGGGCCCTGGTGCGGTCCCAATGGGGTGCTGACCACCAGTGAACTTAAGAGAAGCCCTGGCTTGCACCTGCTCTGGCTCTAGCCCCTCTAACTTCAGGCCTACCTCTCACCAAGGCAGTGGCTGCCACCCCACACTCGGGGAAGCCATGGTCCATGCTCACTTCAGATACAGCTCTCCCACCACACGCAGACCGTAAAGGGAGGCTCCCACCCAAGATACCCCTTCAAGACTGGATTAGGCAACTGTTTTACCTAATTTCATAAATGAAGAAAGTTGAACAAAATGAAAAGACAGAGGAATATGTTTCAAACAAAAGAACAGGATAAAACCCCAGAAAAGAAAACCATAATGAAACAAAGATAAATAATTCACCTGATAAAGAATTCAAAGCAATAGTAACAAAAATGTTAACTGAACTCAGGGGAAAGAATAGATGAACTCAGCAAGAACTTCACAAACAATTAGGAAATATTAAAAATGAACCAGTAAGAGTGAGGAATATAATAACTGCAATGAATAATACACTAGAAGGAATTAACAGCAGATTAGGTGATACAGAAGAACACATAAGCAAACTAGAACACAGAATAGTGGAAATCAACCAATCAGACAGCAAAAAGAAAAAAAAAAATGAGACTAGTTTAAGGGACCTCTAGGACATCATGCATACTAACATTCACATTATATGGGTCCCAGAAGGAGAAGAGAGAAAGAAAAGGGGGGTTAAAATTGAACTTAATGAAATATGGCTGAAAACTTCCCAAGGCTGAAGAAAGAAAGATATCCAGGTACAGGAAGCACAGAGAATCCCAAACAACATGAACCCAAACAGACCCACACCAGGACATATCATGGCTAAAATGGCAAAAGTTAGATAAAGAGAGAATTTTAAAGGTAACAAGAGAAAAACAAAGAGTCACATACAAAGGAACCCCCATAAGGCTATCAGATGATTTTTCAGCAGAAATTTTGCAGGCCGGAAGAGAGTGGCATGAAATATTTAAAGTGCTGAAAGGAAAAAAAAATCCCTACCACCTAGGATAGTCTATCCAGCAAGACTATCATTCAGAATTGAAGGAAAGATAAAGCATTTCCCAGACAAGCAAAAACAAAAAGAGTTCATCACCACTAAATCCACCTTACAAGAAGGGTTAAAGAGTTTGTTTGTTTGTTTTTTGGCCACACTGCACAGCTTGTGGGATCTTAGTTCCCCGATCAGGGATCAAACCCATGCCCCCTGCAGTGGAAGTACGGAGTCCTAACCACTGGGCTGCCAGGGAATTCCCAAAAGGTCTTCTTAATGTGAAAAAGAAAAGGCTATAACAAGAAACAAGAAAATATAGGATGGGAAAATCTCACTAGTTAAGGAAAATATATAGTAAAGGCAATGGATCAACCACTTAAATAAGGTAGTACAAAGATTAAAAGACAAAAATTGTAAAATCAACTATAACTACAATAAATAGTTAAGAGATAGGCATGAACATGAAGATGTAAAATATGACATCAGAAATGCAAAATCTGGTAGGGGGAGTAAAAAATGTAGATCTTTCAGAATGTGTCTGAATTTAACCTACTATCACTTTAAAAGAAGTAGATAGAGTTTAGGTTGACACTGTAACCACAAATCAAAAAACCTGCAATAGATAAAATTTAAAGAGAAAGGAAACCAAACAAGTGGTTGGTGGAGCCAGGATTCACACTCAGGCCATCAGGCTCCATAGTCCATGATCTCATCCGTGCCTGAACCTCCTTCTGGCTCCATTTTAGATCTGCCTCTAATAACTAATTTTCCTTTGCTTAGATTTTACTTTTTTGATCTCAAGCCATATATAACCATTATAATCACAAAACATAAAGTGATATGGAATATATCAGCTAATTTTTATTCCTCACTTGGTCATTAATTAACATTTAGTCACTCTATCTCTAATTAGAAATATGGCAAGTGAGGTCTCAGGACTGGGATTGGATTTATTTAGATGAAAAAGTTCTAGAATATCAACTTGACCACTATCTCTAAGTTGGCAGCAGTAGTTGGGCCCTGAATTGTATCCCTTGAAAGTTTCTAATAATGTTTCTTGTGTTCCAACTGTACAATTGAATGCATATCAACATAAGGCCACTGCCTCTCTTTGCAGTATCTTCATACTCATTATGGTTCCCTTCATTTGTGGTGTCTTAAATGTTAACGGAATTTAGTTAGGCAATGATAATAAAAAGACACTAATTGCCAACATGTTTATAGCAAAGAAGTAACAATTCCTGGTTTGTATTTTCCTGATCTGATAAAGAATATGTCCTGGTGTTGGGAGTAATTTGTTTCACTACCAGAAGAAAAAATAAGACCAGCATTTATTAACCATTTTCTTGAAAAAAATAACAAATTAGGATTAATTCATGGTTGTCCCAATGTCATTTTCCCTTACATGCTGTTATTATGCCTTCCGGAGTGGTAAGGAAGGATTAAGTTGGACCTCCTACATAACCGACATTCTATCCCATCTATGCTACAGTCCACAGGGAGCACATTGTTAATAGTTATGAAAATTACGATTCATTGGAGTGTTTGCAAGTTGTGATTCTATAGTTAGTTCTGCTTTCTTTTTAATTTTCCACATGGGTAATTTTTTAATAAGCAAGAGGCAGGATGGATAAAGAAAGCCACAGTGTGTACCCACATCTTCATTTACATCTAAGATGTAAGCATGGTGTGAAAATGTGTCAGTAATGACACAACCACTATGGATATCAAGCCAAAGGCAGACAAAGGTGATGATATAAACTTGGCATTTACTTGGACTGGGGAGTAAGACAGTGTTTTTTGTGGAGGGTTACCCTGTAGAATTAATTCAATTATCCTCTAAGAGATCTTTAGCATAAGGTGATTGTATTAAGAAGTAACCCACTTTGAAAACAATGATTCCTTACATTAATAAACTTTCGTATTGATGTCAACCAGTTCTAATAATTTAATCATTCCCAATTTATTGATTGGGTTTAAAACATCTTCTAAAGAAACATTTAGCCTAGTCATTTCTTATTTACCTATTTGAAAGGAGAAATATCCATTTGAGAAGTAGTTATTCATACACTGCTTATTCAAAAAGTTATTCCATAAATACCTATTAAGTACCCACTCTGCTCACCAGATATTTGGTTCAGGATAAGCCCCGATGGGTGGAAGAAAGAAAAGGGGAAGATATAGTAGAAGAGAGTGAATTTTAAAAAATACTCTCCAGGGCTTCCCTGGTGGCACAGTGGTTAAGAATCTGCCTGCCAATGCAGGGGACACAGGTTCGAGCCCTGGTCTGGGAAGATCCCACATGCCGTGGAGCGACTAAGCCCGTGAGCCACAACTACTGAGCCTGCGCGTCTGGAGCCTGTGCTCCGCAACGGGAGAGGCCGCGACGGTGAGAGGCCCGCGCACCGCGATGAAGAGTGGCCCCCGCTCGCCGCAACTGGAGAAAGCCCTCGCACAGAAATGAAGACCCAACACAGCCAAAAATAAATATAAATAAATTAATTAATTAAAAAAAAATACTCTCCAGGAATTAAAATTCTAAGCATGGAGAGTAAAATAAAATTAGGCAGTGTATGATTAAGTGTCAGATGAATTGCATACAGTGAATCAGATAATAATTACCACAGAAGCAGGTTAACTTACCATTTAAAAAAAAGCTTAGACTTCAGGGCCCCTCACTTGTACAGGACCCTCTAAATAAATATTCACTCCTTTAACTAATTTTGTATATGTAATTTTAAAATATTTTTTTCTGTAAAAGGGCCCCTCAAATGGTGTAAGCTCCAGTCCCCACAAAATCTTAACCTGCCTATGAATAGGGATTCAGAAATGCAGAGCAAGAATTTTCTCAAGATCTATTCCCAGACAAAGTTGGGATCTTTCCAACTTTTGTGGATATTTCTTTCCAACTGTGCATTTCCTACTTTGGCTATGGCTAGTGGTTCTCTTCATTCTCTACCCAGTTTCTAGTCTTTACAATATTTAAAGAACTACTTTGATACACACACACACACACCCCTCTAATTTTTTTGCAGAAGAAACATAGGGCTGTCCTTCATCTCTGAACATTAAGGGTGACCCCAAGGCACAGCTGTTTCAGAAAAAGTAAAAAGTACTTACGAAAGAACAGATGTTGATAACAAAATCCAGAGCCCAACTCCTCCTGGAACCAGCAAGTCTTGTTGGTCATGAACCAACAGCAAATCTTGCTTGGACATAAGGTGTAGAGTTGTACCTCTACAATTCTATTAAATGCCCTCAAATGAGTCAGGAGTAGTCCCAGAGCTGATGGCAGGACTGAAGCAGACAGATGGCATTTCATGGTCCCTATTTCAAAGGTGACAGGGATATAGGGACAAAGAACCTAACAGATCATTTATAAGTTGTTAATGTAAATTTCACATGTAAATATAAATAAATATATGTGTATATTTAAATAATTCAGTGAATTTATTCTTTTGCTTTATGGCTTCTTGACTTTGTATCTTTCTTAGAAAGATTTCACCTACACTATGGTAACCTAATTTTTTTTTTTAATTTCTTATTTTTTAAAAAAATTAATTTATTCATATTTTATTATTGGCTGCGTTGGGTCTTCATTACTGCACTTGGGCTTTCTCTAGTTGCGGCAAACTGGGGCTACTCTTCCCTGCAGTGCGCGGGCTTCTCATTGTGGTGGCTTCTCTTGTCGTGGAGGATGGGCTCTAGGCATGCGGGCTTCAGTAGTTGTGGCACGCAGACTCAGTAGTTGTGGCTCATGGGCTCTAGAGCGCAGGCTCAGTAGTTGTGGTGCATGGGCTTAGTTGCTCCGCGGCATATGGTATCTTCCCGGACGAGGGCTCGAACCCATGTGCCCTGCATTGGCAGATGGATTTTTAACCACTGCACCACCAGGGAAGTCCAGTAACCTAATTTTTTGATTCTAAAATTTTAATTTAATTTATACATAACATGGTGATCTCAAAATGATTTTAGCACAGAGTTTTAAGTCCATGTTCAGCTTTATTCCTTCTCTAGATGTCAGGTAGATTTTCCCAAAATAGTTTATTTAAAAATTTGTTTCCCATTGAGCTAAAATGCAACCTTAATATATACTAAATTTTCATAAATATTTGGATCTATTCCTAGAAAATCTGTTTTATTCCATCCATCTACATTGGATCATCTATCCGTGCCTGGTTATAAATTATTTTAAATATTGTAGTTTTAAAATATGTCTGAATATTTGGTAGGGTTCTTCACTCACTATGCTACTTTTCATAATTCTTTCATAAATCTTCTTGACTATTCTTTTATGTTTCTATTTTATTTGAAGTTCTGATACATGATGCATGCTTAATTTTCATAGAACTAAATTTACAGATACATATTTCTCTGTTTTTTAATCATTAATTTAAAAAATATACTTGCTTTCAAAACCTATTACCCATCTCCGACTTTCCTTTCAGGCTTAAAAAAAAACATCATCTGTCTAAATTGCTTAGAAAAGCTTTATGATACATGTTGCTATAATGTAGGTTTGGCTATAAAGTACCTGCTCATTGACTCCATCTCCCATGATGAAGAGAGGCTCTCCCTTCTGGAATGCAGAAAGCTTAAAATGAAGGTGTCATCCTTGCCCCTCAAAGGCAGTTTAATAACGTTCTCCTACTGTCACAGACCACCACCAGCTTTGGAGTAAAGTAAGCTGTCTCCTTGAGAGTTTCATTACCTTTGGCTGTTTTCCTTCACACACATTATTAAACAACAAGCAAACACAAAATTCTCTGAATTCAACAAAAGCAAACCTTTACATAAATCTAAAAGAAGTGTTATGTTTTACAAATAAATTTTAGGACTGCATATATTTATTTTTTTATGAGATATAAGAACTAAATTGCCACTAGTTATATCTTACATTTGCTCAGGAAAAAAATGATTAATATTAATAAGGTATTGTGATGTTTTTGCCTGATCTTACAAAACAAACATTTTAGCTTAGCTATTAATATTAATTATTTTTATCTCTATTCTTGACCCAAAACAGGATTTGATGCAAATGTATTTTTACTTAAGGTTACTTTAAAAAGTAAAATTAATGAAACAAAGGAAAAGTTTTGTATTATTTGCTGAGAAGCTTTCTTCTTATTTTTTGTTCAAATCTGGGCAATATACAAAAAAATAATTTCCTAGCTCTCTTGAGCTATAGCAGAATCAAAAAGCAGTATGTATATATATATATATATATATATATATATATATATATATATATATATATATACACACACACATACACACACACACACATATATATATACACACACATATATATATATATATATATTTACATCAGAAAATATACAACATTGTAAATCAACTATACTTCAATATAAAAAAAGCAGTATGCTCAGCACAGGGTTAAACTATGCTATTTGTTTATCCTTCTCATTAATTTCTTAACTAACTCTCCCACAAACATCAAAAAGATCCATTTGAAAACTGTGACTTGACATATAATAAACCCAATTAAAACACACATACACACACAGATTCATACACATACACTTACACATTTGTGCAGCTCCTAATGGTGCCAATAAATCAACTCAAAACTATAAAATAGTAATTAGGGACAAAGAAATGGCCTGTCTTGATGTTGCTTTTTTCTTAATATGCTTCTAACGCGATTATACATGCATATCTAATTACTACAACTGATGACCTATGGTCATAGCTTGATTTCTGTATTACAAATGGCCTGACATTTAATTAGTTTGTGTGATTAAATTATGGAATATCTACATGGTGACCAAATGATTAAAACTTTTTTGTGCCTCTAGTTTTCTCAGCATTCAAGTTAATTATATCTGCCCACATATACAGTATGTGAACAGACTCACACAGAAATCTTTCCAAGTGAAAAGAGAGTTATAGTTCTGCAAATTAAGATTGAAAGAATCATCACTGAGTACATCTTACAAGAGGTGCAGTGGGATGGGGTAGGACTTCAATTACTGCAAGAGCTTCAACCCTAAATTATAATAAGGATGGAGCTGGTAAGCCAGGGTTCCCACTTCTCATTCATTCTCATTTCATTCCCTAA
This sequence comes from Balaenoptera physalus, assembly GCF_965194825.1. Taxonomy (NCBI): domain Eukaryota; kingdom Metazoa; phylum Chordata; class Mammalia; order Artiodactyla; family Balaenopteridae; genus Balaenoptera; species Balaenoptera physalus. Next base: position 55,517,207 of record NC_138896.1, on the reverse strand, counting down.
GGAATGGCCCCTGATGTATGTATAGGGTTTTTTTTATAAGAACTGATCAATTTATATAAATTTTAGATTAAGTTTGGTTATTACTGTCACAATGTCAACATTTTTTCTTTTTTTTTTGCATCCCAAGTCAACCAGGGATTTGTCACAGCTTGTCACCTGAGTTGCAACAGCTCTACTCTCACAAGTAAAAGTGTCAGTGAATTCAGGAGTTTTGAGTTGCCACAAAATGTGGGCTTGTTGTAAGTTCCAAGCAGACCTGAAGAATGGCCGTGAGAAAAGGATCCCTACTCCCATTTATATAAGCAAGTTGAATGAAGCAGGAAACAAAGTTAGAATGCCTCTTAAGACACATCTGCATTAACGAAGGACATCCTTTTGACATCCTGAACTCCTGTCTCGTTCATCTTTACCCCATCCCTATGATGTGAAGGTAGTGAGTACAAAGGCTCCTAATTACCCAGCGGTAGTATTGAGAGACAAAGAGGGAACGCTGAAATCTACCAATGATCCCGAAACGTTATTAGGCCAATGCATTCAATAACTGCCCCATGAGAGATTTTTATTCATAACAGATAACAGAGAACAAAGTTGGCTGATGTATGAATCTCATACATACAAAACTAGTTGGTTAGAAAAAGAAACTTTACTAATTTGACATTATTCCAATAGTAAGTTATTTCCTAAACAGCTAGCTATGATTGCTTAGTAGGATTACATGATTTATCTTAAAAAGAGTAAGTTACTTGATGAAACCTCCATGTCCTCCAGAAGGTAAAGGCAGATATAAAAGTATAAGCTTTATACCTTTTCCTTTTCTCTTAATTTACAGTAAAAGTTGCTAGAATATTTCAAATGGCCAGTATGTGAAAACAATGGATGTACAATCTAGAAACTAATCTTTAAGTAAAGTCATGGCTCTACAGGAGAGAATGAGGAAAAACAAAAACAAAAACAAAAAAATCAAAAGTGAGGTATTAGTAAAAGCATAGAGAGAGAGAAAAAATAAGAACAAAAACTCTGGAGCATAAACAAAATATGATTTAAGTCAAGTTTATAGAATTAGAAGGCAGAAATGATTAAAAATGATATACTCAATGTGAACTCACTGAACTTAAAATGAAAGGAAATAGCCTTCTAGTTCAAGATGGCTGACTGAAAACCTACATATACTTCATACCCCTCATGACATACACTGAGATAAAAGTATAAATATGTAAGAAAAAGCACACATAATATAAAGAGAATGGGAATCATCAAATAAGAGATGTTAACAAATTTCAGAAAGTTGTAAAATAGGTGAAGCAGTAAACCAGGGACCTGCTTTAAACCAAAATTGATAGGACAAGGCTTAACTCAGAGTCAAACTGAGTGAGTCTGGCTCCCCAAACCTTGCTCTTAACTGCTATACTCAAAGGTGAAACACAGTAGAGAAAATATATGAGATGTGGAGAAATAATCAGGAGCCCAATATTAAACCACCAGGAACTTATGCAATAAGAACAGAAAAACAAAATTTTGAAGGAGAGGAAATTATCACAGAAATAAAGAAAATGTCCTTGAAGTGTAGAAGAAAATGTGTTTTGGGGTTTAAAGGGCCTAAGAACTGCTAAAAGGATGATAAAAAATGTCCTAGACTTGGAAAAATTCTCATTAACTTGAAACTTCAAGGATAACAAGGAAATCCTTAAAATGCCTATAAAGAAAGAAACATTCCAGGTAAATAAACAGGTTACCTATAAAAGAATCAGACACAGCAGAATTTTTTTACCTATCTTTCTTCATGCTAGAGGAAAATGGATCAATGCTGTCAAAGTTACAAAAAATTTTATTTTAATCCTAGAATTCTATAATTTACCAAAACATCAATCAAATTTGACAGTGGAACAAAGTTTCATCTAAACGTATAGAAACTCAGAAAATTTATGTCATGCTTTTGGGGGAATTATGTGAAGATATTGCTAGCAAAACAGGTAAGAATATAAAAAAGAGAAAAAAATAACGTTTCAGGAAATAAAGGTCTAACCCAGGGGGAAAGTCAAGGAAGAGGCTTAGAGAATGCTCCATCCTGAATGAAGCAGGGGCTAAAATATTTTAGAAGCAATGTCTCTGGGTTAAAAAAAGGAAAACAATAAAAATATTATTAAAGTTCCAGGTTAACTTGAGAGTATGCAAAAGACACATCATTCTTTTTCGTCAATACCAACAAAAACCAAAGGCAATTAGAAATTCTGGAAAAAAGAAAAGAAAAAGATACGAAAGTTATAACACAAATACGAGGTGACTTATAAAAATTTTCAAACACATGGATTTCCTTGTAATTTTTATACTTCTTGACTTATGGCAAAATGTCATTGTCATCAGAGAAAATACTCTGAATGACTGTAGTCATTTGATATCTGATAAGACTTGTGTTTGGATCAATTTATGGTCAATTTTCATAAAAGTCCCATGTGTGCTTAAAAAGAATGATTACTCTGCACTTGGAACATGGGAAATCTCACCACTGGCTTTAATCAAATACCCAAATTCCAAGAACAAGAAGGTGGTATAAAGAATCCAGAAACCTCATATTGGTTTACAACCAAGTATAGCCCAAGAAAGCAGTAAGTCCCACCTTAAACACAAAGGCAAGATGCACTGACAAAGAGGTAGCGTAGAAATGTGCTGGTAATGAGTGTAAGCAATAGCCTGAAACAGCCTCCCGGAGTTCCCAAGTGACCAAGTTTTGTGACCTTGGCAGTTAGATGAGGTCCATATATCCTCATATTCTAAAGGAGTGGTAAAACACTTTGGACAGCCCTAATCAGTTGCCTGTAACCTGAAGTGAACTGAAAAAAATATGATTTAGTCCCGGCAACCCAGAGAGTGAAGAAAGTTGCTGGCAGAGATCTGGACTTGCAGAGACCTTGATAGAATAAGAAACAATAATGCAGTGGTCTGTAGGGATTGATGACCAAGAACCAGAGGAAATCATGTTCACTTCAGCCATGGCCAAAATGGACAGATGTTAACCTAAAATAATAGATTCACTCCTTCCTCCATGTCTCCAACATACTAAGACATCCCTTGAAAATCGGAAACTCAGTGGTCTTGTCAAAATGTAAAATGATGATCCTTTAAAATTGTAGAGAACTGTGCATGTCAACATACATCCTTGGCTCCTATACATTATCTTTGACCTCTCTCGTCCCACACTCCTGGGCTGTATTATTTTCCTATGGCTGCCGTGACAAAGAACCACAAACGGAGTGGCTTAAACAACAGACATGTATTGTCACCCAGGTCTGTAGGATAGGAGCTCGCCATCCAGATGGGGTCAGATGTTGGTGTTCTTTCTGAGGGCTGTGAGGGGGTCACCTAGCTTCTGTTGCTTTGCTGGCAATGTTTGGCATTCCCTGGCCTGTAGATTCATCATCCTGATCTGACCTCTGCCTTCATCTTCATATGGTTTTCACCCTGTGTGCATGTCTGTCTTTCTGTCTCTGGGTCCATATTTCCCCTTTTTATATTGGATTAGAGCCCACCCTGATGCCCTCATTTTAACTTGATTACCTCAGTAAAGGCCCTTTCCCAGATAAGGCTGCATTCTGAGGTCCTGGGGAGTTAGGACTTCAACGTGTCATTTTTAGGGTACAAAACTCAACCCATAACATGTACCAGGCCTCATTGTCACCCCCACCCCACTACCACCTCATTGCTGGTCTCCACACCAGAAGTGGGGTGAAGGCATCAATTCAGCATGTTCTGTGATAACAGAAAAAGCTGAAATTTTATATTTAAAGTTTTTAAATTTTTTTTAAAGTCCTGTGTGATGGAATCAAGACAAAGGACTGTAATCCTTCCATGATACCATTTTCTTTTTTTTATTTTTTAAAATTGAAGTATAGCCGATTTACAATGTTCTGTTAGTTTCAGGTGTACAGCAAGGTATACACCTATTCTTTTTCAGATTTTTTTCCCTTATAGGTTATTACAAAATTTTGAGTATAGCTCTCTGTGCTATACAGTAGGTCTTTGTTGGTTATCTATTTTATTTTATTTTTAATTTTATTAAACTATAGTTGATGTACAATGTTGTGTTAATTTCTGCTGTACTGCAAAGTGACTCAGTTGCTGTACATATACATATTATTTTTCGTATTCTTTCCCATTCTGGTTCATCACAGGATATTAAATATAGTTCTCTGAGCTATACAGCAGGACCTTGTTGTTTATCCATCCTATATATACCAGTTTGCACATGATACAATTTTCTGTCTCCTGACAATTATTTTAAAGTGAAAATAGGTAGATTTGGAGTCTTCATATAGTTAAGGTTGCCAATTTTCTATGTAAGTTGAATAGAATCAATAGACTACTCCACCTTCCCCCATCAAAGACATATAAAACGCTATAGAAGATCAACAAATTTCTTTTGGTCTTGATTTCCACTGCTGTTGTTCCATTGGGGAAAAATGGAAAAATAAAGAATTAAGAAGACTGAGGGTCTTGGTACAATATTCACCAACAGGTTTCACTAGGATTAAAAAAGTAGCTCACCTCTGAGCTACTTCTGAAAAATGAAGCTTGGTCAAATTATTTCAGGCTAAACTCCCCTAGGCCAACAGCCAAATGACCAATATTTATATAAATAGAAACTAACTCTTCCAAATATTGTGTTATATCTATCAGTTTCATCTATAAGGGATGCAATTTTGTCTGTGTTCCCTGTCAAAGAAGAGAATCCTGACGTATTTTTATTCTTTGTATGCCCTTTACAGTGCCTATCTCGAAGCTTAGCACACAGTAGGGCTTTAATAAATCATTTAAATGAATGTATATGTGCATGAGTAAGTTTTCCATCATTTAAAATTTTGACGTTCCCACATTCTAACTCTTCTGCATTGAATCACTTAATTAGTTCTACTTTTGAGACAATTTATTTCCTTTCTTTCCCAATTCAATTTTCACTATGTTTTTTTTTTATGAAGAGGAAAAATTAGTAAAACACATTTTAGAATTTGAGAGCAGAATAGAACAAGACATAAGTAAGGGAGGTGTTATTTTTAATGCACTATTTCTCAAAATTACATATCTGTGCATAGTGGGAAATTTGTATACCATTAAATACATTAGTTTTCAAAAGTACAGGGCTGGATAAAGCACTTGCAGAACTGTATTTGTGTAGAAGCATGCTGGTAAACAGATCAGTTAATATTGTTTTTTATAAACATTAATTCAACTAACAGCTTATACTTCCCCAGCTTCTAAATCTGTCTTTTTCGTAGCATCCCTGTTAAATTGTTTCTAGAACAATCATCTTGGGCCAACATCCCAGGCTCCAAGATATTCTAGGCCAGATGTCAGCAAACTATGATCTGTGGGCCAAATCCGGCAGCTGTTCTTTTTTGTCAATAAACTTAGACTGGAAAGCAGCCACACCTATCTCTTTATGGATTTTCTATGGCTGCCTTTATGCTACAACAGCAGAGTTAGTAGTTGTGACATAGACCTTGTGGTCTGCAAAGCCCACAATATATACTATCTGGCCATTTGCAGAAAAAATTTGCCAACCTCTGCTATAGACAATGGCAGATGCACTGAACTGATTTTCTTTTTTCTTTTTTTTTGTCTTTGTAGACAAGCCCAATCACCAAATGATTTTGTTTAAATATTTGTTTTTGCTTGACCATATATACACCTGCAAAAGATTAGTTTTGATGAAACTGATCACTGTGAAGTGACGCCTCTGTTGGCTACAGCTTGTCTTAGCTGCCTTCTGGAAAATGGAGTAAGTTTCTACCAAGGCAAAAGTACAACTTTATTAAAGGCTTGCAATTCCACTCAAAAGAATCCTTCTTATAAACATGCTTGCCTTTGACAGTCATGTCTGTACTCTCATTGCAAACAGGAGTATCAATATTCAAGAAAGTCTTATGACGATGGATTTATTTCACCCCAGGTCAAGTTGAAAATCAGAGTGGTGATCTCATGCCTACATCTTCCTCTTCTCTCTTTTCTTTCAGCTTTCTCTTTATCACCTTCCACGTGTCAATACCAAACATCCTCATTTTTCTTATAAAGTGCTCTCATCTATCCACTTCAGAATTAAAATTAACTTAATCCCTCATTCCTTTATTAATGAGGATGGCTTTCTTCTAGCCTGTCTTTCCTCCTACACATTCAGAGAAAAAGATTTGTTTTCACCTTTTTTAAAACCATAAGGTTAACAATCAATCCAGTCAACTGCCCTCAAATAATCTTTCATTTCAGGCTTCATGTATAAGTTTGTGATTTGTTCGTCCACGGATCACTGCAAAACTGGTTGTTTTCTTTTTAATAGAACTGTAACCAGTTGGGGGGAGAGATAAATTAGCAGTTTTGGATTAACAGATACACACTACTATATATAAAATAGATAATCAACAAGGACCTGCTGCATAGCACAGGGAACTATACTCAATATCTTATAACAACCTGTAATGAAAAAGAATCTGAAAAAGAATATATATATATGTACATATATATGTATGGAATATATATATATGTACATATATAATACTGAATCACTTTGCTGTACACTTGAAACTAACACAACATTCTAAATCAACTATACTTCAATTAAAAAATAAAATAAAAAATAAACATTTTTGCACAAACAATAAAAGAATCTTTCATACAACACAACTGTGTGGAAGACTACATAACCTCAATTAAAAACATTTTTTTTTAATTGAAAAGGAAAAAAAAAAAATAACTGTAACGAGTTCTACTAGTGCTGTGGATGGTTTCAAGACAACTACCGTGGCAGTATACTTCCTTCACTCTCCTAAACTTTGGTTTGGAAAATTATTTTTGTAATTGTATTAAGAAAAAAAAAGTTTCTGGAATTTCCTCTCTTCACTTTGACTCCAAAAGAGAGAGACCCACCAAGGCCCACTGGGTGAGATTGTGCTGGCAGAGGAGGGGGGAGGGGGAGGTAGGAGCAGCTCCATAGGGCATCAGGGCTTTGGGTGGTGGGGGGAGTGGGCCACGTGTCTCCTCGCACTCAGGACAGAGATGGAGGGTGTGGCACTGAACCCCAAGCTGCAGACTTGGAGAATGAGAGGGGTCTCTGGGGTCCCTGGAGCTGCAGGACTAAGGAGACAGGTGACAGGAACTGTCAAACTCCAAAGCACAAGACTTCTGGGACAAATCTGACTAAAGGCCTAGTCCCTCCCCAACTTTTCCAGCACCCAGGAGACCAGAAGCTTTTTTTTAAATTGAAGTATAGCTGATTTGCAATGTTATGCCAATTTCTATAACAGCAAATTTATACATAGATACATTCTTTTTTATTCTTCTCCATTATGGTTTATCCCAGGAGATTGGATACAGTTCCCTGTGCTATACAGTAGGACCTTGTTGTTTATCCATTCTAAATGTAATAGTTTGCATCTGTTAATCCCAACTCCCAATCCATCCCTCCCTCTCCCCACTCCCCCTTGGCGACCACAAGCAGAAGACAAAATCTTGAAGAGCTTGGGAGGGAAGCCCCCAAATGGCTGAGGCTGACTTTCCTATCAGATTGGCAGGGGGCACCGTGGAGCAGAGTAAGTATGATTTAGGGAAGAAAAAAGAGAGGGAATGTTCTGGGCTAGAACTATAATTTTGTACAGTTTGAACCCTAAATGAGTTAAGTTTCAAGCATAACTTGTACCAACAATGCAGTAATCTAATCTTATTTGGCAACAAATAAAAACTATGCAATCTCCATCCAGAGACTTAGATCCAAATACAGTATTCAATAAAAGTAACTACTTTTTTCAGATTTGTGGTGCTTCTTGTACTTAATCTCTGTTTCCCTTACATATTTGTTTGCTTTTTATCCTGAATTGTTCTATTTTGTTCCATTTATAATTTGCCTCAAATCCTGCTAGAAAGCTGAATGCACACGCTAAATGAGGGATTGATTCAAGTTTGATTCAAGTTCCTTAGCTTCACATTTCTTTAGAATCAGTTTTCTTCTAACTATTCTAATCCCATTATAATATAGAAAAAAAATGTCATACCCCTAAGAGGCTTCACATAGCTCTCATTGCCATGATTTTTCAATGCAGTGAAATTTGTTTTTAAACTAAAGTCACTTTTTAAAAAACAGAATGGTTCAATTATGTACACTGTCTAACCAAAGTAACAATAACACTATAATTTATCAAATTTATTCATTTGTGTCCCTTGAAAGCATTTTTAATTTTTAAATGTTTCTGAGGAAAAAAATATGACATAGGACACGCATGAGAACTAACAATATTTTGCTATTTTTTGTCTCAACATTACTTTTTGTACAAGAAAAAAATATAAATACAACTAAGGCTTCATTATACCCTTCTATTTCTATTCTTTCCTTAAAAGTAGGCATTATACCCAAACTGGTGTGTTATCATATAAATATATACATCTCTATATGTTCACTACTTACATCTCTATCCACATTATATGACATTAATTTATTTAGACCTAAGTGGCATCTTAATGTGCATTAAAACTTGCTTTTACTAATAATTAAAAAATTCTTGAAAACTATTAAGCATTATTTTAAGAATTAGATTCTGTGTATTTTCTCATGGGTTGGGTGTGTTACACATTTTTTTTAAAATTCAACTTTTAACTTTGAGATAACCATAAATTCACTTATAATAAATAATACAGATAGATCTTGTTCTATCACCATAAGGATCCCTTGCATCGCCCTTTTATAACCACACCCTCCTCTCTCCACACTGACACTCTAGTCTCTAAGCCCTGGAACTACTCAGCTGTTCTCTGTTGCTATAGTTTCATTATTTCAAGAATGTCATATAAATGGAATCATACAGTATGTAACCTCTGGGATTGGATTTTTTTTTTCACTCAGCTGGCCTTCCTATGGGTTTCTTGGACATTTTCTAAGCCTTTATTTATTTGTTTATTGTGTTGTTGAATGTGTTATTTGGTGTAGTTTCTTAATGGTTTCTCTGGGATATATATACATAATCACAATCTACTGGTATCAACATTGTACTACTGGAAACCCTCCATGTAGATTCCCTTACCTGCCCCACTTTTAAATATCATACTGTCTTCAGTAGCAGGTGGTACCATCATTTTTGTTTCAATAATCAAATATGATTTAGAAAATTCATGAGGAAAAAATGATTGTTTTTACCCATATTTCTGCTCTTTTCATTATTCCTTCTTCCTTCCTAATGCTCCAAGATTTCTTCTTTTACCTTTTCCTTTCTTTTTGAAAAACTTCCTTGAGTTATCCTCTAAGGTTAGGTCTGCTAGTGGACACTCCTCTTACTTTTCCTTCATTTTGGTGTCTCTGTCTCCCCTTCCTTACTGAAGGACAGTTTCACCAGATACAGAATTTGCAGTGGACAGCTCCTCACTTCCAGCACTTGGAAATGTTGTGTTGTGTCCTCTGTTCTCCATGGCCTCAAGAGAAACTCGCTGTCATTTGAACTGGTGTTTCCCATAGGGTACATGCTGCTTTTCTCTCACTGCTTTCAAGGCTTTTTTCCCTTAATTTTTAGAAGTTTAGTGATCATGGGTCTTGGCATGAATTTCTCTGGGTTTATCTTATTGGATTTGCTCTCAACTTCTTGAATCCATAGGCTGATGTCTTTTGTCAAGTCTGGAAAGTTTTCAGCTGTTATTTCATCTACTCTTTCAGCCCCATTTTCTCTCTCCTCTCCTTCTGGGGCATCATTCTGAATGTTGGGTCCACTTTTATTATCCCACAGGTCCTTGAGGCTCTGTTTATTGCTTTTTAGTCTGTTTCTCTCTGTTGTTCAGATTGAGTAAATTTTGTTGATTTGTCCTCAAGTTCAGTTACTCCTTTGTCATCTCCACTCTCCTAGTGAGCCCATATTTTAAGATCTTAATCTCTGTTTTTAGCTTTTTCAATTCTTTAATTTCCATTTGGTTTTTCTTTATTACTTCTGTTTCTTGCTGTGATTTTTCTATGTTTTGTTTTTAGTATTTTTCTATCATTTGTTTTAAGAACATTTGAATTCTTGGTTGAAGGATTTTTGTGACGCTGCTTTAAAATCCTTGTTGGATAATTCCAACATATAATTCATCTTGGTACTGCCATCAGTTGAGTGTCTTTTCTCATTCATGTTGAAATCACTATACGTCAGGCTATTTTCTATTATACCTTGAATATTTTGGCTATTAGAGAGACTCGGAGTCCTATTTAAAGCTTTTATTTTAGCAGGCAGTTACTTTGTTTAGGCTTTGGCCTATTTTTGTGGGCTGTGAATCCAATGACAATTTCATTTTCTGAGCCTTTGTGATGCTCTCTTGGTCTGACTGGGTACTTCTGGGGCTCTCGATGATTCCTTCTGTTACATCCTGAGAGGCCAGAAGGTGCTTCCTCAGGCCAGCAATCCTGGTGCCTGTAGGTGGTAAATAGGAGTACAGAGCACATCCTGGGCTGGGTATTGTGGTGGGATCCCCGTCAGCTAGCTATCCCATGTCTCCAGGCATGGGGAGGGATTCTCCCGCCCAGAAAGGACTGAGAATGATGCCCAGGCCAGGCGCTGGCTGGCAGGTTCCCCACATGTATGGCACCAGGCTGCCCTGTGTCTCTAGGTGGGGAAAGGAGGAAAGAAAGGACTCCCTCTGGCTGCTTACTGTCAGAGGGGCTCCCAACAGACCCTGAGCTTGCCTGTGCTGTCACTGGGGCTCCCTTGCAATCCGGGACAGGGGTAGGGGGAGTTAGGCAACTGGACCACCTTCTGTTGCTCGACTGGGGATGGGGAGATGCAAGGCCTGGGCTTTGTGCTGTTGGGCAGAGGGTGATAACATGTCCTATGTGCTCTGTTATTCCCCTAACCACAGAGTCCCTGATCAGTTTGCCTTCTTTCCACTTTTCAGACTTCTCCTTTGGTTGCCTCTTGCATTACTTCCAGAGTTCACAGTTAACTTCATGAAGAGGATCAGGAGCCATTCAGGTTTGCTTTTTACACTGTAAAAGTTAATCTACAAATTGTTTTTTATCAAGGGAAGTGTTTTGAGAATTTTATTTTTTAAGTGGCAACTATTTCATAAAGATATGACAAAGGCTAAAATTTATAAAACATTTCCTACTATCACATTGTTTCAAAATAGGTATTGCCATAATTTTCTAGGTGAAATCTATGAAAACTTTTCAATATGGGAAGGTTAGTGTCCTTGCTGACATACTCATAGAAATGCCACCTTTAGGCTCTGGTCCAACAGCATTGTTCTGTTAACAGGGCCTTTCGCGTGGCAACTGTTAGGAGCCAACTAGACCCATAGCAACCCAGTACTCTAGTGCTTTCCACTGTGTGTATACCCGTTTATCATAAAAAGTAATTAAAAGGAAAACCTCTACTAAATTTATATAATATATTGCCAGTGTCATGTCTACTTTGTAAAAAGATTAGATATTCAATCTTAGAACCATAGAAAAGCATTAGAAAAGCTGTGTATCTAAAACTATCTAACACGATCCCTATTTAACTCCTTATATATCAAAATAAATACCTGATGGATCAAAATTTCATATAAAATATAAAACCACAAAAGTGCTAAAAATATTAACTTCTAAAAAAACATGGAAAATATTATGGTTAAGGGGAAATGGGCAAAATATTTTAAGGATAATACAAAAACCAAATAAAATATTTATAAACCTGACTAGGTAAATAACAAAAAAATTTACATGGCAAAAAAAAGTTCTGTATAGCATAAGAAAGTCAAAATCAAATCACAGACCAGAAAATTAAGTAAATAATAATTTTTTTAAATAATAATTTTATAAAGATTATTTTCTTAGTATATAATTGCTCATAAAACTCAGTACGGAAATGACTAGAAATCAAAGAAAATAGGTTAAAAAAATTAATAGTCAATTCAAAGATAAATACATATAACTTTAAACATGTGACAAGATGCTTAAATCAATTATATTTAGAGAATTTCAAATAAAGTACACAAGTGAATTATTAAAAAAAAAAAAAAATAGGGAATTCCCTGGCAGTCCAGTGGTTAGGACTCCCGTTTCACTGCCAAGGGATGGGGTTCAGTCCCTGGTGGGGGAACTTAGATCCCACAAGCCACGCAGCACAGCAAAAATAAAAAATAAAAAAGTAGTTTTGTAGCAATAAATGATTGTTTAAAAATAATAATAATAAAATAAAACTATTCTAAAATTAAAATTTTATTTTTTAAAAATTTGCCTTTGGCTAAAACAATGAACCTGCATGATTTTGGGATTTAGCAGCTGCCTGTCCCTTTGGTCAGAGCCAACAGAAGGACTCAAGCTAATGTAAAGCTTTTTCTCAATTAGAATTGAGAACTCAAGGTTGACACTTTTTTTTGTTAAGGAAACAAAGGCCAGTTACCCTAGTTTGTGTTCTTTTGAAGGTATGGATGATGAAAGATAAAAATTGAATTTATTTTTACCACTAAGGCAGAAAGAACTTATATGAGAAATTCTGAATATTAAATGGTTAAATGTAACTTGAATACATACTTGTAATAGAGATGACACCAGCACACACCCAAAAAAATCACCAGGAAATAGAGGAAACTAAAATGTCTGGTTTAATGAAAAGACCTGGCAAGAAAGGTCTTTTCTTTTTGTTAAGCTTAATGATAAAGGAATTCCATTATAATGACCTCACTCACAGGAAAAAAAATAAAATGAAAATTACTGATAAAGAAAAAAAATAACTTCTCCTGGTAGCTAGTTGACAAGGGTTAGGCCAAGACAAGCACTGAAAACTGGCTACAAGGACCCAATATTTACAGTCAGTCAAGGTACCAATCAGGCCTATCCATAAGTTCAAGTTCATAAACTGTGCCACAACCAGCCATCTACACTAGTGAATACATTCTTCTTGCTAGAATATTCAGGAGCCCACGATGCAGGAAGAACCCCTTAAGACATAAGCCACAGCCTAGACAGGTCCCAAGGGCCAATGTTCAGAGTGTGCTTAGCCATCAACCCCTATCTATTGCTCTGATTTATCAACCAACCAGTAAGTTCCCTTTGGAACACTCTTGAATGCCAAGACAAAGTACTATATGTTTATTTTCACCTGTGTTTACATTAAGAGCAGTAATTTTATTTTTTCTCACTAATGTAGCAACAGTGGCTCTTGATGCACAAAGGATGACAACAGAAGTTGCTGAGCTGAAATTTACCATGAGAACTATTGGAGTGATCCAGTGGACAGTGATGTCCTGCTCTGTGAACAAGTTGGTTCACAGCTGGACAATCCTTAGAGCTTTCTGGGGAATCGAGTGATTTCCCATGTGTTTCTACAAACTTTACAAACCATCGTTTTTTTTTTTTTTTTTTTTTTTTCTTAACCAGGCTGAACCTGAAGTGTAAGGATGTAATACTTGGACATACTTAATATACAGCTTACCGGGGTGCCTGATACATGGGGCTGGTCACTTACTAAATCGTAAAACTGAACTTCATCTCTGGGATGTATCAATGAAGTGACAATGTTAAATATAACAATAGGATCTGAGGGTCCAGACATTTCTTCAAAGCTTTGAAAACTTATTTCATGTTGTATGTAACGCAATATATATTTTCTTTCTTTCCATGTTCCCTTTCTTCCTTCTTTTTGTCCTTCCCTTCCTACCTTCCTTCTTTCCTTCCTTCCCTCCTCCTCTTCTTCCTGCCTTCCCTTCCTCTCTCTCTCTCTTTCTTTCTATGTTTCCTTAAGGAATGTTTTTGTGGCTTCCCTAGGTATGCTTTAGAAAATGCATTTTGCTCAGAATTCCTCTAATTATACTACATATAGGCTACTAATTTATCCTTCCAAAAGTAATGTTAAAAAATAACAATACACTAAAAGGTTTTAATATATTATGATGAAAATGATATAAGAAGGTAAACAGGAAAATCTCAGCCATGAATGATTAAACAGATCACAGGGCTCAGGATAGAGATTTTTATTGTGCTATAATAAAAAGACACATGATTTGAGAATTCACCAGAACCAACCCATTTGCAATGTTAACATTTACTTTATAAGGATTAATCATTCTTGCATCCATATTCTAGGCCCTTTTACACATTCAATCAGCAAATTAGAATGTTCTTACCCTTGGTTCTCTGTCACAGGATAGCCTTAATCTGTGCAGAGCACTATCATGTATACTTGAATGAAGGAAAAAAGCCCTGCTTTCCATCTCTGCTTTCCTAAAGATAGGAAATAAAAAATCTATGGGCATTTTCCAATGCCTGAAGGTGGTAAGCTAGTTGCTTTAAGTCAGACTTCCAAACACCAGTTGGGTTGTTAGGAAAACAATGCTGCATTTCAGTGCCGGAAAACCATCTGTTGCTCCTCTGGGTAATATACTCCCTGCCCTCTAACTTCGGAAAAGAAGCTTTTTTCTCTTCCTGGAGCCTTCTTCCAGCCAAACAATTAACTCTGAGGCTCTGGAACAGACACAATATCCAGTATTATTAGCACAGAATACTGTATTACACAGAACACAACTCAGCATTTGCCTTTCAATATGCTCGATCTTATTAGGTTCAGGGCAGTGGAGAATACTCAGCTTTTGTGACCTTTGTGTAAGTGTTGGATGTGCATTAGTGTGGGTACAATGTGTTTAGCCTCTTGAGAATTCAATGAGCTTCCTAACAAAGAGAGCAAAAAAGAAGAACCTCCTTGAAAGTCACCCATGAGAACTGACTTCCCAAACTAAATGTTTGGTGGAAAGATACATCCGGAACTCACTTGTTCAACTTTTTATTCCTGTGGCAAAGAAAAATGAAAATAAAATTATGAATCATCTATAAAGCCAGATCAACCCTAGAGAATGAACTGAGAATTAGATGCCTGGACCCTGCTCCCATTCAATATGACAAAACTCCAGAAATGCTCACAGTCGCCATGGTTTGTTAATTGCAACACAAGAGTTATCACATTAATGCAACTCAGATGCCAAGAAGGGTTTAAAGGAAGTTAAATGAGTAAAGCACGCAAAATGCTTTTCATTCTTCAGGCTTATGGGTAGCCAGTGAGTTGTATAATTGGGATCTCTCATGTTTCCAGCTCATTTAGTCTTTTACTGTATTGTGTGAACTCAACAAACATCTGCCAAAAAAAAAAAAAAAAAAGCTCAACAGCTCAAAATCAAAGATCCCCAATGCAAAAATAAGAAAACATAATTTTCCTCCCATGCAGAGTTTACTTCCTCAGAAACTAGGTTTTAAAAAAATATATTTGTTTGCCTTTCTGTTTTTATTTTTATCCCACTGCCACAACTGCTAAATCTTTGCTAGTCAAAATATAGTCCATAGGCCATCAGCCTCACCTGGGAGCTTGTAGAAATGCAGAATCTTAGGCCCTCCCCATAGCTACAGAATCAGAATCTGAACTTAACAAGATCCCTAGATGATCTGTATTCACATTAACGTGTGAAAAGCTCTAACTAAACAAAACCCACATGAAATCAGTGAAGAAAAAAATACATACATATTTTACTTTGGCGTACGTAACATGAGTCTTTTAGTTCTTTGACAAACACTCATCCTGAGTTTATAAGCTCCTAGAAGCTCTCTTGCTCTACTGCCTCTTAGGGTTGCTAACTAAATGTGAACACACTTGACTACAGACATATTTGACATTAAATTCTTGCAAAATTGTAATAATAAAGTAGAAAATAGGTAACTCATGCGCAAAGGTTCTTCGGCTACTTTTTGTTGTTAAACATAAGCTTTTATTGAGAGGGTGCCTGAAACTCTGTCCAATGGTATCCTGGTATATGGTTAACAACTGGCTGTCCAGGAGAGGGGATGGCTCTGATTTAAAGCATTCAGTGATTTGTGGTGTGAACAGTCCAGTTATGGCCAATTTAAAGCCACTAATATGAGGTCATGGAACACAGATTTGGGAAGAAATGTGCACAATTGGCTCTCACTAGCCAGTAGGAGGCAGCTCTGGCTTTCTGCTACACAGACACACAGAATTGGCCCCTTAGCTCTCCCTAGAACCTCAAGGCTTTGGAACCCAGTTGAAAAACCGCTTCAATACAACAGGAGGAAAATCAAAGCATAAAATAGCTTTTGTTTAATACTTTTAATTCCTTTCCTTGGTTCCAACACCTGTTCTTCCTGCCCTGCCTAGCTTGTCCTGGGATTCTCTGTCTTGATCCCCATCGTGACACTGGCATCCTTCCGATGTCCTCAATTCTATACCAGTGGCTCTGAACTACTGACTATGATCAGAATCTAAAGTGTTACGGCTCATAATTTTTAAACTAATGATAAAGCATACAAGTTTGCAAATGACTTCCTTTTCTTTATATATTAAAGCAATTCAAAGTTCTATTCCAAATCCATTCTACAAATATTCAGTAACCTTCTATTGCTAGCACGGTAATGATTTCTTAAAAAGGAGGAAAAAAGAGGCTGAAAAACAGGTGGGATGCTGAAGGCTCAGGTGTGTTTGGCTGGTGAGTTTCACTCATGCAGGGATGCACAGGGAGGAAGCCAGGGCTCTCAGCTCTGCATCCTGAGTGTCCCGCTCTCCATTCTACATGAGGGAAAGAAGTTCCCCACCCCAGCCCCCTCCCTCAAGCCTGGGAACCATCCAGGGGATAAAGTTCCTGAAGCAGATGTTCAATCTTAGTTTCTTTAGGAATCCCTCCTTTACAATGATGGAGCTAATCAAAGAGAAACCAGCCCTGGGCTTTGTGATGACTTTTTAAGGTGGCTAGTGGCAGGCAGATGTGGTCTGGAAGGGCAGACCCTGACAATGGGGCTCACTCAGGGTGCCTGAACTTTATTACTACACTTGCCTCCCACAAATGCTTTCTAAAAGTAACACATTCTCACATCAAGCAACCTCTGGAATTCAGGTGCTCAAGACATAGACGTGAACAGCCGCTGGCTACAGGAGAAGATGCAGTTGGATATAAGACAGGGAAACCTATGCAGGGCTGTTGGCACCACCCTCAAATCAAAGGTTCCATGTATTTGAGCAGTGTAGCCTAAAGTCAGTTTTCACTTTGCTTTATCCTCCTCAGTTTCCTTTCTGAGAATGTCTGTTCTACACAGCAATGGCAACTATAGTGACAGCAACCACAACCGCACTCATGCTTTACTGCGTACTGATATTGTCTTCTGCTTAGAGTTTCTGTTAGTTTATGAAACAGAAAAAGAAAATGTTGATGTTAGAATCTTTAAAGTTCAGCAATTTTGTTTATTTTGTAAAAATAAAAACACGCAACTAGCAAATTTGTGTTATCTGAGAAAAACATACTTTCAACTCCCATATACCAATTATATACTCTAATATAGGAAAAAGACACTCTCTAAACACCTATTAATATTCAAAAGTAATTTGTTTGAGGGTATAAACTTCAAGATGTTCCCACAGATTCAAAAGTCCTGTAAAACGACAATTATACAATTGTACTTGTGATCTACACACAGAATATGAAAAAATTATTTTAATAACATAAAGCTCAAAATGTGTGCTGAATAAACAAAGTGACCAGTGCATTTATAATAAGAAAATCACCGTCTGCAAGTAGTGACTAATAAACAATCAGCACAGGTTAATGGCGTGGTCCAGTATGCTATTCTATTTGTACGCTCTTCCATATTAGTAATTTAAATCTACCTTAGTGGGAATTGGGGATAAAAAGTATGTACAACACTTCCACCTTGAATCTTACCTCTCAGAATCTTAAATATTCTCTAATGCTGTCATTTTCTCATCCTTGGCTTATTTACTGCTGAATCTTTAATTATGACACAATTTAAATAATGTGTAGATTTGTAAATATTTGGTTAATATATTCTGAAGAACACTTGGGCTAAGGTCCAGATAGGCACTTAAATTTCGGTGCTTGAAATTATCCTTAGAACTAAAAGATACATTTTCCTTTTAAAATAAGAGGTTTAATATCATAATTATTGGACAAAAACCAAAAGAGACATCCACAAAAATACACCCAGCTGTAAATTATGTTTTTACATATGTCTAATTTATTTTGAAGAATTAAAAAACAAAACAAAACTCATTCACTTATTTTAATTTGAATCCCTAAAGTTAACCTCAGGAGAAAAGAATATATATAAATATGAAGAAGAATGAACATTGTAACTCTTAGAGTAACAGCAAGTTAGAGGTCTACAGAAAGTATAAGAAACCATTCATTGTGGTCTTGGGACTTCCCTGGTGGTCCAGTGGTAAAGAATCTGCCTTTCAGAGCAGGGGATGCGGGATCAATCCCTGTTCGGGGAACTAAGATCCCACATGCCGCAGGGCAACTAAGCCCTCATGCCACAAGTACTGAGCTTGAGCGCCTCAAACTGCAGAGCCCATGCACCCTGGAGCCCGCGCACCACAACTAGAGAGAGAAAACCCTCACACCACAACTAGAGACAAGCCCGCGCGCCACAACGAAGAACTCGCACCACAATGAATGATTCCGCATGCCTCAACAAAGATCCTGTGTGCCACAACTAAGACCCTACACAGCCAAAATAAATAAATAAATAAATAGATTAATTAATTAAATAAAATAAAAAAGAAACCATTCATTGTGGTCTCAAACAATGTGACGTCATTTCATTTGCCTAAATGTTTTCTACTTTAGATTTGTGCTCTGGGGCGATTTTTAACATTAAAACAGTAATTTTATGAAAAGCAGAAGAAAGTGGGGTGGTACTCATAAAAAACATTAAAGTAGCATTCTTTAACAAAGAATTCATTATCATGATTTGTGGTAGCAGCATTTTAAAACCATGTGCTCCCCCACAGCTTTGTAAACCTCAGTCTTGCATGACAAACTTACAGGGGGTGAGCTTGAGCCAAACAGCACTGATGGAGGATGAGGGTCACCATCCACTAACCACATGACTATTCATGATACTAAACTAGAGGAGAAATTGTATTATTTATTCTAGAAACCCTCTTCGTTTATGTTAAACCATCTACATATAAATAAAGAATGAATATCACCAGTAGACACGGAGAAACAAAAGCCCTTGCATCATATCTGACAATCATCCCTGCTCTGTCTTCCATCAGCACCTACGTTCTCCTGGGGTGGCAGGGTCCCAGCAGCCCCTGAAGCCCTCAGAGATGCAGAGAAACCTTCAGTACCAAACCCCAGCTTCTCTCCATCCCTGCAGCGCTATTTTCATACTGGAAGCAAGTTAAACAGTGGCAGCTTCTCATAAATTCTGAAAAATGTTCCCTTTGTCCAGGCACAGTGAAAAGAAGCTGCAGGTTAAGTATGACGCTGGGATAAAGCAATGCGACAGCAAGCCTAGCATTATAGAAACCAGAGTTCCACCAACATCAGAAGAAAGGCCAGGTCTCTAGGGCCAATAACACCATGTAGAGATGTGTTTATATTCCCTTCCCTTCCCAGTTTGAAGGAAAATATATAGTAAATTTTGAAGGTATGCTGTTTCTTACACTTTAAAATATTCCCTTCCTTTGTCTCAATTTCTATACTTTTTGCACATTTTATTATAATACTTTTCTTTATTTATATCTAGGGCTCAGGTCTCAGAAACACTTTACATTTTTCAAAATCACTGAGGATTTCAAAGAGCTAATGTTGACGTGGGTTATGCGTATCAGCATTTACCATATTCAAAATTAAAACTGAGAATTTTTTTAAAGCACAAGTATGCATAAGCACACATTCTTCTAGTCACTAGAGCAATGACATAACACGTTATATAGCCTCAAAAAGCTCCACTGCACACTTGTGAGATAATGAAGAAACCAAAATTGTCTGGGGGTTATCATGAAAAGAGTGTTGACCTTGTGGACCAGGGGACTTCCAGGGGCACCTGGATAGTAAATTAAAAACTACTGCTCTAAATAAATAGCAAGCAAGCAAAAAATTAGACTTGTTTTTATCTTTTTCTTATAAATTTCTACTTTTCCTCTAAATGTTAAAAATAAGAAGAACAAAGTTGAACTTACAATATTTGACTTCATGAATTATAGTACACTGGTGCTTCAGACCATGTAGTGTTTAGACCTATTAGAAGACTAAAATGAAGAGGACGATCATAACAACTGTTGGTGAAGATGTGGAGGAACTGGAATACTCATATTGCTGGTAATAATGTACCACAATCAACAGGAAAACAGTTGGCAGTTTCCTTAAAAAATTAAACACACGCCTACCATGTGATATCAGTATTCTGCTCTTACGTCTTTACACAAGAAAAATGAAAGCAAACGTCCACACAGAAACTTGTACATCGCCACTATGGCACCTTCAGCTGTAATAGTCAAAAACTGGAAAGAACAAAATACCCATCAATAGGCAAGTTGATAAGCAAATTATGGTACATCCATACAACAGCATGCTACTCAATAAAAATTAATGAACTATTGACAAATGCAACAAGTCAATTGAGTCTCAAAATAAATTTGCTTAGTGAAAGAAGCCAGTCCAAAACAGTACAATATTAAGGGAATGAAAAAACAACTCACAGAACTCAAGAAAATCTTTGCAAAACACATTTTTAGATAAAGGATTTGTATCCAAAATATACCAAAAAATTCTTAAAATTCAATAAGTAAAAAATACAACTCCATTAAAAAATAGGCAAACGATATGAACAGATACCTTACAAAAAATATACGTATGGAAATTAAGCATATGAAAACATGCTCAACTTCATATATTATTTAGGAATCAAAATTAAAACAATGAGATAACCACTATATATTTATCAGAATGGCCAAAATCCAAAACACTGACAACACCATATACTGGAGAAGATGTGGAGCAACACAAACTCTCATTAATTGCTGGTGGGAATGCTAAATGCTATAGTCAGTTTGGAAGACAGTTTAGCAGTTTCTTACAAAACTACACATACTCGTACCATATGACCCAACAATCATGCTCCTTGGTATTTACCCAAAGGAGATGAAAGCTTATGTCTACATAAACATCTACACATGGTGTTTATAGCAGCTTTATTCATAACTGATGAAACTTGGAAGCAATCAAGATGATCTTCAGTAGGTGAATGAATAATCAAACTGTGGTACATCTATACACAGTAATAAAAAGAAATGAGCTCTAAAGCCATGAAAAGACATGGAGGAACCTTAAATACATATTGCTAAGTGAGAGAAGCCAACCTGAAAAGTCTGCAGACTATATAATTCCAACTATAGGACATTCTGGAAAAGGCAAAACCATGGAGACAGTAAAGAGATCAGTGCTTGTCAGGGAGAAGGCAGGAAGGGAAGGCGGTGGAGCACAGGGGTTTTTTAAGGACAGCAAAACTGTGATGATGATACTGTAATGGTGGGCACACGTCACTATATATTTGCCAAAATCCATATAATGTACTACACAAAGAGCAAGCCCTAATGTAAACTATGGAATTTAATTAATAATCATGTCTCACTATTGGCTCACTCACTGTAACAAATGTACCACAATAGTGCTAGTTGACAAAAATAGGGGAAACTGGGTGAGGCCAGATGGGGGGTGAGTGGGTGTCTGGGAACTCTCTGTACTTTTTGCTCAATTTTATCTATTAACCTAAAACTGCTCAAAAAATCTATTAAGTTTTTTTAAAGTACACATTGTATGATTCCATTCATATAAAATGCTAGAACATGAAATGTAATCTATATGACAGAAGTAGATCAGTGGTTGCTGGCGATGAGGAGGAGGAGGAGGAGGAGTAGTGGGGTGGAGGGAAAACTTTGGGGGTAACTGGCATGCTCATTATTTTGATTGCGATGATGATTTACGGGGGGCATGTGTATACCCAAATGTATCAGATTTTATACATTGTATATGCATGGCTTATTTATGTTGATTTGCATTTCTAACCATGTCCTGGGTGTGTGAGTGAAGGAAGAAAACTATGACCTCTACTGTCCATGTCACCCTCAAGAACCTCTCTTGCACATAACCCATTTTTAGTCCCTTAAGGATTATTCCTAATTTGATGTTCTGAAAAGTAACTCAGGCCATATCTTACAAAGAGGACCCTCAGATCTTCCTCCAGTGGCCTGAACATAGTGATGGGACTTCCCTGGAAAACCTTTGGTTGGCCTATAAAACTCTGTTGAGTATATCAAAAGCTATATTATCAGCCATCTGATTTCTAATCATTTGTGGTTTCAACTAACCAAGAGCTATTGGTGTACCTAGCTAAATTCCTCAATCAATGCAACACAGGCCTTTTTAAGTCAAGCCTAAAGGCAAAGGTAATTTTATAAAATAATGTATGTATAATTGATTAAATAAATATGTCACTAGTCCAACAAACAACAGGAAGTTCAGTCTAAGAGTATTTCAAGGCATTTGCTATTTTAGTGTGATTTTAAATTTAGGTGCAAAAATGCAATTATATTGTATTTATATCAGCATTTGTATTCTGATGTCAAGGAGCTGTATTATTTTGTGTAAACAATTTACTGGAATTAATTATCAATGAAAACACAAAGTTCCTTTCATGACCACCGAATTGATGTCTTTATTAAAAAATGAATTTTAATGATCTCAACAGCCAGCTTTGGCAATCTGAGAACTACATGCTCAATTCCCAATGAGGCTCTAACTCATCCATTGCACTTTTTAAACTCGTTCCAGCTAAATGCCACAGGGGTGAGGAAGACAGTGTTTGGAAGGGGCCTGCACAAGCAGAAGCCGAAATTATCCCCAGAACCAGTCCTGTGAATGTATCCTTGATCTCATCTCCTCAAGAGTGAAGCAGGTTTTTCTCTCAGAAAGCTCTGCTCCTACTTCTCCTCCACCTCACACAGTTCAGATTTAATCTGTACAGCAGGGCCCACACTCCCACCCCAGGGCTGCAGAGTGACTGGGTTCAGATGAGCTGTGTTCTACAGTCGAGCTGCATGGCACACACGTGGTGGAGGAGAGAAGGTTGTAAAGAACCCGGGTTCTGGTCTAGTCCTACCCTTTGAAACTGATTTCACTTCATGGTCAACAAAGATGATAATCTGACCTGAGTTCACTTCTTGGGTGTGATACTCTCACCTTCTGGGAAATAGACATTCAAAAGCAGTTACTGTGATAAACCATAATGGAAACGAATATGAAAAAGAATATATATATATAACTGAATCACTTTGTTGTACAGCAGAAATTAACACAAGGTCATAAATCAACTATACTTCAAAAAAATAAATTTTTAAAAAAGAATAAAAGAAGATAAAAGCTCAAATTGGTCAGAGAAGTAATGAAGAAAATATGCAACTGAAAAAAAAAAAGGTGTTACTTCTACTTCTGTTGAGGAAAGGAAGTCACAAGATAAATTTGCTCCCAGTTTTAACAAAATGAGAAGCCAAAAAATATACAAAAACAAATTTTTTTTCAAAGTCTATGAGAAAACTGAAGAAATAATAAGAATAATAATAACACCCTTGAACTAAAGCCCAAAGTGTGATAAGCCTCTCCTAGAAGAGAAAAGAATCATGGCTGCTTTTCTTCCCCAGCTGAGAGGTAGAAGAAAAAGTCACCTTAGATACAGGTAGACAAAAACTGCTAAACTTTCAGCAAATGTTAAGGCTGTGTGTGGGCTGGCATGACTGGCCTGGGAACCCCACATTACAGGGGCGTCTCTTTGCTTACAGGCTCTCCTGAGTATTCGTGACAAAGCCTGGGCAGGAGGACCAACTGGGAGTGCCAGGGATACCCCAGGGCAGCCCAGAAGAAGTGGGGGAAACACCCCAGGTAAGTTGGGCTCACACCTACTGCCACGGCCATCTACCACTAAAACAGAAATGGAAGAACTGCATAAAGATACAGACGATTTTCAAAATGAAAGGAAGGAAAAAGACATACTATACAATGACCAAACAAATAATAGCTTATATGAATAGTAGACAAAATAGACTTCAATAAGTAGAATAATATCCATACAGATATTTCTTGAAAAGGTAAAGATGTACACATCCATAGTTGTATGGAATGGGGCTTAGGGATCCCATTCCTAGGTATATATTCAAGATAAATGAGAACCTATGTTCATAAAAAAGGCTCATATACAAATATGTTTCAAAGACTTATTCATAATAAACCAAATCTGGAAAAGTTAAGGTATTAACAGGGAAAATAGATGATTAATAGTATATTCATTTCCTGGAATACTACTTAGTACTATCATGGAATAAACTACTGATATATACAGCAACAAGAAAGAATCTCAACAACATTATCCTGAGAGAAAGACTCCAGAAACAAATAGTATATACTATATAGTGATGTTTATATAAAGCTGTAGGATAGACCAAACGAATGTGTTATGATAGCAGTAAGACTAGTGTTAGTTTCTGGGTGGGGGGCACTTGACTGAAGGGGCCCCAAGAAATATCCTGGGGATGTAAATATTCTCTACTAGAGAGAGAATGGGTAACATGATCAGTCTGCATACTCAATATCTGTGCATACACTATATACCTCCATAAACTTAACACTTGGTTATGAAAAGCCTTTATACATGACGATGAAAATCAGTAGACATTTATGTAAATTGACTGTACTAATATAAATACTTGTTTGCTAATTAAACTGTTTTTTGGTCCAAGCCAAGAATATTTGCTAATTAGATTCTTCTGCTGCTAAGATATCAAACACCCTTGGATAGTTCATTACCTGAAAACAAGGGTAAAATATATATAAAAACGTAGCATATAATAAATATTCAACATAATGCTTTTCTTCTTTTTTGCTTAAAGGGGATCTAAATGGAAAATTTCTTATCCAAAATTTCACATCAGTGTAATATTATAGTCCCTTCCATGTCTGAGACACCTATGACCCACTAGCTATAGCATTTTTTCCAACAACCATGGCAGCCACTTCCAATGGATCTGAGTTGACATACAGCTTGAAACTTGTGTGCCACCTACTCCAGAGTATGAAATGCAGCTCTCAAAAGCTTTGCTACTGGTACAAACTGGGCTGTGGCAGAATAAGATAGTTCCGGTTAAAGTCAGAACTTGAATGTAGACGAGGACCATTAGTAGAGTAATATGGGGGGAATCCAGTGATAAGTTAAAGCTATATATCCTAACCTGGCCAGTTAGCCTGGTAAAAGTGGAGACGATGAGGGGTGAGGGGAGGATGACATCAAGAATAAAGTCGAGATTAGGGACAAGGAGTTCAGAGGAATTAGAGGGAGTCAGGCTTGAGCTGGTGAACTCAGGTACAAAGTACATTCTGTATATAAAAGAAGGCATCTGGGGGTCAAGCAAAGTGACGTGACTTACCCTGGATGCCAGCTTTAGTTTCCAGTAAAGCTGGCATTAGAAAAGTGTTTCCATTATATATTACACTGTGCTCTTTTCATAGTTATTATTGGGCTGATGGCCCAGAGAGAGAGGGGAGTTTCCTATTTATATTTCAAAGTGTATAATTTAGGGGTTTCAGTGAGGAAAAGAACAGGATGTGATGCTTGTGACTGAAATTAAATTGTAATAAAACTCCGTGTCTCTCAGTTCTGCTTAAAATGTTAACTTGAAAATCCTGCTTCTGATGAAGTCCAGCGAAGCACAAAACTCCCAGGGAGAACTAGCAAAGGCAGATAACGAAACAAAACATCTGGATGAAGTTAGCAGGACCTGCCAAGGAAAGGCAGGACTGCAGAGGCCAAGATAATAGAAAGAAAGATCCTTGAGCCGAGCCCAGCTCTCTGTGCACTGCTTCCCCGGGTCATTCGTGTTCCTGGTACAGAAGGAGAAGCTAAGAAGCTTGGCAGATGCCAGCCATGACCTGGCAGAGGAGCCAGCAGGGCTTTGCCACTCATGATGCTGCTGAGATAAAAATGGTATGAGGAGATGCCAAATGAGAAGGCGCTGAGGGTCCAAGTATATAAAGGGAAGTGATCCCAACTGTCAGCACAAGTTCTGCCCTTGAGGCAGATTCTTAAGTTACACTGGACAAAATACCAAGAAGCTGCTTAGAAAGGAAGAAAAGAATTGAAAAGCACAAGGCGTTATTAATATTCACGTGGTACAAGGAAGATAAAAACTGACTTTTAAAATTGCAGCAGGGAAAAGCCCTCCTAAATATCCTAGGTGCTCAGGTGGAATACTCGAAGAGCTAAAAGATGGGAGGGTCTGAAGCAAAGGTAGGTTGAACTGAAAAAATCTGCAACCCAGCTTTGAGTCAGCTCAGCCCCTGGCTGAGGTGATGTCCCTCTGCCCACATTCAAGCATCACCTCAGGAAAGGATAATATCAACCCGAGTCCCCACTCTGCTGCAAACATGTGCTAAATGTCAAGAAACCATTGCTAAAGATTAAAACAATAGGAGCAGGAGAAAAACAAAAAGACATCAGACTCAGGTATGAATGCCAGGAAACAGATATGATGCCAAACTAACTTAGGAAAATGTCAAGAAAATCAACATTTGGGTCAAAAATTTCACTAGAGAATGGGAATCTGTGAAAAAGAAAGAAACAGAAATTCTAAACATGGAAAATAAAATAGTAAGGCATCTACCAGTCAAGGAACGCCAAGGATTCCCAACAACCACCACCAGCTAGGAGACATCCTTCTGTACAAGGCTTCAGAGTCTGATGTGTATTTTACATTTACAGCACATCTCAATTCAATTAAAAATTCAGTTTCTCAGTTGTACTAGCCATATTTCAAGCACTAAATAACCACACATGGCTTTAGACTACCATATAACATATTGGACAGTATAACTCTCTCTCTCTCGATGGATAGTAGATAGATAGATAGATAGATAGATAGATAGATAGATAGATAGATAGATAGATAGATAGATAAAAGAAAGACAGAAAGGCACAGGTACATATAGAAACATGCATGACTCTTGTAGACATACATTGCTGAACAAAAGAAATCAGATTAAAAAGAGATCATGCTGATGATTCCTTACACAAATTTCAAGAAAAGGCAAAACTAACTGATGATCATAGAAGTCAAAATAGTGATTACCTCCTGTGGGAATGGCTTTGACAGGAAGGGGCATGAGGGACATTTTTGGAGTAATACTCAATATCTTTACCCAGGTAGTGGTGTATACATAAGTAAAAATCATCAAGTTGTACATTTCATTGTGCCCTGTGCCATTTAGTGCAATGTGTACTAATATCCTCTACTGTGCTGGTAAGCTGGCATTCCAGGGAAGGAAGGGAAGGATTCCTGGTCTGTAGAATCTGCCCATTTCCACTATGAACTACATATTCCAACAACGGCCAATTTCAAACTAGCAACAGGACGTCACGGAATATAAACTTGGAAGAGATACGCAAAATCAGCTCTTAGATGCTGGTGCCAGCCAGCTCCAGCACACACACCTTCATAGGAAAGGAACAGAAATAAATGTTTGCAGAAGTTGTGGTTTGCACGTAAGCCATCTGCATACGGAACCCACTCTTTTGATGATGCCCTCTATACTGTAGAACTAATCAAGATAAGGAGAAAGGGAGAAGGATATCTTTTTCCCAAGACTGCTGTGATGTTCAAAGCAAACACTGGTAAAGATGCTACTGAGTGAGATATGGCATAGGCAGGCATGCACCCTCCTGCTTAGCGGAGCTTACTCTCGCACACCCAAACGGAGCTGACGGATGACGACCCAGGCACGCAGAATGGCGCTTTCTGCTCTTACATACTGTACAGTGCCAAATACGCTGTCAAATTCAGGAAATAATACATTTTAAGATAATGAAGTGTATTAAACAAGAATACCAAAGGCAATATCGGAGTGTCAAGTAAAAAATGTACAACAGTAAAATAAGGCAGATGTTCCCAGGAGCCTGGCTTGTTCATAGGAGAATATATATTCAAGCAGAAATAAACAGCATATGCTTGACTGGGTCTTTAAATTTTTACATGTTTGCTGTGCAAGAAAAGTCATGCTGAGAGTTGCCTTTTGCATTTTCTAACCTTTGTTAGGACTCTACAGCCTCCATGACACAGGGCTGCAACAATTTGAAATTAATTTCCTGTTTAGCTCAAAGAGATACTGTCCTTGAAAGGTTATCAATTAATGAAAATTCTAATTCATTGTTAACATGGGGCCATAAAAGACCTGGGTTCTGTACAAGGTGGCCTACTCCAGAGGGCAGTATGACATTTGCCCCAAGGCCTAGTATGACATACAAGAAAGAGAAAACAATGGTGATAAGGTGCTTTACAATAATTTAATGCCATAAAACAGTGTCACTGAGAAAAAAAAATTCTGATTACAATGGTACAGTGGTTAAGAGGCAAGGCTCAAGCATTATCCCCTGAGGTTGAATTCCCCTTGTGCCAATTACCAGCTGTGCAATCTTGGGCAGGTTTCTTAACTTTTTGTGCCTCAGTTTCCTCATGTGTGAAATAGGAATGATAACTGTAACTATCATATCATATCATATCACACACATATGTAATCTTACAAATATATATATATATAGCTTATGAGTAAATAAGCACTAAATTTTAAAGCTAGGAGACACTGTAGACAGAAGGCACCAATTCAGTGGTTTTCAGAGTGTGGTCCCCAGACCAGAAATATCAGCATCACCTGGAAACTTGTTAGAAATGCATATTCTTTCAGCCAAGCCCAGACCTACTGAATCAGAAATTCTGGCTTGAGAGCCCACCAATCTGGGTTTGAACAAATGAGGTAACTCTAATGCAGAACACAGTTTAGAACCACTGACCTAGTCAAGTCCTTCTTTTCTAAATGAAGAAAAGAGAGCAGGACAAAACGACTTGACCAAGATCACATAAATGAGTGGCTCTCCTGAAGCACACTGTGGTCACAGGCAGCTGTGTCTGGGTTTTTCCCCTAGTTTTTTTTTTCCTTTTTATTTTTTTAATAGTTTTTTATAATTAGTTTTTTTTAATTAGAAGTCATTTCTTCATGTTCTAATAAGATGTACACAGACACACACATGCACAGACACACATAATTTAAAGCAAAAGAATTATTATATGAAAGTCAAGGGATTGTGTACTTTCTTTCCCCAACTTCTGTTTGGAAACTTCCAAGTGTGAGACTGTCATATTGAAAGTAAAGAGCTGGTAGGACACAGGCCCTGGCCTATCAGTATGGGTGCCAGCTCTAAATAACTGGCATGGCCATGCATGTTCTTCAGGTTAGAAGAACAGAAGATAGATGGGCTCCAGGTTAGACATTTACAACCAGCCTCTTGTTTCTACTTCAAGACAGAAATAACAACAGGAACAGGATGAATAGCTGGACTTTGTTTCCTGTGGACACTCTAAGATAACATTAATGGCAGGGCAGAGAGGGGCTACACCCTGGTTGGGTAAGGATAAGGAGGTCACATATTTCTCATCTTTGGGGACAGGGAGACCTGTTGACTGCACATGAGCAGAAAGGCTCCTCAGGGGTCAAAAAGGGAGGGGGCACTATCCCATAATAGGTGCTGTCAATCTCCCAAGGACCCTTGTGCTGGAATCCATCTTGGCTAAAAGATGTGCGCACATATCTGGAAGGGCCCTGAGTTCAGTCAGATGCGGGAAATGAATCAAGGTAGTTGGCCAGAGGAAAACAAAGACCCAGAAGAACTGCCCCATAAAAGTGATTAAATCCACCTCAGGAACATCCCTGGTAGCACAGTGGTTAAGACTCATGCTCCCAACGCAGAGGGACCAGGTTTGATCCATGGTCAGGGAACTAGATCCCACATGCGTGTCGTAACCAAGAGTTTGCATGCCACAACTAAGGAGCAGGCAAGCCACAACTAAGGAGCCCAATAGCTGAAATTAAGGAGCACACCTGCCCCAACTAAGACCCAGCACAACCAAATAAAAGAAAAAAAAAAAAATCCACCCCAAAAGTGTGTCTCTTTCTCTCTCTCTCTCTCTCTCTCTCTCTCTCTGCTCGCCCATGCTTTCTCCATACATATCTTCTCTCCTAATAAACACTTTACTTGCCTCACTACTTTTCATCTCTTTGCCAAATTCTTTCTTCAAAGCAGACAAGAGCCAGGGCAGTGCCACGGTCACCCCACAGCCACCCAAGATTACTTCCTGGCTGCCTGTAAACCCTGACTACATCAAATCTGCTGCTAATGACAAAACCAGGTCACCAGGATTATTAGAACTCTCTCAAGAGAGAGGCTCTCAGGGAGCAGTTGACTGGTCTCCTTGATATAGCATCCTGATTTTGAAACCCCACTTCAGACTGTCCACAAGATTTTGTGCTTCTTCCCAGTTTTTACTTTTTTCCCAGAGGTTAAATTGAAAGGGTGTGGTCTAGAGAAATGAGGTGCAATTGTATCTAGATTTAAATAAAGGTGTTAAAGACATTTTGGAGTTTTAAACTCATTCTAAAAATAACATAAGATCTCTACTCTGCAAAGGCCAACTCTGGAGATGGTAGGGAAACTCTGGCCTTTCTTATTCTGACTGCTCTCCAATCTTTGATGTATCTCCACTGTCTCATCTTTTGGTGGAAAGAGACTAAAGTAAAACTAGGATTTCATTTTAATGTTCTCTTTTCCCAATTGTCCAGGAACAAAGTGAGCTAGGTAGGTTGACAGCGGTAGGAAAATTATTGCTTTAGAGTGCAATACCTCCTCCCACGGCAACTGATAAACTGTGTTCTTTGTTTCTGTTTCACAGTAAAAATAGGTTTATTTTTGTACTATGAAAGGTATACAAAGATAAGGATGATTTTCAAAGATTTATCAACCACAGTGTCATGGGGACCAAGCAGACAGTAGACATTGTTTAAAACCAAAGCAGGCTCTGGAAGGCCCCCATTACGTGGCATTCCTTTAGTTGCTAAATGATGGGGGATAGAGGAGGGTGGGGAGGAGGGGCCAGGTGGCCAGAGCAACAGAGACAGGGTCACACTTACTGAGGGGGCTCAGGATACTTTTCAAATAATATGGAAGTATTTCCATATTTCAACCACTAATATGACTTTAGGAAAACATACCAGCTGAAGATCAGCCTTGTATATAAACATTGTTAATGCTTAAGGAAAAAACAAAAAGAAATTTGAAACCATGCTTAACCCCACCACACAGGGATAGCCACCATTAAAATGCTGTCACATATTTAATATAAAAATATAATATACACACTATTTTGAACCAAACAAGATTATTCTTCACATACTACTATTTTGTAACCTGTTTTTTCATTAATAGAATATCTCTCAGTGTCAATAAGTATAGATCTATGTTGTTATTTCAATGATAGAGAATATTCAATTTTTACAAGCATAATTATCTATCAACATGTGACTGGTGAACAGTTATGTTAGTTTAAAAATTTTACATATATTATTATTATGAATAAAAATATAGAGTAATGGAAATAAAAACAAAAATAAACAGGTGGGACCTAAGTAAACTCAAAAGCTTTTGCACAGCAAAGGGAACCATAAACAAAACAAAAAGAAGACCCACAAAATGGGAGAAAATATTTGCAAATGATGCTACCAACAAGGGATTTCCAAAATCTACGAACAGCTCATGCAGCACAATATCAAAGAAACAAACAACCCAATCAAAAAATGGTCAGAAGACCTAAATAGACATTTCTCCAAAGAAGACATATAGACGGCCAAAGGCACATAAAAAGATGCTCAACATTGCTAATTATTAGAGAAATGCGAGTCAAAACTACAATGAGGTATCACATCACACCAGTCAGAATGGCCATCATCAAAAAGTCTACAAATAAGTGCTGGGGTGGGTGTGTAAAAAAAGTAACCCTCTTACACTGTTGGTGGGAATGTAAATTGGTACAGCCACTATGGAGAACAGTATGGAGGTTCCTTAAAAAACTAAAAATAGAGCTACCATATGATCCTGTAATCCCATTTCTGAGCATATATCTGGAGAAAACCATTATTTGAAAAGATACATGCACCCAATGTTCACTGCAGCACTATTTACAATAGCCAAGACATGGAAACAACTTAAATGTCCATCAACAGATGAATTAATAAAGAAGATGTGGTACATATAGACAATGGAATATTACTTGGCCATAAAAGAGAACAAAATAATGTCATTTGTAGCAACATGGATGGACCTAGAGATTGTCATACTGAGTAAAGTAAGTCAGACAGAGAAAGACAAATATCATATGATATTGCTTATATGTGGAATCTAAAAAAATGGTACAAATGAACTTATTTACAAAACAGAAATAGAGTCACAGATGTGAAAAAACAAACATGGTTATCAGGGGGAAAGGAGCAGGAGGGATAAATTGGGAGACTGGGATTGACTATACACACTACTATACATAAAATAGATAACTAATAAGAACCTACTGTATAGCATAGGGAACTCTTCTCAATACTCTGTAATGACCTATATGGGAAAAGAATCTTAAAAAGAGTGGGTATATGTATTGTATAACAGATCCACTTTGCTGTACAGCAGAAACTAACACAACATTTTAAATTAACTATACTCTAATAAAAATTTTTTAAAAAGAGAATGGGGGCTTCCCTGGTGGCGCAGTGGTTAAGAATCCACCTGCTAATGCACGGGACACAGGTTCGAGCCCTGGTCCGGGAAGATCCCACATAAAAAAAAAAAAGAAAAGAAAAGAAAAGAAAAAAAAAGAGAATGAAATAATGCCATTTGCAGCAACATGGATGGACCTGGAGATTATTACTAAGTAAAGTAAGTCAGACAGAGAAAGACAAATATCATATGATATCTCTTATATATGAGATCTTTAAAAAGATGATACGAACGAACTTATTTACAAAACAGAAACAGACTCACAGACTTAGAAAACAAACTTATGGTTACCAAAGGGGAAAGGTGGGGGGGAGGGATAAATTAGGAGTTTGGGATTGACATATACACACTACTATATTTAAAATAGGTAACCAATAAGGACCTACTATATAGCACAGGGAACTCTGCTCAATATTCTGCAATAACCTAAATGGGAGAAGAACTTGAAAAAGAATAGATACATGTATATGTATAACTGAATCACTTTGGTGTATATCTGAAACTAACACAACATTGTTAATTATACTCCAATACAAAATTAAAAATTTTTTAAATACATAATGCAATGCTTTCAACTAGACCTTTCTACATCATTTGGTTATTTCCCTTGGGAAAATATCTAGAAGTAGAATTGATAGATCAAAAATATATACATTTTAAATTATTTTGAATATATATTTCTGAAACTCATTCCAGAAGATTATAAATATACACATTTCTAGCCCTCAAGTAAACTCTAATATGTATATATCTTAGTATATTTATTTGGTTTTAATTGTGGGTTAAATCCCGCCTTATTACAAAAGAGTTTCAGGTAGCTTTTTAAGCTATATACAAGATAAAAAATGTAAGTAAAAAAATGTGATCAAATGGAAACTAAGGGTAAGAAAAATAAGAGGAGGACAGGTGTGATATTAACATATAAATACCCTGAAGTTCTTTACAAGCTGAGCATTTTGACTGTGTAAGAAACCATATTCAAGCTTTATAAATATCCGGACAAATACTTGATTAAGCAAAGTGATGACTTGAATGAATCATCTCCAATTCCTTTTGAAATTTGGCATAGCATGCATAATAAATGACTGAGTTAATGACAGTAATAAAAAGTCATGTTGATAGTCCACGAGACAGACATGAATAATTAGATGATGACCATATTAGTAAAATGGAAATAATTTTCACTCAGATGGACATAAAACTATAAAGTCCAATGAGGTCTTTAATCCAAAAAGGAGATTTACTATTCAAATAATTATTACAGTCTCCTATTCCTTTGCTCTTTCCTGTCAGAAAATTTTAATCAATATCTGTGTCCTCCTTTACCCCAAATATTCACTATACATGCAATATTAGCCAACTTAGCCCTGTTTATATTGCACAATTCCATTTCTAAAAAATTGAGTGGACTCTTAGACAACACTTGTATAGAAGAAGGAGGTGGTAACCTCCAGAACCAATCATTAACAATCATGAGAACAAATCAATGAAACCAGCAATATTTCAGTGCTTCTAGAGGTGTCTGTCCAATATAGTAGCCCCTAGTCACAAATGGCTAGTTAAATCTAAATGCAAATTAATTAACATTAAGTAAAATTTAAAAATCAGTTCTTCAGCTAATCTAACCATGATTCAAGTGCTCAGTAGCCATATATGGCTGGTGGTACCACTCTGGATATATATATATAAAATATCTAGAATAGGCAAATTCACAGGTACAGAAAGTAGATCAGTGTTTATCAGGGCTGGAGGGAGACATAAAGGTAGTTACTGCCTCATGGGTACAAAGTTTTGAAAACAGTAGTAGTGGTTGCACAATATTGTGAATAGTTCGTGCCACTAAATTGTACACTTAAAAATGGTTAAAATGGCATATTTTGTGTTATATATATTTCACCACAATAAAAACCCTAAAAAAGTACTCACTGAAGGACTGACCAATGTAAACACTAAAAATAAAGTCTATTTAGCCTTCAATGTAACTGGAATCCTGCACATTGACAATGCAACATAGTTATAAATAATTCTATTGTACACTTGTAATTAAAACAGGAAAACAATTGCATCGCTGAGAAATAGTGCTTTATTTCCTGGGAATGCTGTAGTTAAGGAATAACAAGCTTAATTAGAGACGGAGGTGTCCATCTGAGCAGGGAATTCTGTGACAATTCAGTAAACATATTCTTGGCTTTTCCATTAACAATAGAGGTGGCTAACAAATCATTCTATGTTACAATTTGATTGAAAAATCACAACATAGAGCTTTTTACTTTCCTTGTCATGAGGGTATCACTGCCACTAAACTTCAGTGATCAGTTTAGGTATTTATATTTTGCCTTCATAAATGGAATTTTAAAAGAGAAAGAAAAAGGGATGGGGGAAGGAAACAATCTTTCATCAATTAAATAAGCAAGAGAAGAAAATAAAGGAAAGTTGAAGAGGTTTGAAGCTAGTATTTGTGCTAAACACTTTATATACATTATCTTATTAAAGTGCCTGTGGGGACAGGTGAGAAAATAAAGAGATAAAGAACAAACTGAACTGTACAGAGAAAATGACAGCAGAGTGTACCAGAAACTAACACCACATTGTAAATCAACCATACTTCAATTAAAAAAAAAAAGAAAGAAAGAAAATGACAGAAGAAAGAAATTAAACAAGAGATTATGGATAGATATAATTACATTGAGACTGAAAAAAAGATGTGATAGAACAGACATAGAACTTTGCTACTCAAAGTGTGGTCTATGTGCCAGCAGCTTTGGCATCACCTGAGAATTTGGAGCTACTGTTTCACAATCTGTGTTTCAGCAAGATACCTCAGTGATTATATGCACATTAAAGTTTGACAAGAGGGCAGCACAGAGGAAACCTCTGAAGGAGGCCAATTTGATTTCTTCCTAGATGGCATCGGACACTGTCAGTGACCTCCCCATCAACCATCCCCAAAGCCCTTCTCTCTTGCCTGCTTCCAATAATAAAACTAAAACAGCCAGCCACTCTCCTGCCTCCCTTGCAGCTAAGAGTAGCAATGACCACCCAGGCAGAGAATGAGATGTGATGAATGTTTACTGGGCAGCTTCTGGTAAAGATTTTCCTGTTTGAGAAAAGTAGAGATGGTGAGGTGAGATCTTTTTGCCACCTGCTAACTCCCTTTGTGCTAAGATTCCTATTGTAAAGTTACAATGCTCAGGACTGGGTTAGCTGTTTCACGGCTAGTGAGAGCAGGCATCACCAACATAGATACTAAGAACAGCTAAGTGGAATTAAAAAGAGCCCTTAATGACATCACTGAGCTGCTGCACCAACCACACTGCCCACCTTTGAACTTCTTGTGTTTTGTGAGATAATTACATGTCCCTGTGTCTCAGTCACTGTTCTATTACTTGCATCTGAGAGCATTTCTAATGGTCGTTGGGGTCAGCAGAGTGAGGAGAAAAGAGACAGGAGGGAACTGTCTATTTTACATGTAGAAAGTTCATACATAGGGGACTCAAAACTCGGAAGGACTCAAATTTTTAGTCATATTGTAGATTTGATTAATTCAGTTATTTCCATCTCAAAGGGTTTTGTGTGTGTGTGTTTTCTCCCATAAAGAAATAAACCTGATTGTTGGTAAGTCTGTAATTCGCTTTTTCTTTATAGATATAGAATATAAATCACACTTGAATTTTAGTTTTATATCACAAAACTGTTTAAGTCAGTGATTAAAAATGACAAGCTTTGTACAGCAGAAATGAACACAACACGGTAAATCAACTATAGTTGAATAAAATAAATTTTTAAAAATGACAAGTTTTGCTACTTTTTTGTTAACCAGGTTACTTTTAAACCTTATTTCTTTCAGATTGTGTGTTGTTGCTACACATTCACTGTACCTCCCCAAACCTTCTAAAATATAGAATTTCAGTCCATAGGGGAACAGATATCAAAGTGATGTAAGAAGTAAACAGGTTATATTTTCCCCAGACTTCTCATGATTAAAAAATTTAATCAAAGAGTATTTCCTCCCATTTTCTCTCCTTTCCTCTCAATCAACAAAGTCTTGTTTGGAAAAAAAAATGGAAATTTCAGCATCTATTTCTGTATGGAATTGAAATTTTCCATGACACTTCAATCACACCCTACCAGTATAAGCCAGGGCCACTGCTGCTGCTGCTGTTGCAACAAAAAGAAAGTGCAATAAAAGATATGAATTACCAGAATTTGCCAGGATTAAGGTTTAAATCTTCTAGTTATTGAGTATAATGAAACAGTATATTTAAACACTTGTGAATGAAAATCTTTTATAAATCTATAAATGCATTTCCTTCTTTCCATTATAATAGTAGCATAATAAATCTTTAGATCATTGTGAACTTTCATGGGCCTCATAGTAATTGATGATGTGCAAACTATAGAAAGGTTAAAATGAAAGGTGGATTGTTTGAACTTACTGTTCATGTATCCTAGAACATACCTTGGAGAGATATATGGGTACTATTTCTGGATTTTTTTTTAAATTATTTGTTTTGGTTCAGACTTTTTTTCTTTTGCAGGGGGATTATTTGTCATTAATCTTTTCTCTCAAAAGATTACAAGATTATGTTCAACAAATAATTTAGGCATTTCAAAGTTTTATTATTTTTAAATAATATTTTTTACAGTACATGCACTCAATATATACCTAGCAAAGTAATTCTCAAATTCTCATGTGCATGTGAATCACCTGGGGTCTTGTTGAAATGCAGACTCAAACTCAATAGCTCTGGGGCTGGGCCTGAGACTCTGCATTTCTCACAAGGTGAGGTCGGTGCTGTGAGTTCCCACATCAGTCTTTTGGTAGCAGGGCCTCGTATCTTATTCTTCACAAAGTGCTTTAACTTACATAATCTCCTATAATTCTCACCCTACCCCCCCCACCTGATCAGCGCCTAAGATAAAGTAAGTTGCTGAGAACTTCAGGGTCTTGTCAAGACCATAAGTACCAATAATAAAGCTGACACTCCAACCCGTACAATCTGACACAAATCTAATTTTCTTTCTACTTCAAAAGAGGGCTTTCCCCTGCACCTCTGCCAGGTGAAACACCAGTCCTTTGGAGCAAATCAGAACAAATCCTGCAGTCCATCAGTTCATTCAGATTATATATTATCTAGCCAATGAAAGAGTGAAATACATCAACTAATTTTACAGACTACAATAGAAGGATCAATTTGGCTTTATTCACATAGCAGAATGCGCTGTAATTTTGACTTTAATTAGACGTTAGAATGTTACACAGAGAGAAATGTCCACTTAAATACACTGTGTGCCATTAGCACGCCAGCTTTATATAAAGCAGAAGTTAGTTTATTTTCAGATTGGGGAAGGATGGGTGGTAAACAGACTTGCTAATTCAGAAGACGCTAGTCATGGTCCAGAGAAAAACAGAATTAAGGTTTCGTTTTCTTCCCACTTTTGTCTTTCCTTCTTCTCTCTTCATCTCCCCCCTCCTTTCTCCTCTGCCACTGCACACATATCCATAAAGCCCTTAAGGATCTAGTTTCATTTTTATGATTCAACTAACTAAAAAAGCTAAAATCCCTTTTAAGGTCTGAGAGCAGTAGAAAGTCTGGTTATTTGGAGTTCTGTTGGCCAGTTTGTGGCATCCGCACTCAAGGAAGCTTCCTGCAACAACCATCCAGAATGAGCGTATGGCAGACCTCTGTAAGCAACCAGCATTATTCAGTCATTGTTCATTATGTTTGAATTAACAGCGACAGCACACATCCTGCCTGTTAGATGATGTTTCTAGTTGATTCCCTATTATCTATTAAAATCTCTGAAATCTTGTAGAAAGGATGCACAGAAAAGTCATGCACAGAGGCTCAAGGACCACCCACATATTACTTTCCCCATTCTTTCCACAATACAGTTCAAAAGAGTTGACTTTAAAAACCAATACCACCACATTAGTACTGTAACCTCATACTTCTGGTTCTGACTAGAGTGCTGGGAGGAGAAATGCATTGTTGCTTTTTTCCTATCTATGAGCCAAGTTACACTCACTCCTGGGGAAGGGAGTAGGAGTGACACTGAATTACAGAGTTGCTGGGTGAAAAGATGGCTTCAATATACTGTCAATGGTATTGTTATGTAAGCTACCCCAGCATCACTGTTCTCTGAGTCTACACATCGGCCACTGGGTCAATAGCTGTAGCATCACAAGACGGGAAATGAAGGCCAACATGGACCTACTTAAATACCACTGCCTCTGTTCCGTAGAGCTACAATATTGCTCTGCTGATATGATGTGGGAGGACTGTGAACTGCAAGGTTGCCATTCAGGAGCTGTCTGAGCTAAGGCCTTGGTCCTGTGGGTTAGCTCAAGCCAGGCATCTAAGAGGCTTTCGACTTGGATTTTCTGAGATCTGAATGCTTATTACCACCTATTAATCTCTCATCCCAAGTGACCACTATGCTGTTGGGATATAGCCAGCACTAGGATCGCCAAACATAGGCTCCAGTGTCTCCTATTTTTTGCTTGAAGAGTGTTCTTCTAAAGTTGTATGTTACCCACTGCTGCAAAACAGCTATAACCACCCTGGGGATTTCATCCCCATATGCAGACTTCTCCCCTCCCCCACTCTGATTTGATTAGAGAAAACACATGCTTGCAGATCTAATACCTGTGTTCACCATGTCACAACATGAGAATCAGGAGCTCTATGCTGTGAGGCCCTCCAAGGTTCTATCTATTTGAAACTATCATAACAAAATAAGAGTAAGATATTCATTTTTGTGGGGCTTCTGAATTTTGAGGTTTATGTAAAAGTGGTCATCTCTTTATGAGGATAGGCAAAGTAATATAATGACTCAGAGTGGGGCTTGGGTACAACACGTAGACACACCCGTAACTTGACAGTGGCCAAATGCCCTCATGCCACTTAGGTTTCATTAACTCTAAGTGGATCCTGTTTTCAGGACTGATTATCCTTTACTGAAAACAGAATTACAAAAGTTTTCCTCAGCAGAAAAACCGAGGCAAAGTAGCCTAAAGACTAAAAATTCATTTACTGAGTGCATTTTGTTTAAAGTAGCATATAATCTATTCAATGTCTGAGTTCACTTATAAATAAATGACTACCCCCTCTAATAACAATAATGATAACATGATGCATGTGTTAAAAGCTTTTACACTTTCAAACACTTTCCATATAGATTGAACCACTTCTAACTCAATAAACATCCGTAAAATTTACACATTGATTGAACTGTGAATGTTCCACCAAAAAGATATGTTGAAATCCTAACCTCCAGTACCTCAGAATGTGACTTACTTGGAAAAAGGGTCTTTACAGC
This sequence comes from Balaenoptera physalus, assembly GCF_965194825.1. Classification (NCBI taxonomy): domain Eukaryota; kingdom Metazoa; phylum Chordata; class Mammalia; order Artiodactyla; family Balaenopteridae; genus Balaenoptera; species Balaenoptera physalus. The sequence continues at coordinate 55,477,417 of NC_138896.1, read as the reverse complement.
AGCAATCAGGTTAAAATGAGGTCATTAGAGTAGACCCCAATCCAATATGACAGTATCCTTATTAAAAAGAGGAAAGTTAGACACAGATAGGCACAGAGGAAGATGATGTGAGGAGAGAGCAAAAAGACAGCCATCCCCAAGCTGGGGAATACCTGAGGTCTCCAGAAGCTAGGTTTCTTCTGCTTACCTGAAATCAATCATTTCAACTATTGTTTTCTTTAATGAGGCTTCTCTTGGAGGATATGACATGGAAGCTGATGGGGTCTGCTTCCTAGATGGATGAGCTACAGTTACAAAAATGCTGAATTTCTAAATTTACATAATGAGTGTTCAAGTAATATGATTGTGTACCCTGGAAAAATAATTTCAGAAGCAGGTTCCTTCTTTCTAAGTGGGGGCTTGTAATTTCATTGCATAAATGTCCTAGTTTATTCAGCATATATTTATGAAGTACTTATTATGTGCCTGGTACAGTATGAGACAGAGGATCATTCATGAAATACACAATTAAACTGAGATGTCATTATAAGTAGACCTGGCAAAAGAATGACAACAGTTTCCTAAATACTCTGGGTAGAGCCAGGAAAAGGAGGAGTTCCCACCCCCACCTTTGAAAGCTTGGGCTAAGTTTGATACTGTCATGGAAGACCTTGGCATATTCTCCATCAAAATGGAGATGGTTTTGTTGGGCTTAATAAATAATATTAACTAAGCTTCATTGTTCAATTAATTGATAATTGAATAAAATGATAGTATTAGCAATTCTCACAATAGCAAGACCTAAACTTTACTTACCAGTATCACTATGCTCAGAACTTGTCAAGCACTTCCTTCTTTGATCTTTACAAGCACCTTATTGGGTAGGTACTACTGTGAACCCACTTTAAAGATGAGTAAACCAATGCACAGAGAGGCAAGTAACTTACTTAAGAGGTCACAGAAGTAATAAAGAGCGAAGTCAGATTCCAAAACCATGTATGTCGGTTCTCAGAACTGACAACAGAAACAGAGGACACTCCTTTTCTAAGCAGCATATCCATTAACTAGGTTAAACTTTGGGTAAAAATTCACCTCCAAATTTCATGGAATAATAGCCTTTGATTCATACTTATGCAAAATCCCCCCTTCATTTTTACAAACAAAGTCTGAGTCCAAGAGAGTAACAGTACTCCAAGAAAAGAAAATAACAATAAAAACTACAGAGAGCAGGGTTTACAGATCCCTCAGAATGTGAATTTCATCTGCTGAATAAGTCACTCCAGAAAACAAATTAGTATTTCAGTAAGAGGAAAAAATGCATATATATATATGATCATTGGAGTAAAGGAAGTAACAGATGACAAGTGGAATCCTTAAAAATCCAGTACTGGTGAATCAGACACATGAGATTGGAAAATAGCCTTTTGTTTCTACCTTCAACAATTCTCTTCCCAAATAAAAATTCTGTCAGCTACAGAGTTTAAATCAAATCTACCACCAAGTGTCCAAAAAAAAAAAAAAAAGGAAAACCATGACATTGTTGAATGACAGAAGTGGAAATGGCCTTAGAGACCATGCTTAACCCTCATACAGAGCCTGAAACATCAGCCCAGAGTTTAAAGTTGGTAACAACTGTAGATAGAAATCCTAGAGCTAAAATGCATTCACTGTTAACATGGGAATTCTAATAGCGTATGCCCAAATGATTCTTTCTTTTCTGTGTATTCTTCTCGATGTGAGGTCTGAGACGTTTATTAGTTCAAGCAGTTTGTAACTCTGTAAAGAATATCCAGTGCTAATATATTTTCTAAAGCTGAACTGTCAGTGTATTCTGTCTCCCAACACCAGTAAGGTTCATCTTCATTTTGGCAATGAACCCTGTCACACATGGGCCACATGCCAATACAGCATTTTTTCCTCATAATCTTGAAAACTGAAACAGAGGTAATGACGCCATCCTTCTTCCAGAGCACGTGGGCAGAGTACCAGCCACTATGATAGTTAGGGGGTGACCTCACTGAGTTCTGGTCCATGATATGTAGCTAGGAGTGGGAAATTATTTTAAAACATGCTTCACATCCCGCCAGCCTCTCTTCTCCTTCCATGGTGGCACTGGGAGTCTTGTTCTACATGACATGGCCTCAGTATGGAAACATCCTAGGTCTCTGGGTCATCACTTGAAAGAAAGACACCAAGGAGAGCTGCCTGACCTCCACTGTACTCCCATGTGGGTGACAAATAACCTTCACTCTCTTACACCACAGAGATCTTGGGATGTGCTTGTTACCACAGCATCACCTAACCTCTCCTGAGTAACACAGAGAACACTCTGTATGTGACCACTCCTAAGACTGTGCTTATTCAGAACTCGGAGCATGCTGAACACACTCACACATGGCATTCCATGTCATGACGGTGTTAACAGCAAATCAAAAATCTAAAGGAAAGTTAAATAACTGGCTCTATTTTCTCTTTCTCCGGGTCTCTCATTTCTGTTTCTTTTTGCCCACCTACCCTGGTGATCAGTCTGTATCTCGGAGATGTGAGCAGTAGGTTTGCCAGCTCTACAGTACTGGGTCAGCCTTCTCCATTTCAACGCTCTACCAATTTCAGGCTCCACATGTTTGATACCTGATTCCTTTTATTCACTGGGCTCATTTTTACATAACTGACTCAATTCATGTTGACATCTACTCAGGTTAGTATCTCTAACTTATCAGGGTGTGTTATAAACATAGACTGTGGCTGGAATCCCTGCATACATGATGAGTATGCGGAATCAAATATCCTTTAGTTGGTATATCTTTCTATTTCTTCTCCAGATTTAGGCACAATGATAGCTAACGAACACCCTTCACATTTGTTGATTAAATAGGACCACCAGATAATTATTTTTTTTTACTTTCACCTTTTCACTTGATAGGTAGTTTTATATAAATGTGATTGATATTCATTTTATCTATGTTGATAGACATGGGAGATTTCATTAACAACAAAATGTCAAGAACAACAGATCCATCTAAATCTTTCCCCTGTTATAGGAAGTGTCAAGATCTCATGAGACTTTTAAGAAGAGGATTCCCTTAAACTGCAGTTGAGTGTTGGAAGAATTTCTCCTTGTATTCTGACATGATGTGAGACATAGTTGTTAAACAGTGATGGGGAAGGAAAGGGGCTGATCTTGGAGGAGATTCTGAAATGATGAATTGAGAATAGATGGATTTGAGAATAGCCTGCTCCTCTGAAACCAGCAGGAATCACCAAGTCAATAAAACCTCCAAACATCTGGAGACAGACAAATATAGTCTCCATACTTTCCTTTTCTAAAGAGACATAGTCACTATGTGAGAAAAAGGGGTGGGTGGGAATATTTGTAGCAACAAGGCACCAAGAAACAACCCAACACCAAAGAGAAGCATGTGGAAAGGACATCTGCTCTCCTATAACAGATATAGAAAAGAGATTATCTTTGAAGATATGCAAAGAATTGCCTGAAGGGCTAGAAGCCTTTATCCAGAGAAAGATGGGAGGAGAAGGCAAAGCTGAAAGAATTGTCAGGAAAATGTATGTCCAAACAATGCCCAACTCATGAGTGACAAGGAGCACAGTCACTTGAGGAACCTGCAGTGGCTCAGAAGAGCAATAGCAAAGAGCACAGCACATGACCCCCTTCACTCACAACTTACTGGTTCTTGGCCAAAATTATAAGCCATCGTCATAAGTCAACAATCACCTATACCGTCTCTTGAATCTTTCCTTTGAATTCTGATGAAATAAGAACAATTTTTTGTCAAAAATCTTCTCTAGTGGATATTGACCATACCTCTTGGATGCCCAGAAGCTTTGAATACCCCTGCTGGTTTGGAAAAGTCCTTACTTTGTCAATTCTGGTGTAAAATAGAGGTCACTTTTCTGTATGAATGTCTCACATTCAGAGCCTCCCTCAAAGATTTATATAAACCAAGAACTTGCCTACCGAACAAAACAAAGCCAAATACTGAATTAGAAGCTGGTAGCCCAAAGAAGGAGGTCTTGCCCCAAATTCCTTCTGGCTTAAAATGCCCCCAGTTTCTAGGGTTAACAGTGAACAAGGTTCTATGCTGATGCTTAGTGTCTAGTATTACAAGTGTCTGCCATGGTATCTCCACTTGACCAGTTCTGATTGGTGATACAGGGCACAGGTCATCACTCTGTGATCCTGGCACCTATTTCTCTAACTTCTAGAAATTGTGACCGAGTCAATATAATTTAATATACTTATTTTCCGCTTAAACCACTAAGGATTGATTTCTCTTGTCTGCAACCATAACCCTGCAGTGGACACTGTCCATGCTCTGCTCAGATCCTCTGACTCTACTCCTCAGTGCTGGGATTCTCTCTCCCAGATTCTGTTCACTCTTGCGTGTAAAGGCAACTCTTGCAACTTTCTTTGGAAGTACTGCCCTCTGACTATAAAGCTGTTTTGTACACATGCCCAAAAGAGCTGCAAGTGCTTAGAAACTGACACCCCCTTAAGCAGCATTTGGCAAATGACTGACAGGTGTAGGAATATGAAAACTACTGTATTAGCTGGCTAGGGCTGCCATCACAAAGTACCACAGCCTGGATGCCGTCAACAACAGAAATTTATTTTCTCACAATTCTGGAGGCTAGAAGCCCAAAATCACGATGTCATTAGGATGGTTCTTCTGAGGCTGATCTCCTAGGTTTGTCTCCTCCCTGTGTCTTCACATGGTCTTCCTTTTGTGTGTGTCTGTGTCCTCATCTCTTCTTAGGAGGACCAGTCATATTGGATTGGGGCCCATCCATGTGACCTCATTTTAACTTAATTACCTCTTTAAAGACGTTAACTCCAAATATAGTCACATTCTGAGGTACTGAGAATTTAGGGCTTCAACATATGGATTTTTAGGGGGACAAAATTCAGCCTATAACAGTGACCTCCCTTGTCTCAAAGAGTTATAAACAATGAGGGCTGATATACTCCAGAGAGCCTCTGCAAGATAAGGCTGAGGCTGGGACATGGTCTGAAATCACACTCTTTGCTGGGCTTCTTGCCCTTGTTTGGCCTGCTTCGCTCAATCTTTCAGTGGTTTCTCCTGGGAGCCCTTCCTTAATAACTTACTTGTACAGGGATTCTCATCTCAGGCTCTGCTTCTTGGAAAGCTGAACCATTAGATAATCCTGAATAATACAGCTTCCTTTGCTCAGATGGTCTTCCAACAGAAAAACCTCCAAGAGGATATGCACATCTTCTTTAAAGCATCAGGAAGTGCTGTCAATGGGATGGAGAAGTAAGGACTTCAGAAATCGCTCTCCTCCATAAAAGCACTAAGAACACTGGGAAAAACTGTCAAAAATCACCTTTTACAGAGCTCTGGAAATTAACCAAAGGCTTGCAACACGCTGGAGAACACATATTTAAGAAAAATGGCTGAATCTCAGTAAGAAGAGAGAGTTTGTAGCATTTTAACTTGGCCTCTTTCTATCCCCTTTTCCAACTCTGCAGTAGACTTGAAAACCAACAGCTTCACAATCACAGTGAAAACCAGCATTCTAGCAACCACTGAAAGTGACAGAACGGGGTTGGAGCTATTCCAGTGCCCAAATCCCAGAGAACTGACATTATTTGACCTGCCTGTCCACTCCCTGGAAAGGTACTCTCACAGAGTTTGCTTTCCTTTGACCTAATGCAAAGCTCGTCCCATGCAAACGATTTCTCAATACATCATAATCAAACTATCAAATCTGAAGACAACAAGAGATTCTTGAAAGCAGCAAGAAAGAAGTACTTATCACATGCAAGGGATCCTCAATAAGATTAATACTGATTTCTCATCAGAAATCATGAAAGCCATAGGCAGTGAGATGATATATTCAAAGTGCTGAAGTAAAAACACTGTCAACCAATAATTGAACCAGCAATTCTAGAGAACCAAGAATTTTCATCCGGTAAAATAATCCTTTGAAAATTAAGGAGAAATTAAGGCATTCCTAGATAAACAAAAATGGAAAGAAGTGGTCATTAAAATATTTGCTCTACAATAAATACTAAAGGGAGTCCTTCAGGAAGAAATGAAAAAACACTAGATAGTAATTTAAATCCACATAAATAAATAAATTTCACCAGTAAAGATAACTATATAGATAAATATAAAAAATGCTATAATGTATGTATTGTTTGTAGTACTTTTTCCTCCTAACTGATGAAAAGATAACCACATAAAGCAATAATTATAAATCTGTGTAGATGAGTATAAAAAGGAAGGAGATGTAATTTGCATGACAATAATAGCACCAGGGTGATGGAGAAACTAGGGCTACATAGGAACAAACTTTTTTTGTTTTTGTTATTTTTTACATCTTTATTGGAGCATAATTGCTTTACAATGGTGTGTTAGTTTCTGATTTATAACAAAGTGAATCAGTTATACATAAATACATATCCCCATATCTCCTCCCTCTTGCCTCTCCCTCCCATCCTCCTTATCCCACCCCTCTAGGTGGTCACAAAGCACCGAGCTGATCTCTCTGTGCTAGGCAGCTGCTTCCCGCTAGCTATCTATTTTACATCTGGTAGTGTATATATGTCCCTGCCACTCTCTCACTTCGTCCCAGCTTACCCTTCCCCCTCCTCGCATCCTCAAGTTCATTCTCTACGTCTGCGTCTTTATTCCTGTCCTACCCCTAGGTACTTCAGAACCACTTTTTTTTTTTTAGATTCCATATATACTTATTAACATATGGTATTTGTTTTTCTCTATCTGACTTACTTCACTCTGCATGACAGACTCTAGGTCCATCCACCTCAATACAAATAACTCAATTTCATTTCTTTTTATGGCTGAGTAATATTCCATTCTATATATGTGTCACATCTTCTTTATCCATTCATCTGTCGATGGACAATTAGGTTGCTTTCATGTCCTAGCTATGGTAAATAGAGCTGCAATGAACAATGTGGTACATGACTCTTTTTGAATTATGGTTTTCTCAGGGTATATGCCCAGTAGTGGGATTCTTGGGTTGTATGGTAGTTCTATTTTTAGTTTTTTAAGGAACCTCCATAGTGTTCTCCATAGTGGCTGTATCAATTTACAGTCCCACCAACAGCGCAAGAGGGTTCCCTTTTCTCCACACCCTCTCCAGCATTTATTGTTTGTAGATTTTTTGATGATGTCCATTCTGACTGGGGTGAGGTGATAACCTCATTGTAGTTTTGATTTGCATTTCTCTAATGATTAGTGACGTTGAGCATCCTTTCATGTGTTTGTTGGCAATCTATATGTCTTCCTTGGAGAAATGTCTGTTTAGGTCTTCTGCCCATTTTTGGATTGGGTTGTTTTTTTTTTTTTGATATTAAGCTGCAGGAGCTGTTTGTATATTTTAGAGATTAATCCTTTGTCAGTTGCTTCATTTGCAAATATTTTCTCCCATTCAGAGGGTTGTCTTTTTGTCTTGTTTATGGTTTCCTTTGTTGTGCAAAAGGCTTTAAGTTTCATTAAGTCCCATTTATTTATTTTTGTTTTTATTTCCATTTCTCTAGGAAGTGGGTCAAAAAGGATCTTGCTGTGATTTATGTCATAGAGTGTTCTGCCTATGTTTTCCTCTAAGAGTTTTATAGTGCCTGGCCTTACATTTAGGTCTTTAATCCATTTTGAGTTTATTTTTGTGTATGGTGTTAGGGAGTGTTCTAATTTCATTCTTTTACATGTAGCTGTCCAGTTTTCCCAGCACCACTTATTGAAGAGGTTGTCTTTTCTCCATTGTATATTCTTGCCCCCTTTATCAAAAATAAGGTAAGCATATGTGCTTGGGTTTATCTCTGGGCTTTCTATCCTATTCCATTGATCTATATTTCTGTTTTTGTGATAGTACCATACTGTCTTGATTACCGTAGCTTTGTAGTATAGTCTGAAGTCCAGGACCATGATTCCTCCAGCTCCGTTTTTCTTTCTCAAGATTACTTTGGCTATTGGGGTCTTTTGTGTTTCCATACAAATTGTGAAATTTTTTGTTCTAGTTCTGTGAAAAATGCCATTGGTAGTTTGATAGAGATTGCACTGAATTGGTAGATTGCTGTGGGTAATAGAGACACTTTCACAATGTTGATTCTTCCAATCCAAGAACTTGGTGCATTTTTCCATGTGTTTGTATCATCTTTAATTTCTTTCATAAGTGTCATAGTTTTCTGAGTACAGGTCTTTTGTCCCCTTAGGTAGGTTTATTCCTAGGTATTTTTGTTGTTGTTGTTGCAGTGGTAAATGGGAGTGTTTCCTTAATTTCTCTTTCAGATCTTTCATCATTAGTGTGTAGGAATGCAAGAGATTTCTGTGCATTAATTTTGTATCCTGCTACTTTACCAGATTGATTGATAAGCTCTAGTAGTTTTCTAGTAGCATCTTTAGGATTCTCTATGTATAGTATCATGTCATCTGCAAACAGTGACAGCTTTACTTCTTCTTTTCCGATTTGGATTCCTTTTATTTCTTTTTCTTCTCTGATTGCTGTGGCTAAAACTTCCAAAACTGTGTTGAATAATAGTGGTGAGAGTGGACAACCTTGCCTTGTTCCTGATCTTAGAGGAAATGGTTTCAATTTTTCACCATTGAGAACGATGTTGGCTGTGGGTTTGTCATATATGGCCTTTATTATGTTGAGGTAGGTTCCCTCTATGTCCACTTTCTGGAGAGTCTTTATCATAAATGGGTGTTGAATTTTGTCAAAAGATTTTTCTGCATCTATTAAGATGATCATATGGTTTTTATTCTTCAGTTTGTTAATATGATGTATCACATTGATTGATTTGCATATATTGAAGAATCCTTGCATTCCTGGGATAAACCCCATTTGATCATGGTGTATGATCCTTTTAATGTGCTGTTGGATTCTGTTTGCTAGTATTCTGTTGAGGATTTTTGCATCTATGTTCATCAGTGATATTGGCCTGTAGTTTTCTTTCTTTGTGACATATTTGTCTGGTTTTGGTATCAAGGTGATGGTGGCCTCATAGAATGAGTTTGGGAGTGTTCCTCCCTCTTCTATATTTTGGAAGAGTTTGAGAAGGATAGGTGTTAGCTCTTCTCTAAATATTTGATAGAATTCGCCTGTGACGCCATCTGGTCCTGGGCTTTTGTTTGTTGGAAGAGTTTTAATCACAGTCTCAATTTCAGTGCTGGTGATTTGTCTGTTTATATTTTGTATTTCATCCTGGTTCAGTCTTGAAAGGTTGTGCTTTTCTAAGAATTTGTCCATTTCTTCCAGGTTGTCCATTTTATTGGCATACATTTGCTTGTAGTTGTTATTTCTCCTTTTTCATTTCAAATTCTATTGATTTAAGTCTTCTCCCTTTTTTTCCTGATGAGTCTGGTTAATGGTTTATCAATTTTGTTTATCTTCTCAAAGAACCAGCTTTTAGTTTTATTGATCTTTGCTACTGTTTTCTTCATTTCTTTTTCATTTATTTCTGATCTGATCTTTATGATTTCTTTCCTTCTGCTAACTTTGGTGTTTTTTTGTTCTCCTTTCTCTAATTGCTTTAGCTGTAAGGTTAGGTTGTTTATTTGAGATGTTTCTTGTTTCCTGAGGTAGGATTGTACTGTTATAAACTTCCCTCTTAGAACAGTTTTTGCTGCATCCCATAGGTTTTGGGTCATTGTGTTTTGATTGTCATTTGTTTCTAGGTATTTTTTGATTTTCCTTTGATTTCTTCAGTGAACTCTTGGTTAAGTAATGTATTGTTTAACCTCCGTGTGTTCGTATTTTTTACAGATATTTTCTTGTAATTGATATCTAGTCTCATAGCGTTGTGGTCAGAAAAGATACTTGATACAATTTCAATTTTCTTAAATTTACCAAGGCTTGATTTGTGACCCAAGATATGATCTATCCTGGAGAATGTTCCAAGAGCACTTGAGAAGAAAGTGTATTCTGTTGTTTTTGGATGGAATGTCCTATAAATATCAATTAAATCCATCTTGTTTAATGTGTCACTTAAAGCTTATATTTCCTTATTTATTTTCATTTTGGATTATCTGTCCATTGGTGAAAGTGGTGTGTTAAAGTCTGCTACTATGATTGTGTTACTGTCGATTTCCCCTTTTATGGCTGTTAGCATCTGCCCTATGTATCGATGTGCTCCTATGTTGGGTGCATAAATACTTACAATTGTTATATCTTCTTCTTGGATTGATCCCTTGATCATTATGTAGTGTCCTTCTTTGTCTCTTGTAATAGTCTTTATTTTAAGTCTATTTTGTCTATTATGAGAATTGCTACTCCAGCTTTCTTTTGATTTCCACTTGCATGGAATATCTTTTTCCATCCCCTCACTTTCAGTCTGTACGTGTCCCTGAAGTAGGTCTCTTGTAGACAGCATATATACGGGTCTTGGTTTTGTATCCATTCAGCCAGTCTATGTCTTTTGATTGGAGCATTTAATCCATTTACATTTAAGGTAGTTATTGATATGTATGTTCCTATTATCATTTTCTTAATTGTTTTGGGTTTGTTCTTGTAGTCTTTTCCTTCTCTTGTGTTTCCTGCCTAGAGAAGTTCCTTTAACAATTGTTGTAAAGCTGGTTGGGTGGTGCTGAATTCTCTTTGCTTTTGTTTGTCTGTAAAGGTTTTAATTTCTCTGTCAAATCTGAATGAGATCCTTGATGGGTAGAGTAATCTTGGTTGAAGGTTTTTCCCTTTCATCACTTTAAGTATGTCCTGTCACTCCCTTCTGGCTTGCAGAGTTTCTGCTGAAAGGTCAGCTGTTAATCTTATGGAGATTCCCTTGTATGTTATTTGTTGTTTTTCTCTTGCTGCTTTTAATATTTTTTCTTTGTATTTAATTTTTGATAGTTTGAGTAATATGTGTCTTGGCGTGTTTCTCCTTGGATTTATCCTGTATGGGACTCTCTGCTCTTCCTGGACTTGATTGACTATTTCCTTTCCCATATTAAGGAAGTTTTCAACTATAATCTCTTCAAATATTTTCTCAGTCCCTTTCTTTTTCTCTTCTTCTTCTGGGACCCCTATAATTTGAATGTTGGTGCGTTTAATGTTGTCCCAGCAGTCTCTGAGCCTGTCCTCAATTCTTTTCATTCTTTTTTCTTTATTCTGCTCTGCGGTAGTTATTTCCACTATTTTATCTTCCATGTCACTTACCCGTTCTTCTGCCTCAGTTATTCTGCTATTGATTCCTTCTAGAGAAATTTTAATTTCATTTATTGTGTTGTTCATCATTGTTTGTTTGCTCTTTAGTTCTTCTAGGTCCTTGTTAAACCTTTCTTGTATTTTCTCCATTCTATTTCTAAGATTTTGCATCATCTTTACTATCATTACTCTGAATTCTGTTTCAGGTGGACTGCCTATTTCCTCTTCATTTGTTTGGTCTGATGGGTTTTTACCTTGCTCCTTCATGTGTGTTTCTCTGTCTTCTCATTTTGCTTATCTTACTCTGTTTGGGGTCTCCTTTTCACAGGCTGCAGGTTCATAGTTCCCCGTTGTTTTTGGTGTCTTCCCCCAGTGGCTAAGGTTGGTTCAGTGGGTTGTGTAGGCTTCCTGGCGGAGGGGACTGGTGCCTGTGTTCTGGTGTATGAGGCTGGCTCTTGTCTTTCTGGTGAGCAGGACCGTGTCTGGTGGTGTGTTTTGGGGTGTCTGTGACCTTATTTTGATTTTAGGCAGCCTCTCTGCTAATTAGTGGGGTTGTGTTCCTGTCTTGCTAGTTGTTTGGCATAGGGTGTCCAGCACTGTATCTTGCTGGTCATTGAGTGGAGCTGGGTCTAAGCATTGGGATGGAGATCTCTGGGAGATCTTTCACCATTTGTTCTTACATGGAGCCGGGAGGTCTCTGGTTGACCGATATCCTGAACTTGGCTCTCCCCCCTCAGAGGCAAAGGCCTGACACCCAGCTGGAGCACCAAGACCCTGTCAGCCACACCACTGCTGGTGTTGCAGGGTCTCCTGCAGAGGCGGGGGGTGGCTGCGGCTCACCATGGGGACAAGGACACTGGCAGCAGAAGTTCTGGGACGTACTCCTTGATGTGAGCCCTCCCAGAGTCCTCCATTAGCCTCACCAAAGAGCTGGGTCTGACAAAAGGTTTTTTTTAATTTTTTTAATTTTCAAAAATTTTAAAAGGTTTTGAGGTTAAATTTGTATTAATCTGACTAGATTGTGTAAATTAATATGTTAATCATAATTTCTATGTTGATCAGTAGGAAAATAATGAATATATATAATAAAATAAATAACAAGGGAATTAAAGTCATACACTAGAAAAATCTAACACAAAAGAAGGTAGTAAAACAGGAAATGCAGACCAACAAAAAAGACATGAGGCATATAGAAAATAAATAGCAAAATGGAAAATATAAGTCTTACCTCTTATAGTAATTTCATTAAATGTAAGTGGAATAAACACTCCAATTAAAAGGCACAGCTTGGTGGAATGGATTTTTTTTTAAAAAAGAAAAGAACAGTGATCTGGCTACATGCAAACAGAAACACAGTGAGATACAATAATATTCTAAGGTATTATCTGTTCTTCACTGTCTTCTAAAGTTAAGCGATCTTTACTAGAGGGCTATTATTTGGGGCTTTGAGTGTTTTGAAGAAGACACTGAATCATACCTCACCTCTGTGTACACACACACACACACACACACACACATACACTATCATATTTTTATGTCTCAGTTCTACATGCTAAAATGTAGGAAACTCAACAGATAAAGACAAAGCTATTGTATTCATAGAACGTAATGCCGTGTCAACAATTTGCTTACATCTACCCACATAGGAATTCCAGAAAGTTTTAGAAACAAAATTTATACTCGCAAAATATGCTACATCCATGCAAACTGGGCCAGAGAGACTTGCAGAATCAGAAGGGACTATTTTCCATATATACTATCTCACTTTATGTCCATTTCAACTCTGTGATATAAATTTAACAGGTATTTTAATCTCTACTTAAAAAATAAAGACTTAGACTTCAAGAAGACACATTATTTGCAGAGGCTGCACAGTTAATTTGTGGCAGAAACAGTATGAAAACATATCCTGATTCTTTCCTATGTTTATTGGAATGAGCACATCCTCTTCCCTCTCATTGTGCTAGCAGCCCATTGAAGCAGCAGGCGAAATTGTTCTGAATTTGTGGTTAAAATGCCTGAGAGAATTTTAAAGTTGATGATGAGGTTTTGCTATTCTATAACTTAATTTAAAAAGAGGAATGAAAGAAGTTGTGCTGAGAATGGGATGCAAGTCTTTAACGGCATATTTGCTTAAAATATCATAGAGGGAACTGCCTATGAGCTGCTTATTGAAATCAAATAAATTTCCTTAAATCACTGTCTTTTTCTTTCCATTAACAAAGTCTGCATTGGCAATGAGTTTGCAGTCTACACAGTCATAAAATGCAGTCTATCAACCTGTCTGTATGAAGTCAATAGCACACTGAACTAAGCCCCCTCCCTTTAGCATGCACACACACACATACAATATCCTCATTTTATGGCCTGAAGTATTTTTTCTTCTAGTATGTGCTTTCCAAAATGTGTTAATGCCTTAGAAGCATAAGGAGAACTCTCGAGGCACTTTTGAAATAAATTCAATATCTACTCCTGTTAGAGAAAATTGCCATAAACCACCAGGCATCGTATTTTGGCTAAACTATCAGTCAGCCACCTTTTATGGAACTGTCTTTACTATCTAGTTCATTTCTTGAAATTGTCCAGCTTGCTTATAAATGTCAAACAAGGTTCACATACTTATCTGGGCTTTTCTCTTCAGCAAGCGACAGCAAAGTGTCCTCCCAGTAGGGTGCTATACATGTAATTTACCCGAGGAATCAAAACCAAGAACCAAAATGTCTTTTACCTCACTGCGGTCACACTGCAGAACAAGGAAATCTCCCCTTGCTCTCCCTAGGAAGCAGCACCAAAAGAGAACATAGAGCATGTCTGTATGATGCAACCAGCTGTGCATGGAATCAACCCTTAATTAAAAATTACTTAAGAGTAATAAAACTAGGGTCACCCTGCCATTTTAATTTCAATGGAATTGAAAGGCAATGTTCTGCCAACATTAAGCCATTCTGTTTCATTTCCATCAAACAATCTCCTTCTCTAGGATTATGGAGCCAATGCAGCATAGGTCTCCATTCCTATGAGAAGAGATTAGGTAGGAAGACAATCAAGGACTACTTTAAGGCACAGAAGGGTCCCTATAATACCTATAATATTGTTCTCCCTTCTTACTGAAAAAGGTTTGGCTCCCTGTTTTCTTCATCTGTAAAATACTAATAAGAATATCTGACCATTAAAACTGTTGTAAAGACTGAATGAAAAAAAGTGTGTAACAAAGTCTTCTGGTCAAGATGGCACCAAAAGTCTGCATAGAAACACCACCCAAAGTCACCTCTAGCCAGGCTAACCAAGAATGAAAGAGAGAACACGAATTGCCAATGTCAAAGTGAAAGAAATATCACTACTGATCTCATAGATATTAAAATGGTAACAGAGGAATCCTTACTACAAGCAACTTTATGCCCACAAATTTGACAATTTAGATAAAACAGATGAACTCTTAAAAGACACAAACGACTAAACTCACATAAGGAGAAACAAAAAAGCTGAATAGCCCTGTATGTAATTTTTTAAAAATTGAATCAATATTCAATAGCCTTCCATAAAAAAGAAAGCATCAGGCTTAAATGGTTTCACTGGTAAATTCTACCAAACACTTAAAAAAGAAATTACACTAATTCTCTGCATTCTCTTCCAAAAAACAGGAACAGAAGAAATACATCCTAATTAATTCTATGAGGCCAACATTACCCTAAAACTGAAACCAGATAAAGATATTATAAGAAAAAAATGACTAATAGCTAAATGATTAATGAACATAGACGTAAATTTCCTTACAAATATTAGCAAATGGTTTAAAAAATACATAAAAAGAATTCTATACCACAACCAAGTGGGATTTACTCCAGGTATGCAAGGTTAGTTCAACATTCAAAAATCAATCAATGTAATCTATCTTATCAACAGAAAATTCTAGATAACATAAAATGAACAAAAGATAAAAAAATTCTAAGGATCAGAAGCAAAATAGCAACAATCATAACAACACAACAACTGAAATCACTCACCAAGTCCTTCCAGAAGTGACTGTTCCACTCACTGCCATACCAGTTCAGCCTCATCCCATCCAGAGACAACAGAAAAATGACAAAAGTCAAGGCCAGAACTATTAGGGGCTGTCTTTCTCCTACTTTACAGTCTGAATGAAGATCTTGAAATATAGCTGTTTATATACCCATTTCACAGAAGAGAGAAAATCAATCCTCAAAAAGACTAAATAACCTGCCTTGGATAAATCAGCTCTTGAGTAACAGACCAGGAAACGATGCCAGGTCTGATAGCCATTGAAGCAGACTGGATCTTAGAAATCAGCAAAAAGGAAACTCCTGAGGAACAACAAAGGAGCCATCTGGGAAATTCCTACATGGTGATGGGCAAACAGGCCCGGATTAAGAAAAAGGGAAGTCAGCCTCCTCCATAGTAGCAAACAGGCAAATCACCCTCTTCCCTCTCTGCTCCTTGATCCATGGAGAGCGTAATACTGGAACTCATGGAGCTCAAAGGCTGAGGGAGACAAGTGGAAAGGAAGGTACCCACAATACCGCAGGTATAGAAAGGAGTGCCACCGCCACCGCAGTGCTGGGGGTGGGGACACGCCTTACCTGGGAGGCTCACAGAAGTCTTCACATTGAAGGTAAGGAGTGAGCTGACCCTTAAAGATGAATGGACATCAAAGACTCTTCTATTAAATAACTGTGTGAGCTTAGATAAGTCATATAACCTCTCTGGACTTTGCAATGTTTAATCTATAAAATAAGGGAGGAAGATGAGCGAGTTTTTAAGAGTTCTCTTAGCTCCATCAGTCAAGAATTCTATAAATTCGTAGTAGAATGGAAATACTGTTTGACTTTTCCCTACCATCTCTCATGTATCCTATGTTTTTCCTCTCCCTCTTGCTTGCTTTGGCAACCCACACTACCCTACCACACCCCCCGCCACTGAAAACAGAGGAAGTGAAATGAAAGTTTTAAAATGACAGGTGCCTTTACCCTTAGCTAAGTTTAACATGCATTCAGTCATCTGCTGTGGGTTATTTTGGCTTTAGACTCTATTTATTCTGTCAGTCAATATAAAAGGTACCACTCACCATACCAACACCACAGCAGACGTGCAGGCTGTAGCATGGAAAGAGAGGACTCCTTTTGTGGAATTTTAGAAAAGCTATTAGCTATATAGGATTTCATTAATATTTTTGGCATTTCAACATAGGGCTTCAAATCTTAGGCATGTGGAATCTCTAAGAAGTCTATTATATTTGAATGAAGTATAATATTTTATTGTTAAAGGGCTACTTTTTAGATAAACTGAAGAGGAAAAAGTGATGAAAAATGCTGAGTCATTGTAGAAACAGAAGGAAAAACAGAAAAGTACAGAGGAATCAATACAAATACACACCTTGGATTCTGACTAAATCCAAAGGGCAGAGATGATTGTAGAACCAACATAGGCTGATCCAATTCTTCAATACTTTCTTTCCATTACCAGCAAAGAAAAACCAGCATTCCTGTGACCATGTTCTGCCATACAGGTGAGCTGGGATCAAATCTACAGAGAGAGGGGGAGTCCCAGCCTTTGAGAGAGCAAAGTCCTAGACCCAGCTTCTGAGTGCTGTGTGACTTTGGAGAAACTCTAACCTCTCTGAATTTCAGTCCCCTCACGTGCAAAATGAAGTCTTTTGGGAGAATAGGAAGTGGAAAAAATAGGTTTTAGGCCACACTATCTGGGTTCATTCAGTTACTTATTCTTTCAGTCCTCAAATCTACATTATATGCTTACCAGGTACAAAGCACTAAGGATCTCCTGGTGAGTAAAAACAAACACGAAGCTATGAAAAATTAAGTACACTAATAAAAATAAAGGTACAATTGTGAGGTGGGCAGAGTAAAGATGTGTGACACCAGGAGAACTATGATAGGAGCTGAGTTGTGCATGTGATGAAAATAAAGGGGTGGTGATGGGGGGATAGGAGAGAAGTTTCCAGGCGTGGTCTTTAGGAATTGCAAACCAGAATTATCTAATCAAGGAGGACAAGCCTCTAAGACAAATAAAGGAAAGGCCGGGGAGGAAGGAGAGATCCAGGACGTTAACATTGTTGAAGACAGAACAGGGTCTCTCAGGCAAGTGGCCTGTGGTTGACACTGTAGACCACTGCTAGCAGGTCAGCTGGTACCAGCACTGAGAAAGGACCATCACACTCCACCACAAGGTGAGCCTAGTGACAATGGGTGAGCAGGCAGGGCCACATCTACCTGTCTTAGCTTAGTGACTGTCAACAAGTCTTGAGGCCAATTTGAGCCTCAATTTCCCTACATGTAAAAATGGAGCTTACCACGTCTCCTTCAGAGAGAATTCCACAGTATTTGGCAGAGTGTATGTTCACAAAATATTTCCCTGCATGATCAAGGTTCATCCAAGAAAACTGTTTTCATGGCATTAATTCAGATTTAACATGTCCTCAAATTTGTCTTGGTGGGGTTAATCAGAATAACAATTATGAAATTGACTCCTACAGTCAATTATGCTCTAATTGACAGCTTTTAGGTTACAATCCTCATAAAAGTGTGAATATGCAAGCAAATAAACTCAAAATTAAAAGATCATTAGTGGCAATTCAGAAGGATTATATAATAGAGGTCTATTATACGGGCCAGTTACAGTGTTGACAGCACGCTCATCATCATTTAAAATTTCTCTTCCCCAGCATGGACTAAACCAATCTTGCAACTCCCAAGATGATACCTCATTTACTACCTCATTCTTTTGCAAGAATTAAAACAAAGAAACAGAAACCTCACCTAGATTCCTGCCTGTTGACATTCGTCAGCAAATAAACAGCATCTGCAAAGCACAGGGCATTTTCCTCTTGCTCTGCTTTATCTGGGAGGACAGGAGGCAGGACTACATTTGGTTCCATACATGTTATGCCCCAATCACCGAGTTACATACACACATCATCTCACCTAAGTGCCTAGCAATCCTGCCAGTTAATTATGACCAGTCCCAACATGTGATGAGACTGAGGCTCACTGAGAATAAATGACTTACAGTTACAAGGCTGGTACATGGCAGAGTCAGGATCTGAAATCAGATCTCTCTGGTTCTAAAACCTAAAACTTCATTACATCAATTTTTTTCCAAACTCAATTGCTCAATGGTGTAGCAATATGGGAAGCAGGGAGCAGGTGGGAGGGCAGGAGGAGTCCAGTGATAATACTGGCACTAAAGGAGGACATTATCTGCAGATAAGTGCTGCCAGCTTTAGCAAAAATATTATAGGACACCCAATTAAATTTGAATTTGAGATAAATAACCATTTTTTTGTATAGGTATGTCCACATGCAATATTTGGGACCTACCTATACTAAAAAATTGTTTGATGTTTATCTGAAATTCAAATTTAACTGGGCATCCTGTATTTCACCTGGCAACCCTATTTGTAGAGAATTTTAAAACAATAGTAAAACTCCCTAAAACTTGGTATGCTTTTTATTATCACCATACACCAGCAATTCAAAACACTGTCAGTGACAGAATACTTCTCTCTGGTGGGTGGGCTTCCCTCTACCACCCTCCCTCCACACACTTAGATTCATCACCACCCAAACTGTTTTCTAGAATGTCCGTGTCCATGAGATGCTGAAACATCTGGAAGATGCTCACCATTCATCCCTTCCCTGCTTCCATCCATGCTCAGGTGTCTCCATCAAGAGGTAGAGTCTGATTTCTCCAAAGATATACCGATGTCCAAAAGGCACATGCAAAGATGCTCAGCATCGCTAATTATTAGAGAAATGCGAGTCAAAACAACAGTGAGATGTCACCTCAGAATGGCCATCATCAAAAAGTCTACAAATAACAAATGCTGGAGAGGGTGTGGAGAAAAGGGAACCCTCCTACACTGTTGATGGGAATGTAAATTGGGACAGCCACTATGGAAAACACTATGGGTTTCCTCAAAAAAACTATGAATAGAATTACTATATGATACAGCAATCCCACTCCTGGGCATATATCCAGAGTAAACTATAATTCAAAAAGATACACGCAGCCCAATGTCCGTTTACAATAGCCAAGACATGGAAGCAACCTAAATGTCCATCAACAGATGAATGGATAAAGAAGATGTGGTGGGTTTCCCTGGTGGCACAGTGGTTAAGAATCCGCCTGCCAATGCAGGGGACACGGGTTTGAGCCCTGGTCCGGGAAGATCCCACATGCCACGGAGCAACTAAGCCCATGCGCCACAACTACTGAGTCTGCGAGCCACAACTACTGAAGTCTGCATGCCTAGACCCCATGCTCTGCAACAAGAGAAGCCACCGCAATGAGAAGCCTGCTCACCACAACAAAGAGTAGCCCCCACTCGCCACAACTAGAGAAAGCCCATGCACAGCAACGAAGACCCAACACAGCCAAAAATAAAAATAAATAAAATAAATAAATTTATTTTTTAAAAAAGAGGTGGTATATTTACACAATGGAATATTACTCAGCCATAAAAAAGAATGAACTAATGCTTTTTGCAGCAACATAGATGGATCTAGAGATTATCATACTAAGTGAAGTAAGCCAGACAAAGACAAATATCATATGATATCACTTACATGTGGAATCTAAGAAAAATGATACAAATGAACTTATGTACAAAACAGAAATAGACCCACATACAGAGAAAACAAACTTACAGTTACCAAAGGCGAAAGGGGGGAGGGATAAATTAGAAATTTGGGGTTAACAGATACACACTACTGTATATAAAATAGGTAAACAACAAGGACCTACTGTATAGCACAGGGAACTAAACTCAATATTTTGTAATAACCTATAAGTGAAAAGAATCTGAAAAAGAATCTATATATATATATATATATATATATATATATATATATATATATATATATATACCACTGAATCACTTTGCTGTATACCTGAAACTAACACAACATTGTAGATCAACTATACTTCAATTTTTAAAAAAATTTAAGAAAAGAGGTAGAGCCTAACCCCCTTCTCCTTTGGATCTGGCTTGGTCTTGAACCTTGCTGAACCAAGAAACTGTGGCAGAAGTTATGTTCTGAGACTTCTAAGCCTAGAATATTAGAAGTTTTGGAGCTTCCTCCCTGGTCTCTTGGGATGTTCACTCATCAGATGCCCTCTGTGAGAACACTCCCTCATTAAATCCCAATGAGAACCCAAAGGCATGCAGCCAGGATGTGGGTAAGCACTCTTGTTGACAATCACGGCTGAGCTCCCAGCCAGCAGCCACTACCAACTGCCAATCATATAAATGCCCAGGCCAGTCGAATCTTCAGGTAATCCTGAGGTAATCAGAAGCCCAGACTCTTCTGATTGCAACTGCACAAGAGACCCCAAGCAAGAACCCAATCCAGTCAGGCCCACACTGTGAGAGACAGTCATAAATTGATCTACATTAGGGGTTTGTGCGTCATAAAGCAATAGATAACTGGAGGAACAGAATTTTTGTGGGATTAAAAAAAGGAAGTTCCACATAAACATTTGAGAAACACTGAAATAATCTCTTCCTCTTGGAGATTCACAATGTCATATCAACAGTTCTAGGAATTTATGCAAGGAAAAATGGATTTAATTTTATTCAGCCCAATGTTTCTTAAATGGTCACATCATGCATTCTGTATAACACTCTCATTAATATTTTGGGAAACAGTGTCTTGGTAAGCTCACTTTAGGAAACCCTGCACTATTCCATGCTATTTCTCATCAAAACTAATGAAATGACAAATCTTGCTAAAAGTGTGGGCTCTAAGAGAGAACTAAGATGTAGAAAGATTTAGATTATACATCATATATGGTAGTTACATTCACTGAAAAAACGGGGGTATATGTTCTAATCAAGAAGGATATACATACACAGAGAATGGGAGAGAATATCTGAAATTGAGATCTATTGATTGATTGAGGTCTATTCCTGGAAACCTGGGATGCAAAACACCTGAAGCAAAGTGTTACCTTTATTTTTTCTTAATAGACCTTTACTGGAATATAATTGCTTCACAATACTGTGTTAGTTTCTGTTGTACACCAAAGTGAATCAGCCATATGCATACATATGTCCCCATATCTGACCCTTCTTCAGCCTCCCTTCCATCCTCCCTATCCCACCCCTCTAGGTCATCACAAATCACTGAGCTGATCTCCCTGTGCTATGCTGCTGATTCCTACTAGCTAACTATTTTAAATTCGGTAGTGTGTATATGTTGATGCTACTCTCACTTCGACCCAGCTTCCCCCTTCCACGTCGTGTCCTCAAGTCCATTCTCTATGTCTATGTCTTTATTTCTTCCCTGCAACTAGGTTCATTAGTACCATTTGTTTTTTAGATTCCATATATATGCATTAGCATATGGTATTTGTTTTTCTCTTTCTGACTTACTTCACTCTGTATGACAAACACTAGGTCCATCCACCTCACTACAAATAACACAATTTTGTTTCTTTTATGGCTGAGTAATATTCCATTGTATATATGTGTCACATCATCTTTATCCATTCAGCTCTTGATGAACACTTAGGTTACTTCCATGTTCTGGCTATTGTAAATAGTGCTGAAATGAACACTGTGGTACATGCCTTTTTTTGAATTATGTTTTTCTCAGGATATATGCCCAGTAGTGGGATTGCTGGGAAATAAAAACTAAACTAAAACTATCTTTAGTTTTTTAAGGAATCTCCATACTGTTTTCCATAGTGGTTATATCAATTTACATTCCCACCAACAGTGCAGGAGGGTTCCCTTTTCACCACACCCTTTCCAGCATTTATTATTTCCAGATTTTTTGATAATGGCCATTCTGACCAGCAAGAGGTGATACCTCATTGTACTTTTCATTTGCATTTTTCTAATAATTAGTGATGTTGAGCATCTTTTCATGAGCCTCTTGGCCCTCTGTATGTCTTCCTTGGTGAAATGTCTATTTAGGTCTTCCACCCATTTTTTAATTGTATTGTTTGTTTTTTTTTTTTTTTTTTGATATTGACCTGCATGAGCTGTTTGTATATTTTGGAGATTAATCCTTTTTCTGTTGTTTCATTTGCAAATATTTTCTCCCATTCTGAGGGCTGTCTTTTCATCTTGTTTATGGTTCCCTTTGCTGTGCAAAAGCTTTTAAGTTTAATTAAGTCCCACATGTTTATTTTTGTTTTTATTTCCATTACTCTAGGAGGTGGGTCAAAAAAGATCTTCCTGTGGTTTATGCCAAAGAGTTTTTCCTATGTTTTCCTCTAAGAGTTTTATACTGTCTGGTCTTACATTTAGGTCTTTAATCCATTTTGAGTTTATTTTTGTGTGTGGTGTTAGGGAGTGTTCTAATTTCATTCTTTTACATGTAGCTGTCCAGTTTTCCCAGCACCACTTATTGAAGAGGCTGTCTTTTCTCCATTATATATTCTTGCCTCCTTTGTCATAAATTAGGTGACCATATGTGCATGGGTTTATCTCTGGGCATTCTATCCTGTACCATTGATCTATATTTCTGTTTTTCTGCCAGTACTATACTGTCTTGATTACTGTAGCTTTGTGGTATAGTTTGAAGTCAGGGAGCCTGATTCTTCCAGCTCTGTTTTTCTTTCTCAAGATTGCTTTAGCTATTTGGGGTCTTTTGTGTTTCCATACAAATTGTAAAATTTTTGGTTCTAATTCTGTGAAGAATGCCATTGGTGGTTTGATAGGGATTGCAATGAATCTGTAGATTGCTTTGGGTAGTATAGTCATTTTCACAATATTGATTCTTCCAATCCAGGAACATGGTATATTTCTCCATCTGTTTATGTCATCTCTGATTTCTTTCATCAGTGTTTTATAGTTTTTGAGTATAAGTCTTTTGCCTCCTTAGGCAGGTTTATTCCTAGGTATTCTATTCTTTTTGTTACAATGGTAAATGGGAGTGTTTCCTCAATTTCTCTTTCTGATATTTCATGGTTGGTGTATAGGAATGCCAGAGACTTCTGTGCATTAATTTTGTATCCTGCAATTTGACCAAATTCATTGATTAGCTCTAGTAGTTTTCTGGTGGCATCTTTAGGATTTTCTATGTACAATATCATGTCATTGGCAAAATGTGACAGTTTTACTTCTTCTTTTCCAATTTGTATTCTTTTTATTTCTTTTTCTTCTCTGATTTCCGTGGCTAGGACTTCCAAAACTATGTTGAATAAGAGTGGCGAGAGTGGACATCCTTGTCTTGTTCCTGATCTTAGTAGAAATGCTTCCAGTTTTTCACCATTGAGTATGATGTTTGCTGTGAATTTGTCATATACATCCTTTATTATGTTGAGGTTGGTTTCCTCTATGCCCATTTTCTGGAGAGTTTTTATCATAAATGGGTGTTGAATACTGTCAAAAGCTTCTCCTGCATCTATTGAGATGATCATATGGTTTTTTTATTTTTTTTTTTTTTATTTTTTTTTTTTTATTTTTTAAGTGTGGACTTTCTTTCTTTCTTTCTTTATTTTTTTTTTTTTTACTTTTTTGTCCTCGGCATGTGGCATCTTAGTGCCCCGACCAGGGATCGAACCCTAGCCCCCTGCATTGGAAGCACGGAGTCTTAACCACTGGACCGCCAGGGAAGTCCCAAGATGATCATATGGTTTTTATTCCTTAATTTGTTAATGTGGTGTATCACATTCACTGATTTGCATATATTGAAGAATCCTTGCATTCCTGGGATAAATCCCACTTGATCATAGTGTATGATCCTTTTAATGTGCTGTTGGATTCTGTTTGCTAGTATTTTGTTGAGGATTTTTGCATCTATGTTCATCAGTGATATTGGTCTATAATTTCCCTTTTTGTGATGCCTTTTTCTGGTTTTGGTATCAGGGTGATGGTGGCTTCGTAGAATGAATTTGGGAGTGTTTCTCCCGCTGCAATTTTTTTGGAAGAGTTTGAGAAAAATAGGTGTGAGCTCTTCTCTAAATGTTTGATAGAATTTGCCTGGGAAGCCATCTGGCCCTGGACTTTTGTTTGTTGGAAGATTTTTAATTATGGTTTCAATTTCATTACTTGTGATAGGTCTGTTTATATTTTCTACTTCTTCCTGGTTCAGTCTTGGAAAATTGTACCTTTCCAAGAATGTGTCCATTTCTTCACGGTTGTCCATTTTATTGACATACAGTTGTTTGTAGTAGTCTCTTATAATCCTTTGTATTTCTGAGGTGTCAATTTTGATTTCTCCTTTTTCATTTCTAATTTTATTGATTTGCGTCCTCTCCATTTTTTTCTTGATGAGTCTGGATAAGGGTTTATCAGTTTCGTTTATCTTCTCAAAGAACCAGCTTTTAGTTTTATTAATCTTTGCTACTGTTTTCTTTGTTTCTATTTCATTTATTTCTGCTCTCATTTTTATGGTTTCTTTCCTTCTACTGACTTTGGGTTTTCTTTGTTCTTCTTTCTCTGGCTGTTTTAAGTGTAGGGTTAGACTGTTTATTTGAGATCTTTCTTGTTTCTTCAGGTGAGATGGAATTGCTATAAATTTCCATCTTAGAAGTATTTTTGCTGCATCCCATAGGTTTTGGCTTGTTGTGTTTTTGTTGTCATTTGTTTCTATGTATTTTTTAATTTCTTCTTTGATTTATTCACTGATCTCTTGGTTATTTAGTAGCACACTGTTTGGCCTCCATGTATTTGTGGTTTTTACAGTTTTTTTCCTGTAATTGATTTCCAGTCTCATAGCTTTGTGGTCAGAAAAGATGCTTGATGCGATTTCAATTTTCTTGTATTTTCCAAGGCTTCTTTGTGACCCAAGATGTGATCTATCCTGGAGAAAGTTCCATGTAAACTTGAGAAGAAAGTGTATTCTGCCACTTTCAGATCAAATGTTCTATAAATATCAATTAAATCTATCTGGTCTATTGTGTCCTTTAAAGCTTGAGCTTCCTTATTTATTTTCTGTTTGGATGATCTGTCCATTGGTGTAAGTGGGGTGTTAAAGTCACCTACTATTATTGTGTAACTGTTGATTTCTCCTTTCATGGTTGTTAGTGTTTGCCTTATGTATTGAGGTGCTCCTCTGTTGGGTGCATATATATTTATAATTGTTATATCTTCTTCTTGGATTGATCCCTTGATCATTATGTAGTGTCCCTCCTTATCTCTTTTAACAGTCTTTATTTTAAAGTCTATTTTATCTGATATGAGTATTGCTACTCCAGCTTTCTTTTGCTTTCCATTTGCATGGAATATCTTTTTCCATCCCTTCACTTTCAATCTGTATGTTTCCCTAGGTCTGAAGTGGGTCTCTTGTAGATAGCATATATATGGGTCTTGTTCTTGTATCCATTCAGCCACTTTGTGGCTTTTGGTTGGGGCATTTAATCCATTTACATTCAAGGTTATTATTGATATGTATGTCCCTATTACCATTTGCATAATTGTTTTGGGTTTGTTTTTGTGGGTCTTTTTCTTCTCTTGTGTTTCCCACCTAGAGAAGTTTCTTTAGCATTTGTTGTAAAGCTATTTTGGTGGTGCTGAATTCTCTTAGCTTTTGCTTGTCTGAAAAGGTTTTGATTTCTCCATTGAATCTGAATGAGATCCTTGCTGGGCAGAGTAACATTGGTTGTAGGTTTTTCTCCTTCATCACTTGAAGTATATTCTGCCACTCCATTCTGGCCTGCAGAGTATTTGTTGAAATAATAGGTGATAACCTTATGGGGGTTCCTTTTTATGTTACTTTTTGTTTTTCCCTTGATGCTTTTAACATTTTTTCTTTGAATTTAATTTTTATTAGTTTGATTAATATGTGTCTTGGTGTGTTTTTCCTAGGGTTTATCCTGTATAGGACTCTTCTGCGCTTCCTGGACTTGGGTGACTATTTCCTTTCCCATGTTAGGGAAGTTTTTGCCTATAATCTCTTCAAATATTTTCTCAGACCCTTTCTTTTTCTCTTTTTCTTCTGGGACGCCTATAATTCGAACGTTGGTGTGTTTAGTGTTGTCCCAGAGGTCTCTGAGATTGTCTTCAATTCTTTTCATTCTTTTTCTTTATTCTGTTCCTTGGCAGTTATTTCCACCATTTTGCTTTCCAGCACATTTATTCATTCTTCTGCCTCAGTTATTCTGTTACTGATTCCTTCTAGTGTATTTTTCATTTCAGTTATTGTGTTGTTCATCTCTGTTTGTTTGTTCCTTACTTCTTCTAGAATTTTGTTAAACAATTCTTGTATTTTCTCAGTCCATGCCTCCATTCTATTTCCAAGATTCTGGATCATCTTTACTGTCATGACTCTGAATTCTTTTTCAGGTAGATTGCCTATTTCCTCTTCATTTATTTGGTCTTGTAGGTTTTTACCTTGCTCCTTCATCTGTGAAATATTTTTTTGACCTCTCATTTTTTTTTTTAATGGGTGGGATTATGTTCCTGTCTTACTGGTTGTGTGGCCTGAGGCTTCCAACACTGGAGTTTGTAGGCTATTGGGTAGAGCTGGGTCTTGGTTCTGAGATGATGAACTCCATGAGACCTCACTCCACTGAATATTCCCCGGGGCCTGAGGTTCTCTGTTACTCCAGTGGTTCAGACTTGGAGCTCCCACTGCAGGAGTTCTGGCCCTACCCCTGGATCGTGAACCAAGATCCCACAAGCTGCATGGGGTGTCAAAAAAAAAGAGAGAACAATAACAAAGTAAAAAATAAAATTAGACTAGGAAACTAACAGATATGTTAGAAAGAATATAAAAATAAAAATATAGATGACGGCTTCTCTGGTGGCACAGTGGTTGAGAGTCTGCCTGCCAAGGCAGGGGACATGGGTTCGAGCCCTGGTCTGGGAAGATCTCACATGCCATGGAGCAACTAGGCCCGTGAGCCACAATTACTGAGCCTGTGCGTCTGGAGCTTGTGCTCCGCAACAAGAGAGGCTGTGATAGTGAGAGGCCCGTGCACTGCAATGAAGAGTGGCCCCCACTTGCCGTAACTAGAGAAAGCCCTCATACAGAAATGAAGACCCAACACAGTCATAAATAAATAAATAAATAAATGGATCATCACGTTTAAAAATATATATATATAGATGAAACGAAAACCAGAAGGTATAACAGCACCACAATAGTAAAAGAGAGGAGGGAAAAGGAAAAAAAAAAAAAAGGGGGGGAGGGGAAGGCCTTGGCTGTAGAGGGCGGGGCTTAAGCAAGGGTGAGGTTTATGCAGTGGGCAGGGCCTATGCTTAGGACCCATGGCCTGGAAAAGGTCCTGGGGGCTGTGGTGGTTGAGGCTTAGGCTCAACTGAACAGAAGGGGCTCAGGTGTGCCGCCCACACCTTCCCACGTGGCCATCTTGACTCCACCCCTTACCCTTATTTATTTATTTATTTTTATTAGTCATCCATTTTATACACATCAGTGTATACATGTCAATCCCACTCTCTCAATTCATCACACCACCACCCACACCACCCACCACTTTCCCCCCTAGGTGTCCATATGTTTTTTTTCCCTACTTCTGTGTCTCAATTTCTGCTCTGCAAACCAGTTCATCTATACCATTTTCTAGGTTCCACATATATGCATTAATATATGATCTTTGTTTTTCTCTTTCTGACTTACTTCACTCTGTATGACAGTCTCTAGATGCATTCACGTCTCTACAAATGACCCAATTTTGTCCCTTTTTATGGCTGAGTAATATTCCATTGTATATATGTACCACATCTTCTTCTTCCATTCATCTGTCAATGGGAATTTACGCTGCTTCCATGACCTGGCTATTGTAAATAGTGCTGCAATGAACATTGGGGTGCATGTGTCTTTTTGAATTATGGTTTTCTCTGGGTATATGCCCAGTAGTGAGATTGCTAGGTCATATGGTAATTCTATTTTCAGTTCTTTAAGGAATCTCCATACTGTTCTCCACAGTGGCTGTATCAATTTACATTGCCACCAACAGTGCAAGAGGGTTCCCTTTTCTCCACACCCTCTCCAGCACTTGTTCTTTGTAGATTTTTTGAGGATGCCCATTCTAACTGGTGTGAGGTGATACCTCATTGTAGCTTTGATTTGCATTTCTCTAATAATTAGTGATGTTGAGCAGATATTCATGTGCTTCTTGTCCATCTGTCGGTCTTCTTTGGAGAAATGTCTATTTAGGTCTTCTTCCCATTTTTGGATTGGGTAGTTTTTTTTATAATATTGAGCTCATGAGCTATTTATATATTTTGGAGATTACTCCTTTGTCTGATGATTCGTTTGCAAATACTTTCTCCCATTCTGAGGGTTGTCTTTGTGTCTTGTTTATGGTTTCCTTTGCTGTGCAAAAGCTTTGAAGTTTCCTTAGGTCCCATTTGTTTATTTTAGTTTTTATTTCCATTACTCTAGGAGGTGGATCAAAAAAGATCCTGCTGTGATTGATGTCAAAGAGTGATCTTCCTGTGTTTTCCTCTAAGAGTTTTATAGTGCCCAGTCTTACATTTAGGGCTCTAATCCATTTTGAGTTTATTTTTGCGTATGGTGTTACGGAGTGATCTAATTTCATTGTTTTACATGTAGCTGTCCATGTTTCCCAGCACCACTTATTGAAGAGACTGTCTTTTCTCCACTGTATATCCTTGCCTCCTTTGTCATAGATTACTTGACCATAGGTGCATGGGTTTATCTCTGGGCTTTCTATCTTGTTCCATTGACCTATATTTCTGTTTTTGTGCCCGTACCATATTGTCTTAATTATAGTCACTTTGTAGTATAGTCTGAAGTCAGGGAGTCTGATTCCTCCATCTCCGTTTTTTTCCCTCAAGACTGCTTTGGTTATTTGGGGTCCTTTCTGTCTCCATACATATTTTAAGATTTTTTCTTCTAGTTCTGTAAAAAATGCCATTTGTAATTTGATAGGGATTGCATTGAATCTGTAGATTGCTTTGGGTAGTACAGTCATTTTCACAATAGTGATTCTTCCAATCCAAGAACATGGTATGTCTCTCCATCTGTTGGTATCATCTTTAATTTCTTTCTTCAGTGTCTTATACTTTTGTGCATACAGGTCTTCTGTCTCTGTAGGTAGGTTTATTCCTAGGTATTTTATTCTAATTTTTGCAATGGTAAATAGGAGTGTTTTCTTAATTTCTCTTTCAGATTTTTCATCATTAGTGTATTGGAATGCAAGAGATTTCTGTGCATTAATATTGTATCCTGCAAATTTACCGAATTCATTGATTAGCTCTAGTAGTTTTCTGGTGTCTTCTTTAGGATTCTCTATGTATAGTATTATGTCATCTGCAAACAGTGACAGTTTTACTTCTTCTTTTCCAATTTGTATTCCTTTTACTTCTATCTCTTCTCTGATTGCTATGGCTAGGACTTCCAAAACTATGTTGAATAATAGTGGTGAGAGTGGACATCCTTGTCTTGTTCCTGATCTTAGAGGAAATGTTTTCAGTTTTTCACCATTGAGAATGACGTTTGCTGCAGGTTTGTCATACATGACCTTTATCATGTTGAAGTAGGTTCCCTCTATGCCCACTTTCTGGAGAGTTTTTATCATAAATGGATGTTGAATTTTGTCAAAAGCTTTTTCTGCATCTATTGAGATGATCATATGGTTTTTATCCTTCAATTTGTTAATATGGTGTATCACATTCATCGATTTGCATATATTGAAGAATCCTTGCATCTCTGGGATAAATCCCACTTGATCGTGGTGTATGATCCTTTTAATGTGTTGCTGGATTCTGTTTGCTAGTATTTTGTTGAGGATTTTTGCATCTATATTCATCAGTGATATTGGTCTGTAATTTTCTTCTTTTGTAGTATCTTTGTCTGCTTTTGGTATCAGGGTGATGGTGGCCTCATAGAATGAGTTTGGGAGTGTTATTTCCTCTGCAATTTTTTGGAAGAGTTTGAGAAGAATGGGTGTTAGCTCTTCTCTAAATGTTTGATAGAATTCACCTGTGAAGCCATCTGGTCCTGGACTTTTGTTTGTTGGCAGATTTTTAATCAAGTTTCAATTTCATTACTTGTGATTGGTCTGTTCATATTTTCTGTTTCTTCCCGGTTCAGTCTTGGAAGATTATACCTTTCTAAGAATTTGTCCATTTCTTCCAGGTTGTCCATTTTATTGGCATAGATTTGCATGTAGTAGTCTCTTAGGATGCTTTGTATTTCTGCCGTGTCTGTTGTAACTTCTCCTTCCTCATTTTAAATTTTATTGATTTAAATCCTCTCCCTCTTTTTCTTGATGAGTCTGGCTAATGGCTTATCAATTTTGTTTATCTTCTCAAAGAACCAGCTTTTAGTTTTATTGATCTTTGCTATTGTTTTCTTTGTTTCTATTTCATTTATTTCTGCTCTGATCTTTATGATTTCTTTCCTTCTGCTAACTTTGGGTTTTGTTTTTTCTTCTTTCTCTACTTCCTTTAGGTGCAGGGTTAGATTGGTTATTGGAGATTTTTCTTGTTTCTTGAGGTAGGCTTGTATAGCTATAAACTTCCCTCTTAGAACTACTTTTGCTGCATCCCATAGGTTTTGGATCATTGTGTTTTCATTGTCATTTGTCTCTAGGTATTATTTGATTTCCTCTTTGATTTCTTCAGTGATCTCTTGGTTATTTAGTAACGTAGTGTTTACCTTCCATGTGTTTGGGTTTTTTACGTTTTTTTCCCTGTAATTCATTTCTAATCTCATAACGTTGTGGTCAGAAAAGATGCTTGATATGATTTCAATTTTCTTAAATTTACTGAGGCTTGATTTGTGACCCAAGATGTGATCTATCCTAGAGAATGTTCTGTGCGCACCTGAGAAGAAAGTGTAATCTGTTGTTTTTGGATGGAATGTGCTATAAATACCAATTAAATCTATCTGTTCCACTGTGTCATTTAAAGCTTCTGTTTCCTTATTTATTTTCATTTTGGATGATCTGTCCATTGGGTGTATGTGAGGTGTTAAATTCCCCCACTATTACTGTGTTACTGTCGATTTTAGAGCTGTTAGCAGTTGCCTTATGTATTGAGGTGCTCCTATGTTGGGTGCATATACATTTATAATTGTTAAATCTTCTTAGATTGATCCCTTGATCATTATGTAGTGTCCTTCCTTGTCTCTTGTAACATTCTCTATTTTAAAGTCTATTTTATCTGATATGAGTATAGCTACTCCAGCTTTCTTTTGATTTCCATTTGCATGGAATATCTTTTTCCATCCTCTCACTTTCAGTGTGTATGTGTCCCTAGGTCTGAAGTGGGTCTCTTGTAGACAGCATATATATGGGTCTTGTTCTTCTATCCATTCAGCAAGCCTGTGTCTTTTGGTTGCAGCATTTAATCCTTTCACGTTCAAGGTAATTATCGATATGTATGTTCCTATTACCATTTTCTTAATTGTTTTGGGTTTGTTTTTGTAGGTCCTTTTCTTCTCTTGTGTTTCCCACTTAGAGAACTTCCTTTAGCATTTGTTGTAGAGCTGGTTTGATGGTGCTGAATTCTCTTAGCTTTTGCTTGTCTGTAAAGCTTTTGATTTCTCCATTGAATCTGAATGAGATCCTTGCAGGGTAGAGTAATCTTGCTTGCATGTTCTTCCCTTTCATCACTTTAAGTTTATCATGCCTCTCCCTTCTGGCTTGCACTGTTTCTGCTGAGAAATCAGCTGTTAACCTTATGGGAGTTCCCTTGTATGTTATTTGTGGTTTTTCCCTTGCTGTTTTCAATAATTTTTCTTTGTCTTTAATTTTTGCCAATTGGATTACTATGTGTCTGGGCATGCTTCTCTTTGGGTTTATCCTCTATGGGACTCACTGCGCTTCCTGGACTTGGGTGGCTATTTCCTTTCCCATGTTAGGAAGTTTTTGAGTATAATCTCTTCAAATATTTTCTCTGGTCCTTTCTCTCTCTCTTCTCCTTCTGGGACCCCTATAAGGCTAATGTTGTTGCGTTTAATGTTGTCCAGAGGTCTCTTAGGCTGTCTTTATTTCTTTTCATTCTTTTTTCTTTATTCTGTTCTACAGGCGTGAATTCCACCATTCTGTCTTCCAGGTCACTTATCCGTTCTTCTGCCTCAGTTATATTGCTATTGATATCTTCTAGTGTATTTTTCATTTCAGTTATTTTATTATTCATCTCTGTTTCTTTCTTCTTTAATTCTTCTAGATCTTTGTTAAACATTTCTTGCATATTCTCGATCTTTGCCTCCATTGTTTTTCCAAGGTCCTGGGTCATCTTCACTATCATTATTCTGAATTCTTTTTCTGGAAGATTGCCTATCCTTATTTCATTTAGTTGTTTTTCTGGGGTTTTATCTTGTTCCTTCATCTGGTACATAGTCCTCTGCCTTTTCATTTTGTCTATCTTTCTGTGAATGTGGTTTTTGTTCAACAGGCTGCAGGATTGTACTTCTTCTTGCTTCTGCTGTCTGCCCTCTGGTGGATAAGGCTATCTAAGAGGCTTGTGCAAGTTTCCTAATGGGAGGGGCTCGTGGTTGGTACAGCTGGCTGTTGCTCTGGTGGCCAAAGCTCAGTAAAACTTTAATCCACTTGTCTGCTGATGGGTGGGGTTGGATTCCCTCCCTGTTGCTTGTTTGGCCTTAGGCGACCCAACAGTGGAGCTTACCCGGGCTCTTAGGTGGGGCTAATGGTGGACTCTGGGAGGGCTCATGCCAAGGAGTACTTCCCAGAACTTCTGCTCCCAGTTTCCTTGTCCCTTGGTCAGCCACAGCTGCCCCTTGCCTCTGCAGGAGACCCTCCAGCACTAGCAGGTAGGTCTGGTTCTCCTATGGGGTCACTGCTCCTTCCCCTGGGTCCCAATGAGCACATTAGTTTGTGTGTGCCCTCCAAGAATGGAGTCTCTGTTTCACCCAGTCCTGCCGAAGTCCTGCAATCAAATCCCACTAGCCTTCAAAGTCTGATTCTCTAGGAATTCCTCCTCCTGTTGCCAGAGCCCCAGGTTCGGAAGCCTGATGTGTGGCTCAGAACCTTCACTGCAGTGGGTGGGCTTCTGTGGTATAAATGTTCTTCAGTTTGTGAGTCACCCATTCAGCAGTTATGGGATTTGATTTTATTGTGATAGCGCCCCTCCTACCATCTCATTGTGGCTTCTCCTTTGTCTTTGCAGGTGGGGTATTTTTTTGGGTGAGTTCCAGTGCCTTCCTGTCGATGATTGTTCAGCAGTTAGTTTCCCTTACCTTTACTTTTAATAGGAAGTTCTAAATAAAGAAGCTTTCTATCTTAACACAAGCTGCGGATCTCAACTCAAAGTTTTACTTCACAGTTTGAATTATGTGGCTTGGCTGCAGCTGACAATCCAATTCAAATCCAAACTTTAGGCTGTGTTACATAGATAGGGCTTTACTAGTAAAATAAATCACAGTTAAAGTACAAGGAATATTTGTCTCCACCCATTTGTCTGAAATAGATCTCAAGTCATAAAAACTGTAATTCTCTAGCATTTCTTGACATATATACCAGTTGCCATATTTTCCCTCTTTAGTTCATGATAGTAGGCTGAAAGGTATTTTTTTTTACTTCTCATTTATCTGCTTTTAATAAATCATAAAGATAGCATATTCTTTTGCAGGTTTTCTTAAATATGAATGTTTTTAATGTCAACTGCTTGAAGGAAAAGATTTTTATTTATGGATTCAGCTGAGATGAAAGAAAGTAAACAGCTGTATAAATAAATTGCTACAAACATCACTTTCATTTTAATGTAGTTATCAAATACAACAGGTATTTACAATGAAACACTGCACAGAGAGAAGATGAACACAGGAAAGGACCCAAGAGAGATGCAGTTAAGATGAATTTGTGGCCTTACTATTTTACTTGTGAAGCTTGAAGATATCACTGAATGGAAAGCAGGGTCAGCTCAGCATAAGCTAGCAATGCAGAAGGAGTCACTCTTCACAAAATGCTTATCTTGTTTAACCCTATCTAGTTCATTTTGCAGAGAACAGACTCGGGCTTAGATAAAAGTCCCCACCCACCTTGGGGGTGGGCAGTAGCAGGTTCTCCAGAAGTAGCACCTTTTCAAAAATGTTCACATCCCCATTGTTAAGATAATATTTTTTTTAAAAGGAGAGAGAAAAAAATGTTAGATGAAGTGGAGTGAGATACACTACAGAATCATCAATAATCAAACCTTAGGAAGCAGAGTAATCAGAGGGTTTTTGGTGAGTGTGTCTGTGTGTTTTAAATCTGTTTTCTCCCCTCTACTAACAACAAAACAGGCTCCATCTCTAGAGAAAACATGTTGTCTTGTTCTGGGGGTTCCATTCACACTGAAATATACAGAAATGGCACTCCTGGAAATATGCAGTGCACATGTGTGGCCCTAAAGAGAGACCCTGCCCACACCCTCCTCTTCACTGGCTCTGCTGCCAGGTTGCTGGACCTGACTACACCTAAACAGCAAATCAATTCTTCAAGTTCATATATCCTTCCAACCAAAAGTGGCACACCCAGAGTGTATACATAGCCTCTCTGACTTTAAGTCCCATTATGGTTTTTAGTTACATGTGGCCAAGAGAATTAATACTCCAAGAACATCTAGGTTTGCATCAAGTGGGGAAAAGTAATTTAGTTAGAGGTGTGTAAGAGCAGAAACCAAGTAAGCAAAAAAAGTCCAAATGTCTTTGTAGAACATTTAAATTCTTAAAACCCTAACTCATGATTCCTTCCCATATATTTATTAGAGAAACTGACAAGCAATCTAACAAGACCAAGACCCTCAAGACAACCCTTAAGTTCTCTCAGAAAAAGAAATATTAATATTTTTATACACACGCAGCAGAATCACATCTGTGTGCATATACATGCATAGCCAGTGATGAAAAGAAAATACTCTGGTTACTAGAATCAATTGCATGAAACCATCCTTTCATTTATAGTTTGCAGAACTAACATAAATAAGACAGTTCTATGAAAGTAAAAACTTCACATCCTTGACCTGAGCCCTCTTTGCTAGAGTTTTTAATTGACATTTGTTCATGTAATAATTGTACTTGAAAGTTTATTATCACATTTACACTCCCATGTTCTTTTTCCTATTCAATTCTCATGACAATCCAGAGAAACTGGACCCAATTATATAGACAAGAAACCCAAGGCCAATAGGACTTTGGTGAGTTTCCAAGTGACACAGCTACTTAGGGGCAGGCAAGGTTGAACTGGAAACTGTTTTTTCACTATTAATCAACTGTTCTCTCTCTAATGATTGATTCTCAGTTTATGTCTCTCTCATTCCCTTGCACCATTTCTGTATTCAATTTTATGGTGATAATATCAGGTAACTCTCACAGTTATTTGAGATCATTCACAGGAAGGTAAAAGCAAAAATCAGAGTTTCCGAGACAGAATTCAGACGAGGAAAAAAGAATCTCACTATATAACAAATGAATGACAACTGTGCTGAAATGGGTTGGGGGAAATAAGTATAGACCTAAGTAACTTTGGCAATGAGTGGAGACTCTGAGGTTAAAGATAAAAGGAACTGCACATAGGCACAATACTGTAGTTGATAAAGGTGTTTCTCATGGGAATAGAAGCAACCAATTTTGAAACCACTGTATATGTATAGTGAGACTAAACATATAGGTAAATGGATGGTGGGCAGTAGGAGCTAGGTTTCTCATTATTAAAGATAAGCAAGAGAGGAGGTTAGAATGAATTATGTGATACATGGTTACAGTTGGAGACATCAGTATGAACTAATGTTTAGCCTAATACAGGTATGGATAAACATAGAAATGGTTATTGATGTGTATATATACACAGGTTAGTAAACATATATATGTCTGTGTGTATATATATTTCCAAATTCTGTTTGCTTTAAGCAATGACATCCCAGTAGCAATGAACACATCTAGTGCCCAGATCTTGGTTTCTAACATCATTCCCCAATACAAGGAACTAGGACTCCTTGGAGAAATGGCTGATTCTGGGGCTAAGGCAGAGAATATACAAGGTGAGCATGGAGTACCCCATAGTGCCAGAAAGTAAGGAAATGCTCAAAAACCAAAATGATAGGTATATGCCGAAGGGACACTAGAGCCAACTGAAAGTGTTCAGTGACCAAAGCTTGAGCACTTTCAGTTGCTCAAGCTTTAAAGTTGGCTCAATAATTTGAGCCACAAAATAAATAACATACTATTAGGTTATAGCCTAATATACAAAGTAAATATACATGAGTCCACACTGATATAAATAAATGATTAACTAAATAAATAAGGAAGAACAGGCAAATCTCCTATGCAGAAGAATTCCAAATAATTTATATAGTTCCTCTCATTCAAGGAGGTAGAGCATAACACCCCCACGCCATCCCAAGTGTGGGCTACACATAGTAACTTCCTTCCAAAGAGTACAGTATGGAAAGGGAGGGGAGGAGTAACTTTACAGTGAGAAACCTATTTCAACCAGGTGATCAAGCTTAACATCATCAGTAAAGAGTCATGTTTATAATATGTATTTTTT
Source organism: Balaenoptera physalus (assembly GCF_965194825.1). NCBI lineage: Eukaryota > Metazoa > Chordata > Mammalia > Artiodactyla > Balaenopteridae > Balaenoptera > Balaenoptera physalus. The sequence goes on along the minus strand of NC_138896.1, from coordinate 55,440,883 downwards.
TTAACATTGTAGTTGATTTACAATATTATAGTAGTTTCAGGTGTACAGTATAGTGATTCAGTATTTTTGCAGATATTGGGTATAATTCCCTGTGCAATACAGTATATCCTTGTTGCTTATCTATTTTATATACAGTAGTTTGTATCTGTTATCCCCATACCCCAAATTTGTCCCTCTGCCCTTCCCTCTCCCTTATGGACATAGAGAACATACTCCCCATAGAGTCTGTTCTCTATGTCCATGAGTCTGTTTCTTGCATATACATTCATTTGTACTATTTTTTAGATTCCACATATAAATATCATATAGTATTGTCTTTCTCTATGATTTATTTCACTAAGCATAATATTCTCTAGGCCCATACATGTTGCTGCAAGTGGCATAATTTCATTCTTTTTTATGGCTGAGTAATATTCCATTGTATATATATGCCACCTCTTATTAATCCAATCACCTGTTGATGAACACTTGGGTTGCTTCCATGTCTTGGTAATTGTAAGTAGTACTGTTATGAACACTGGCGTATATATCCAAGGTATCTTTTCGAATTAGTATTTTCATTTTTTCTGGATATATACCCAGGAGTGAAATTACTGGATCATATGGTGGTTCTATTTTTAGTATTTTTTAAGAAACCCATAATGCTTTCCATAGTGGCTACCCCAATTTACATTCCCACTACCAGCATACAAGGGCCCCTTTTCTCCACATCTTCTCCAACATTTGTTATTTGTAGACTTTTTGATAATGTCCATTCTGAGGTAACATCTCATTGTTGTTTTGATTTGCATTTCTCTAATAATTATCGACATTAAGCATCTTTTCATGTGCCTGTTAACCACCTGTATGCCTTCTTTGGAAAAATGTCTATTCAGGTTTTCCGCCCATTTACTGATTGGGTTGTTTGTTTGTTTCTTTGATATTGAGTTGTGTAAACTGTTTACATATTTTGGATATTAACCCCTTGTTGGTTATATCTTTGCAAATATTTTCTGCCATTCTGTAGGTTGTCTTTTCATTTTGTCAATTGTTTCTCTTGCTGTGTAAAACCTTTTAAGTTCAATTAATTTTCATTTCTTTATTTTTGCTTTTATTTCTTTTTCTTTAGGAGACTGATCCAAAAAAATATTCCTACAATTTATGTCAAAGAGTTCCTATGTACATATGCCTATGTACTCTTCTGAGAGTTTACAGTTTCCATTCTTACATTTAGGCCTTTAAGCCATTTTGACTTTATTTTTGTATATGGTGTGAGGGAATGTTCTAATCTTATTGTTTTACATGTAGCTGTCCAGTTTTCCCAGTACCACTTATGGAAGAGACTGTCTTTTATCCACTGTGTATTCTTGTCTCCTTCGTCATAGATTAATTGACCATAGGTGCATAGGTTTACTTCTGGGTTCTCTAGTCTGTTCTATTGATCTATGTGTCTGTTTTTGTGCCAGTACCATACTGTACCGATTACTGTAGATTTGTAGTATAGTCAGAAGTCTGGGAGGGCAATACATCCAGCTTTGTTCTTTTTTCTGAAGATTGTTTTGTCAATTTGAGGTCTTTTGTGGTTCCATATGAATTTTAGGATTTGTTCTAGTTCTGTGAAAAATGTCATGGGTGTTTTGAAAGAGATTGCATTAAATCTGTAGATTGCTTTGGGTAGTATGGCCATCTTAACAATATTAAGTCTTCCAATCCAAGAGCATGAAATATCTTTCCATTTCTTTGTATAATCTTCAATTTCCTTCATCAATGTTTTATAGTTTTCAGAATATAGGTCTTTCATCTCCTTGGACAACTTTATTCCAGATATTTTATTCTTTTTTGATTCAGTTTTAAATGGGATTTTTTTAACCTTCTCTTTCTGATATTTTATTATTAGTGTACATAAATGCAACAGATTTCTGTACACTAATCTTGTATCTTGTAACCTCGATGAATTCATTTATTAGTTTTAATAGTTTTGGGATGGAAACTTTAGGGTTTTCTATGTAAAGTCATTCAAGTCATTTACAAATAGTGACAGTTTTACCTCTTCCCTTCCAATTTGAATACATTGACTTCTTTTTCTTGTCTGATTACTGTTGCTCGACCTTCCAATACTACGATAAATTAAACTGGGGAGAGTGGACATCTTTGTCTTCTCGAATTTAGCAGGAAAGCTCTCAGGTTTTTACCATTGAGTATGATGTTGATTGTGACTTTGTCACAAATGTCCTTTATTATGTTGATATATGTCCCCTCTGTACCCACTTTGAGGAAAGTTCTTATCATGAATGGATGTTGAATTTTGTCAAATGTTTTTCTGCATCTATTGAGATGATCATGTGATTTTTATCCTTCCTTTTGTTATGGTGGCATATCACATTGGTTGATTTGAAAATGTTAAACCACCCTCATAATCCTGGAATAAATCCAACTTGATTATGGCATATAGTCTTTTTTTTACATACTGTTGGATTTGGTTTGTTAATATTTTGTTGAAGATTTTTGCATCTGTATTCATCAAAGATACTGGCCTGTAATTTTGTTTTATAGTGTCTTTGTATGTTTTTGCTTCAGGGTAATAGCCTCATAGAATGATTTGGGGAATAGGTAGGATATGTATTCGTTCTTCTTTATTTGTTTGGTAGAATTCCCCTGTGAAGTCATCCAGTCTTGGACTTTTCTTTTCTGGGAGTTATTTTTTATTACAAACTCAATCTCACTTCTAGTGATCAGTCTGTTCAAATTGTCTCTTTCTTCTTGACTCAGTCTTGGCAGGCTGTATATTTCTAGAAATGTTTTCATTTCCTCTAGGTTGTCCAGTTTGTCAGCATGTAACTGTTCATAATATTCTTTTATGATTTTATGTATCTCTGTGGGATCAGTTGTTATTTCTCCTTTTTCATTTCTTATTTTGTTCATTTGGGTCCTCTCTCTTTTCTTCTTGGTGAGCCTAGCTAAAGGTTTATCAGTTTAATCAATTTAAAAAAAAGACAGCTCTTGGTTTCATTGATCTTTTCTATTTTTTTGTTCTCTATTTTATTTTTTTTCTCTGATCTTTATTATTTCCTTTATTATTATTATTATCTATTATTTCCTTTATTATTTCCGTCTTCTGCTGATTTTGGGCTTTGTTTCTTCTTCCTTTTCCAATTCTTTTAGGTGATATGTTAGGTTATTTATTTGCTATTTTTCTTGTTTCTTAAGGAAGGCCTGTATCGTGATAAACCGCCCTCTTAGAACTGCTTTTGATGCATCTAATAGATTTTGGAAAGTCGTGTTTCCATTTTCATTTGTCTTGAGGTATTTTCTGATATCCTCTTTGGTTTCATCACACACCCATTCGTTTTTTAGTAGCATGTTGTTTAGTCTTCATGTGGTTGTTCTTTTCTCATTTTTCTTTTTGTAGTTGATATCTAGTTTCATACCATTGTGGTTGAAAAAAATGCTTGATATAATTTCTATCCTGTTAAATTTTTCAAGGTTTCTTCTATGGCCTAGTATGTGATCTATCCTGAAGAACATCCTATGCACACTTGAAAAGAATGTGTATTCTGTTTTTTTCAGATATAGTGTCCTGTAGATCTCAATTAAATCCAACTGGTCTATTGTGTCATTTAGGACCTCTGTTGCCTTATTGATTTGTCCACTGATGTCAGTGGGGTATTAATGTTCACTAACTATTATTGTATTATTGTCAATTTATCCTTTTGTATCTATAAGTATTATATATATATATATATATATAAAATCCTGTATTGAGTGCATATATGTTAATAAGTGTAATATCCTCTTCTTGTATTGATGCCTTTATCATTATATAATGTGCTTCTTAGTCTTTTGTTATAGCCTTTGTTTTAAAGTCTATTTTGTCTGACGTGAGTATTGCCACCCCTGCTTTCTTGCCATTTCCATTTGCTTGAAATATCTTTTTCCATCCCCTCACTTTCAATCTGTGTGTGTCTTTAGCCCTGAAGAGAGTCTCTTGGAGGCAGCATATTGAAGGGTCTTGTTCTCTTATCCAATTAGCCCCTGATCTTTTTATTGGAGCATTTAGTCCTTTAACATTTAAAATAATTATTGACAGGTAGGTACTTTTGCCATTTTATTACTTGTTTTCCAGTTGTTTTTGTAGTTCTCTATTCATTTCTTCTTTTTGTTTCTCCCATCGTGGTTTGACAATTTTCTTTAGCAGTTTGCTTGGGTTGCTTTTTTTTGTTTTTTGTGCATCTGTTGTGGGTTTTTGATTTGTGGTTACCACAGGGTTCATATATGTTGATCCATAATTATATTTACTTGTTTTAAACTGATAGTCATTTAAGTTCAAACACATTCTAAAAGATCTATGTTATTTACTCCCCTCTCCCATATTTTGTGTTTGTGATGACATATTTCACAATTTCATGCTTATTCTTTAGCTGCTTAGTATACTTATTGTTTCTTTTTAAATTATCTTGTCTTGTAATCTACATACGGGCTTATTTAAGTAATCTTTGATCTTTACTAAATATCTGCCTTTCCTACTGGGATTTCCTTTTACTATGAATTCTTTCTTCTCTTCCATTTAGAGAAGACCCTTCAACATTTGTTTTAGGGTACGTTTAGTATTGATGAATCCTAGTTTCTGCTTATCTAAGAAGTTCTTTAGCTCTCCTTCTATTCTAAATAATAATCTTGCTAGGTAGAGTATCCTAGGTTGCATGTTTCTCCCTTTCAGCAATTTGAATATATAACACCACTCTATTCTGGCCTGTAAAGCTTCTGCTGATAAATCAGTTGATATCCTTATGGGGGTTCCCTTTCATATGACACTTTGCTTTTCTCTTGCTGCCTTTAGAATACTCTCTTTAACTTTTGCCATTTTAATTATGATATGTCTTGGTTTGTGTCTGTTTGAGTTTATCTTGTTTGGGACCCTCTGTGCTTCCTATACCTGGATATCATTAAAAATGTACCAAGTGAAAGGAAGAAGCAATGTCATGTATATTCCAAGACATAAAATATTTAAAATACCTTTATATTTGCTTACAAAGAAACTGAGGCAATGTCTTTCCTCTCTTACCTGATTTCCCTTTTTTATTAGATTTTGCTTGGGCTCATGCTAAAGTAACTAAGCACACTGTAGAGTCACCAGGTGGCAGTGGGAAGCAGTGGTTTGACACAATAGGCAGGGGAGTCTGAGATTCAAATATTTACAGAGGATAGGCTTGCAAAGTGGACAACCAGGTCTGGGCCTGAACCAAGATGTTGGAGTAGAAAGACGTGCTCTCATTCCCTCTTGTGAGAACACCAGAATCACAACTAGCTGCTGGACAATCATCAACAGCAAGACACTGGAACTCACCAAAAAAGATACCCCACATCCAAAGACAAAGGAGAAGCCACAATGAGATGGTAGGAGGGGTGCAATCACAAAAAAATCAAATCCCATAACTGCTGGGTGGGTGACTCACAGACTGGAGAACACTTATACCACAGAAGTCCACCCACTGCAGTGAAGGTTCTGAGCCAAAAGTCAGGCTTCCCAAACTGGGGGTCCAGCAACAGGAGGAGGAATTCATAGAGAATCATACCTTGAAGGCTAGTGGGATTTGATTGCAGGAATTTGACAGGACTGGGGGAAGCAGAGACTCCACTCTTGGAGGGCACACACAAAGTAGTGTGCGCATCGGGACCCAGGGAAAGGAGCAGTGACTCTAGGGGAGACTGAAACAGACCTACCTGCTAGTGTTGGAGGGTCTCCTGAAGAGGCAGGGGGTGGCTGTGGCTCACCGCAGGGACAGGACACTGGCAGCAGAAGTTCTGGGAAGTACTCCTTGATGTGAGCCCTCCCAGAGTCTGCCATTAGCCCCACCAAAGAGCCCAGGTAGGCTCCAGTGTTGTGTCACCTCAGGCCAAACAGCCAACAAGGAGGGAACCCAGCCCCACCCATCATCAGTCAAGGAGATTAAAGTTTTACTGAGCTCTGTCCACCAGAGCAACACCCAGCTCTACCCCACCAGTCCCTCCCATCAGGAAACGTGCACTAGCCTCTTAGATAGCCTCATCCACCAGAGGGCAGATAGCAGAAGCAAGAAGAACTACAATCCTGCAGCCTGTGGAACAAAAACCACATTCACAGAAAGATAGACAAGATGAAAAGGCAGAGAGCTATGTACCACATGAAGGAACAAGATAAAACGCCAGAAAAACAACCAAATGAAGTGGAGATAGGCAACCTTCCAAAAAAAGAATTCAGAATAATGATAGTGAAGATGATTCAGAACCTCGGAAAAACAATGGAGGAAAAGATCGAGAAGATGCAAGAAATGTTTAGCAAAGATCTAGAAGAATTAAAGAAGAAACAAACAGAGATGAACAATAAAATAACTGAAATGAAAAATACACTAGAAGGAATCAATAGCAGAATAACTGAGGCAGAAGAACGGATAAAGGACCTGGAAGACAGAATGGTGGAATTCACGGCTGCGGAACAGAAAAAAGAAAAAAGAATGCAAAGAAATGAAGACAGCCTAAGAGACCTCTGGGACAACATTAAACACAACAATATTTGACTTATAGGGTCCCAGAAGGAGAAGAGAGAGAGAAAGGACCAGAGAAAATATTTGAAGAGATTATACTCGAAAACTTCCTAACATGGGAAAGGAAATAGCCACCCAAGTCCAGGAAGCACAGCGAGTCCCATACAGGATAAACCCAAGGAGAAACACGCCAAGACACATAGTAATCAAATTGGCAAAAATTAAAGACAAAGAAAAATTATTGAAAGCAGCAAGGGAAAACCCACAAATAACATACAAGGGAACTCCCATAAAGTTAACAGCTAATTTCTCAGCAGAAACTCTACAAGCCAGAAGGAGTGGCATGATATACTTAAAGTGATGAAAGGGAAGAACCTACAGCCAAGATTACTCTACCCAGCAAGGATCTCATTCAGATTCGATGGAGAAATCAGAAGCTTTACAGACAAGCAAAAGCTAAGAGAATTCAGCACCATCAAACCAGCTCTACAACAAATGCTAAAGGAACTTCTCTAACTGGGAAACACAAGAAAAGAAAAGGACCTACAAAAACAAACCCCTAAAAATTAATAAAATGGTAATAGGAACATACATATTAATAATTACCTTAAACGTGAATGGAATAAATGCTCCAACCAAAAGACACAGGCTTGCTGAATGGATACAAAAACAAGACCCATATATATGCTGTCTACAAGAGACCCACTTCAGACCTAGGGACACATACACACTGAAAGTGAGAGGATGGAAAAAGATATTCCATGCAAATGGAAATCAAAAGAAAGCTGGAGTAGCAATACTCATATCAGATAAAATAGACTTTAAAATAAAGAATGTTACAAGAGACAAGGAAGGACACTACATAATGATCAAGGGATCAATCCAAGAAGAAGATATAACAACTATAAATATATATGCACCCAACATAGGAGCACCTCAATACATAAGGCAACTGCTAAGAGCTCTAAATGAGGAAATCGACAGTAACAAAATAATAGTGGGGGGCTTTAATACCTCACTTACACCAATGGACAGATCATCCAAAATGAAAATAAATAAGGAAACAGAAGCTTTAAATGAAACAATAGACCAGATATTTAATAGATATTTATAGGACATTCCATCCAAAAACAGCAGATTACACTTTCTTCTCAAGTGTGCACAGAATATTCTCCAGGATAGATCACATACTGGGTCACAAATCAAGCCTCAATAAATTTAAGAAAACTGAAATCATATCAAGCATCTTTTCTGACCACAATGTTATGAGATTAGAAATGAATTACAGGGGAAAAAAAACGTAAAAACCACAAACACATGGAGGGTAAACACTACGTTACTAAATAACCAAGAGATCACTGAAGAAATCAAAGAGGAAATCAAAAAATACCTAGAGACAAATGAAAATGAAAACACTGCGATCCAAAACCTATGGGATGCAGCAAAAGCAGTTCTAAGTGGGAAGTTTATAGCTATACAAGCCTACCTCAAGAAACAAGAAAAATCTCAAAAAAATAATCTAACCTTAGACCTAAAGGAAGTAGAGAAAGAAGAATATACAAAACCCAAAGTTAGCAGAAGGAAAGAAATCATAAAGATCAGAGCAGAAATAAATGAAATAGAAACAAAGAAAACAATAGCAAAGATCAATAAAACTAAAAGCTGGTTCTTTGAGAAGATAAACAAAATTGATAAACCATTACCCAGACACATCAAGAAAAAGAGGGAGAGGACTCAAATCAATAAAAATAGAAATGAAAAAGGAGAAGTCACAACAGACACCACAGAAATACAAAGCATCCTAAGAGACTACTACACGCAAATCTATGCCAATAAATTGGAAAACCTGGAAGAAATGAATAAATTCTTAGAAAGGTATAACCTTCCAAGACTGAACCAGGAAGAAATAGAAAATATGAACAGACCAATCACAAGTAATGAAATTGAAACTGTGATTAAAAATCTTCCAACAAGCAAAAGTCCAGGACCAGATGGCTTCACAGGTAAATTCTATCAAACATTTAGAGAAGAGCTAACACCCATCCTTCTCAAACTCTTCCAAAAAATTGCAGAGGAAGGAAAACTCCCAAACACATTCCATGAGGCCACTATCATCCTGATACCAAAAGCACACAAAAATACTACAAATAAAGAAAACTACAGACCAATATCACTTATGAATATAGATGCAAAAATCCTCAACAAAATACTAGCAAACAGAATCCAGCAACACATTGAAAGGATCATACACCACGATCAAATTGGATTTATTCCAGAGATGCAAGGATTCTTCAATATATGCAAATCAATGAATGTGATACACCATATTAACAAACTGAAGAATAGAAACCATATGATAGACTCAGTAGATGCAGAAAAACTTTTGACAAAATTCAACATCCATTTATGATAAAAACTCTCCAGAAAGTGGGCATAGAGGGAACCTACCTCAACATAATAAAGGCCATATACAACAAACCTGCAGCAAACGTCATTTTCAATGGTGAAAAACTGAAAGCATTTCCTCTAAGATCAGGAACAAGAAAAGGATGTCCACTCTCACCACTATTATTCAACACAGTCTTGGAAGTCCTAGCCTCGGCAATGAGAGAAGAAAAAGAAAGAAAAGGAATACAAATTTGAAACGAAGAAGTAAAACTGTCACTGTTTGCAGATGACATGATACTCTACATAGAGAAAACTAAAGATGCTACCAGAAAACTACTAGATCTAATCAATGAATTTGGTAAAGTTGCAGCACACAAAATTAATGCACAGAAGTCTCTTGCATTCGTATACACTAATGATGAAAAATATGAAAGAAAAATTAAGGAAACACTCCCATTTACCATTGCAACAAAAAGAATAAAATACCTAGGAATAAACCTACCTAAGGAAAAAAAAGACCTGTATGCAGAAAACTATAAGGCAGTGATGAAGGAAATTAAAGATGATACTAACAGATGGAGAGATATACCATGTTCTTAGATTGGAAGAATCAATATTATGAAAATGACTATACTACCCAAAGCAATCTACAGATTCAATGCAATCCCCATCAAATTACTAATGGCATTTTTTACGGAACTAGAACAAGAAATCTTAAAATTTGTATGGAACCACAAAAGACCCCGAATAGCCAAAGCAGTCTTGAGGGAAAAAAACGGAGCTAGAGGAATCAGACTCCCTGACTTCAGACTATACTACAAAGCTACAATAAAGAAGACAATATGGTACTGGCACAAAAACAGAAACATAGATCAATGGAACAAGGTAGAAACCCAGAGGTAAACCCATGCACCTGTGGTCAACTAATCTATGACAAAGGAGGCAAGGATATACAATGGAGAAAAGACAGTCTCTTCAATAAGTGGTGCTGGGAAAAGTGGACAGTTACATGCAAAAGAATGAAATTAGAACTCTCCCTAACCCCATACACAAAAATAAACTCAGGATGGATTAGAGACTAAATGTAAGACTGGGCACTATAAAACTCTTAGAGGAAAACATAGGCAGAACACTCTATGACATAAATCACAGTAAGATCTTTTTTGATCCACCTCCTAGAGTAACGGAAAGAAAACCAAAAATGAACAAATGGGACCTAATGAAACTTCAAAGCTTTTGCACAGCAAAGGAAACCATAAACAAGACACAGAGACAACCCTCAGAATGGGAGAAAATATTTGCAAACGAATCAACGGACAAAGGATTAATCTCCAAAATATATAAACAGCTCATGCAGCTCAATATTAAAAAAACAAAAAACCCAATCCAAAAATGGCAGAAGACCTAAATAGACATTTCTCCAAATAAGACATACAGATGGTCAAGAAGCACATGAAAAGCTGCTCAACATCAATAATTTTAGAGAAATGCAAATCAAAACTACAGTGAGGTATCACCTCACATCAGTTAGAATGGGCATCCTCAGAAAATCTACAAACAACAAATGCTGGAGAGGGTGTGGAGAAAAGGGAACCTTCTTGCACTGTTGGTGGGAATGTAAACTGATACAGCCACTATGGAGAACAGTATGGAGGTTCCTTAAAAAACTAAAAATAGAATTACCATATGACCCAGCAATCCCACTACTGGGCATATACCCAGAGAAAACCACAATTCAGAAAGACACATGCACCCCAATGTTCATTGAAGCACTATTTACAATAACCAGGTCATGGAAGCAACCTAAATGCCCATTGACAGACGAATGCATAAAGAAGAAGTGGTACATATATACAATGCAATATTCCTCAGCCATAAAAAGGAACAAAATTGGGTCATTTGTAGAGACGTGGATGCATCTAGAGACTGTCATACAGAGTGAAGTAAGTCAGAAAGAGAAAAACAAATATTGTATATTAATGCATATATGTGGAACCTAGAAAAATGGTACAGATGAACCGGTTTGCAGGGCAGAAATTGAGACACAGATGTAGAGAACAAACGTATGGACACCAAGGGTGGAAAGCCGTGGGCGGGGGGGGCGGGTGGAGGTGGTGGTATGATGAATTGGGCGATTGGGATTTACATGTATACACTGATGTGTATAAAATTGATGACTAATAAGAACCTGCTGTATAAAAAAAACAATGTGATCAAATGTATTCTATTGGAAGGAAGCAAAAATAGACCATATTTACTGTCTAAATTATATAATAATTTAATGATATTTAGCATCTATTGCAGATGTATTTATTATTGCATATTGTATTTGCTTTATCAATGTCTTTTCTTTGGTAATCAAAATAAAGTAAAATAAAATTAAATTAAATTAAATTAAATTAAATTAAATTAATAAAAAATATGAAAAAAAAAGAAAAAAGAAATACGTAGGAAGTCAAAAAAAAAAAGTGGACAACCACATATGACTAAGGAGGGGTTATTCATATGCTCAAAGCTTTCATTAATTCTAGACTCAAGAGTCCAAGGTTACACTGGTCTTTTAAATAGAGTACATTATCTGCAAATTCAAGCACTAATTAGAGGGCTTCCCTCAACTTGGTCAAAAAATCAGAAGGCATGGGAAACTTTTATTTTCTACTTCAATTCTAAGCAGCACAGTGAATGAATATAATGGAAGAGCTGAACCCAGCATGGTGCAAAGTGAGTCTCTTTCAATGAATGGCACAGGAAGTTGGAGGGGGTGGGAGATGCCACAGCAGTAGGTAGGGAGGGGACTTGAAAATTATACTTTATATTCCAATCACTGTAAGAATTGTGGCAGGTTCTGATCTCCTCACTATCCAATTTTTCTCATTCCTAAAGACAGCAAACAAAGCAAAAGAAAACAGCCTCAGGCCTCAAAATAGCAGGTTTCAAACGTTGAGAATCATGATGCATCCAACACCTTGCGGCAACCCACTGTGCATGATTTCAGAGCATCAGAAACAAGTAGTGAAGGGATACAGGCAAATGGATCACTCCAGTATCACCTTCTAGAAGTTATTACCAATCCCGACTCAGTGAGGCTGTTCAGGAGCCTTGAGAAGCTGCAAATTCTAAATACTCATGAAAAAACAAACTGAATGCTCTCAATCTCCATCCAAGAAGCCCTAAGCAAATCTGTGAAAGTTTCTTCCTGGATACTTTTCCTGGGCATTTTTGATGCTTTAGTCTTGGGTGCATACGACAATTTCAATAGTAATGTTTCTCTAAATGAGATGTACCCATAGACTCTTGCTGCTGGTTCCATTAATTACAATTTCTGGCTAATTCACCAGATTCTTTTCCCAGGGCCACCTCCTCTTGAAATTTCTGGGAATTATGTTTTCTCCACTGGGGGAAGCCCAAAGCCAATGACTGTTTCATGGGTACAAAAGTTCGTTCTCTTGTCTTGGAGTGGGACAGCTTTTGGTGGTTCATCCTCCAGATCTCCGCATGGGATCAGGCTGAGGTTAGACCTCACATTGTTGCTTCGATTATTCCTTGTCCTATTTGAATTCTCTCACTCTCTTACAGGTTTCACCTGAGAGTAGTCCCTCTAGAAATACTTGCACCAGAATCCCTTGCTTATTTTCTCCTACTAGAGAGCCTGATCTAGGTTGACCCCAATAAAAAATTCTGATGATGATGATGATGATGATGGTGACATTGTCAACAACTGCCAACACAACAGAAACTTATATTTACTGTGTGTTTATTATTGCCAGGCCTTTTTCTAAAGGTTTTTCAACAATCATCTCTTCAACCTCACAAAAACCTGTGAGGTAGGTGCTATTAGTTTCCCCATTTGGTAGAAGAAGAGTCTTGGAGGGGCTAAAAATACTTGCCCAAGGTCACACAGCCAGTACGAGTTGAAACAAGAATCCCTGGCAGTCAGGATACAGAACCTGGGCTCTTCACTTTTATTCTACTCTAATTCACGCCCTAATATATTTTACAACCACGAGATTCTTAAAATCAATCCATTTGTTGTAAAGTTTCTTACCTTCAGGACCCAAAAATGTATCTTTAAGCAGCTAGTCTATCTTTGGCTCTGAAATCTAAAGAAAGTGTGGAGAACTGTGGCCTGAAAATACATCTAGGCCAGTTGTTGCTTTGTAGGGTGTTGGGGACACCATTGAGAGGAAGGGGTCCCATCACTTCCCCTTCAGTAGAGCTCAGACCGCAGGAAGTCAAAATCCAGATTCCTTCTGTTTTATAGACTGACTTAAGGAAAATCTGGATATTCCAGAGCTGCTGGATATCCTGCACTTTGTTTGGGTTCATGACTCCTGGCTGTAAGAACCCAAACTGGACATCGTAAAAAGTTGAGCAGGAAAGGAGTTAGGACAGTCTTTTCTCTTCTCTTACCTACAAATGGCAGCTGTACATCACCTCAACATGGAGCTTCAGGAGGGTTGTTTTTGCTTACTGGAGCCAGTGAGAAAGCAAAAGGCCAGCAACATCCTGCCAGACACTCACTGTGCCCTGGATGGCTTCCCACATAAACAAAGTGGGGACGCCTTTAAAGAAAAGATGCTCTTGGCTTTTTGAGGGTGAGAGTGATCTTCCTACAAAACCACAACCTTTCCCTGGCCTTGAGTTCCCCATTTGAAAAATGTAAGTATCTGTGGTTTTACTTCTGTATAACCTTTTTCAGCAAACCCACAAGAATTTGGGTTCCAGTGTAAGTGATTTGCCAATTACTCCAGTTGGGCATAATTATAAAAAATAGAAACCAGGGTTTACAGAGAAAGAAGGAGGTAACTCGGAAGGCAGAATCAGGGTAGAAATTTTGGCAATAAAACCCAGAAAGAGAGAAGAGAGGGAAAACAAGTTTAAATCAGGGCCAGAGTAAGACTTTTAGGGACTGATATTTAGTGAAAAAATTGCTCCTCACCCTATATGTAATTAAAAACAAAAACTTTATACCCTATACAATCAGTATAACTTACGTCAAAATTAAACTAGTTTCTCCTAGTTTTTTTTTTTTTAATTGCAAAATTCTGGAGAAGTCCATAGCAGCTGGACTCCTATCTTTGGAACCTTTGGTTGGCCAGCCCCTTAATATACTTGTTGACAAAGCAGCGTGAGGTAAAGTGAAGCCTAGGTCTTAAAAACTAAATCCTTGTGCCTATTGGGAAGAGGGCAACTGTTACTTGTGTAGTAGTTGTTGATGTCTATATTTCACATAAATGGATAAAAACAAATCTGAATTCTTACATTATTCTGCATTTTGGAGGCCAAGGAGGGTCTAGAGGTGTGACATAGGAAGATGGAGGCAATATTTTTGTGCTAAAAATTCTAATAAAATCCCCATGGCATTGAATATTTATGAGAAATCCTAGACACAGAGGAGAGAAAACATCTTGAAGTGTGCTTATTATTGGCAACAAAGTAAAGCAACTCTATAAACATAACCAATATTCACCTGGAACAGGGTAGTTGCATCATACTCATTATTAACCCATTGAAATATGTATATTTCAGCTATGTGAGATAGCTGATGTTCTCAAACCCTCTGCTCCTCAAACCCTCCCCAGGAACCACAGGATTCCCTGGACCCAGCAACTAAAGGATTAACACCTGGACAGGCTCAGACCAGTGTCCACTCTGGTCAGTGTCCCCCACGGACGGCACACTAATCTGTAAATATGACATTGAAACCACATGGTGGGAGATCATGAAATTGTATTAATATATAGGAGCTGCAGGATGGAAATGAAGAATGTAGTGGCCATTATGACTCATTCACAATAAATAAAAAATAATTTTAAGAAAATTCTCTTTGTCTTTTAATTAAAGTTTCTCAACCATTACTTTTCACACTATGGTGTTTTTAGGACTCTAAGCTTTGGAGTTGGAAAGACAAGTCTCTATTTCTAAAACTTGTTCTTGTGGGTGAGTAATAACCCCTGAGTACCCATTAACCTTTACTCACATTGAGCTGCTCACACGGGGCTAAGCAGGAACCCACGACAAGGACCTGCCTACAACTCCCCAGAATTCACAGACCAGCAACCAATCCTGTCATATTGCTCCCTCTTTAGAATGATTCATACTTTTAAAAAGTTCTTTCATTTCACCATTACAAACTCCTGTAGAAGAGGGTTTTTGGAGCCTAGTTGTCTGGAAATCTTCCCCTTTTTTTCCAGCAGTGAGCAAACTCTAGCCTGTTGTACCTCTTGGGTGCAGATGGTTCCTTAGCCATCAAACAAACAGTGGACATGAGTAAGTCTGAGGAATGTGCCTGGTGAATTAAAGGCAGGAGCAAAACATCAACAGACATAGCTGCATCCAGGAAGGGTTTTCTTATATGTTTGGTTGCCTCTCTCTCTCCCTCTCTCTCTCTTTCCTTGTTTCCTTCCTTCCTTCCTCCCTTCCTCCCTCTCCCTCCATCTCCCCATCCCTCTCTCTTTCTCTCTTATTTATGATCTTCAGTAGCCATTCTATTTGAAAGAGATCAAGAGAAAAAGAAATGAGGAGGGAAGGAAGGAAGGAAGAAAGGGAGGGAGGGAGGGAGGGCCAGCCTCTGCTTGAAATGCTAGTTAAGTCACAGCCCAACAAGTATTCATATGATAGCATTAGATAACCTCTCTGCTTCAAGCTGAGGAATTCAAGTCCTTTTACAAAGGACAATTTCTCTTACAAATGTTTAGTATCTGCATTAAGACCCTCCTCATTCCCCACTGCCGATACAACATCTCTAAGAAATCGCCTTCTGCTTGGTAATACCTTGTTGAGTTTTTATTTTCTAAAACTATACTTTAGAGATGAGACAGTGGAATTTTAAGAGATATTACAAAATTAAAAATTCTGCCTGTTGCAGTTTCTTGGAACTAAAACCAATCCTCATCAAATTATGCTAATTTACTGTACAATGTTTAATTAAATCTTACCCCAGGCAATCTACTTCCAGGGTTTATTTTTATAGCTTAGAACTTTCAAACATGGAAATGCCTTTCAATTTAAATAAAAAAAAAAAAACTATTCACTATTTCACTAGGAAAATAATGTGCTTTACCTCCTGGGCATACGCCCACCTTAAGTCTCTTTCTTTCTCGTTCTCATTCTTTGTCTCTTTCTCTCTTCAGGAAAACAAAAATGCTCCTTAGAAACCCCCTTCTCTATTCTGATTTCTCTCTGAAATGGCAATTTTCTTGAACTCTGCCATTTTCCTGACAGATTGTGTTCTACTAAAAGTAAATGTAACTGACTGGAGATAAGACGAGATCTCTTCCACAAGGAAGTGGCAGTGGCTGCACATGTCATCACTGACCGCGGGGGTCTCAGTGCCTCTGACCCCTCAGGCTCACTGCGTTTGGGGAAGAACAGGCTGACATGTACTAGCTGTCCCATCTCCTCCACCCCAGCCCAGCATGTAGCCCCTGACTCAATCCTCTGTCAGCTGTGCTTCCTAAACCTTCCCTTCTAGAAACCCCTCCATGGCCAAGCCCACTGAGCTTCTGCTGCTAAACGTTCACTCAAGAATGTTAGACGAGAACCAGCAGGTCTGAAATTTCACTCCAGCCAGGCATTTTTTGTCCTCCTGCACAAAATATTACATCTGAATATTAAGACATTTGCCCAAAATCTTGATTTTAATAGTCTGCTTTCAAATTGTTTTCCAGAGCAAGTACTATAACAACTTTATAATTTTCCTTCCTTTCTTGGATTTGAATTAAAACAGTGAGCATTTCCCTCTGACATCTGAATGCCACACATGATTCAAAGTGGACATGGCATCACAGAGGTGTTTGCCTTTTCCCATCAGAGGTCTCGACACCACATTCTTTTACCTTTGCTGTGTGACTTCTGCCCTTTCTGATGTAAGTCACAGGGAGGAGGAGCAATCTCCCACGTAAAAAACCCACTCCACTCATGTATCACAATGTTCATTGCAGCTCTATCTACAATAGTCAGGACATGGAAGTGTCCATCAATAGATGAATGGATAAAGAAGATGTGGCACATATATACAATGGAATATTTGCCATAAAAAGAAACGAAATTGAGTTATTTGTAGTCAGGTGGTTGGACCTAGAGACTGTCATACAGAGTGAAGTAAGTCAGAAAGAGAAAAACAAATACCATATGCTAACACATATATATGGAATCTAAAAAAAAAAAAAAAAAAATGTTCTGAAGAACCTAGGGTCAGGACAGGAATAAAGATGCAGACAAAGAGAATGGACTTGAGGACACAGGGAGGGGGAAGGGTAAGCTGGGATGAAGTGAGAGAGTGGCATGTACATATATACAGTACCAAATGTAATATAGATAGCTAGTGGGAAGCAGCTGCACAGCACAGGGAGATCAGCTCGGAGCTGTGTGACCACCTAGAGGGGTGGGATAGGGAGGGTGGGAGGGAGACGCAAGAGGGAGGAGATAGGGGATATATGTATATGTATAGCTGATTCACTTTGTTATGCAGCAGAAACTAACACACCATTATAAAGCAATTATACTCCAATAAAGATGTTAAAAAAACAAAAACAAAAACCCACTCCACCTCCCTGGAGCCCCTGTGTAGGTAGATTCCAAGGTGGCATCAGTGATGCCTGCCTCCTGGCCTTCCCATGTTGTGTACCCACTCCTGCACGGTGCCAGGTTGGTCTGCATGGTCAGTGGGATACAGTCGAAATGATGGTGTCACTTCCAGACTTCATCTGTAAATTATGACATCCCCCATCTTGGATACTCTCTTCCTCTCGGTCAGTCAGTCTCTCTTCTCTCTCTCTCTCTCTCTCACTCCTCTAAACACCTGCTCTGGGAGAACTTAGTGCCATCAATGCATAGGCAGCCTGTGGAGAAGCCCATGGTGAGGAGTCCCAGCCAGGAGCCTGCCAACAACCACACAGGTGAGCCTGAGAGCAGATCCTCCCTTAGCTGAGCCTTCAGATAAGACCTCAGCCCATGCCAACATTTTGACTGTAATCCTATGAAAGATTAAGCCAGAACCACCTAGCTACCCAGATTCCTGACTCACAGAAACTGTCAAGTAATAAACATTTGTTGTTTGAAGCTGCTAAGTTTCAGGGCAACTTGTTATATAATAATGGGCAACTAATATAGAAATGTTGACTATCCTATCCTTTCCTCTTCTGGTATCTCAATCAAAGTCTGATCAAGAAAGAAGTCACTTGGTTATTTGGAACAAAGGGACTTAATGCAGGGAGTTGGTTATACAGGTGATAGAAATGCTGAGAAATTAAAGAAAACAGTGAGACAACCCAGAGGTTAACAGCATCAAGCAGTCACTACCACCCCTTGACCAGAATGGCAAAGAGAGGAGGTGGTGTTGCCAGAGCCATGGGCCAGATCACTCTACAGTACAGTGCTGCCCGATAGGACCTTCTGAGATAAGGAAAATGATCTATCATTGCACCATCCAATATGGTACCCACCAGAGACATGTGGCTACTTAACCCTCCAAATGTGGCTACTGCAACTGAAAAAACTGAATTTTAAAAGTTTATTTAAATTTAATGAATTTAAATCTATATAGCTGCATAGAGTTATATATGATAGCAGCTATCATGTTGCACAGTGATGCTCTAGAAGCTGAAACCAAAGTAGGCCATTCCCTTGGGAGCTGGAGCCTTGAAGGATATGCAGATACCACCTAAGATGCTACCAGTGCTAGAAAAGGACCAGGAGGCAGTCCCTGACATAGCTCATCCCCACTATCACTCTCTCTCTCCAAATTCCTGCCACCACTTCCCACTGGTAGGATTTAGCAGGAAGCAGATTCCAGGAGCCAGCCTCCCTGTAGCATAGCATAGCAGAGCAGGGAAGAGGTGCTTACTTCAAGGGAGCATGTGCCCAGGAGACAGGAATTCACAATCTTGATGAGCTCTAGAACATCCATAGGCCCACACCTTTCTCTCGATGAAGCAAACAACATCTTCTTGTACAGTATCCCTGGGACTCAGCCAATCAAGTCTTTCTTCCAAACATGTACAGTCCTCTTCCTAAAAGGGATCCAAGCAAGTAAATGTCTCTCTACCTTGATTTATGTGGTGCATTGGCTATGGCATTTTCCACAATAAGCTATAAACTGCTGTATTAGTTTTCTACTCCTGTATAACAAATTACCATGCACTTAGTGGCATAAAACAACATATTTGTATTTTCTTACAGTTTTCCTAGGACAAGAGTCCAAGGAGAACTTAGCTAGGTCCTCTGCTCGGGATCTCACAGGATGTAATCCAAATGTTGTCCAGGGCTGCAGTCTCATCTGAAGGCTCACTAGGGAAGAATCCACTTCCAACTTTACTCAGGTTGTTGGAAAAATTCATTTCCTCGCAGCCGTGTGGCTAGGGGCCCCAGCTTGTTACCAGCAGTTATCTGGAGGCTCCCCTCCATCCCTAGAGGCTCCCCATGGTTCCCTGCCACATGACACTTCCTATAGGCAGTTCAGAGCATGGTCTGAGCAGTCTGATTTTCTTGCTCAGACTGCTACAAGGAAGTGTTATAAAACAAAATGTAATCATGGGCACAGTACCCCATGTCCTCTGCCATATAACATAACTAATTAGGGACCTGACATTCCATCACCTTTGCTATATACTATTGGTTAGCAACAAGTCACAGGTTCTGCCTGTCCCCAAGGGGAGGGGATTATACAAAGACATTACTCATTGGAGGTTCACTTTAGGTATGTCTTCCATGTGTTGGAGAACAGTCTATGTCCTACTAATATTTGCTGTTTATATTCTTAACAAACGTGCTTAGCATACTAGAGTTGCTTAATAACAATTTCCTGGGTTAGAAAATCACATTTCCAAGCAGTTGCCCCTTGGTAATATGTTGACACCCAGCATGTAGCAAGATGGGAAATGCACAGGAAGCAAGGTGGTCCTGGAGGTCAACTGTTTGCTTGGCTAAGACAGTAGTGAGATGTCTCAGCCTTAGGTGTGACAACACAGGCTTACCCACCTACAAAGGTACAGACACCAGGGTTTGCATAGTTCAAGAACATGGTCTAAGATAGAAGTCACACATGCATAGGTGTGTCACAGGTCAGGAAGCAGATGGAATGTACTTGGCTCACATGTCATTTTTTTGTAAAAATGAATTAGTTGCTAACATTTTCAAGTCAGGAAATTTCACACATAAATTCAGATTTTTTTTCTCCTCCTGAAATTGCAATAATCAGCAGAATATGACTTGTGGCCACCCCCTTTAAATGGGGCATGTACTTTCATTCCATCTCAATCTTTACCCAGCTCTCTCATTCAGAAGTCATATGAGTTTGCAAACTCTGACCTAAGATAATGTTGCAAAGAGTCTCAGAATGTAGAACAAGCTCAACACCTGGGGACAGAGGAAATGACTAACCCCAGAGGTCCAGCCAGGGGGCTGAGTTCTGGGAGGTCTCTAGATGTGGGAAGCATTCATCAAAGATGGACTCTGTAAAGAGTGGAGTCAGAGTGAAGTTATAAAGAGACTCCATAGACCACAGTCTTTACAGAGGAACTCAGCATAGGGATAGGAAAGAAGGCCAGTTCTACTCAGGGCACCCATGTGCTATGGAATCCCATACCAGAGCTGTGCCATTGCAGGGCAGTGAGAAACACACAGGATGCAAGGATGCCTCGTGAGCCCTGGGACCCCCATTCTCAGGGCAGTGTACTCAGAAGAGGGGCTTAATGCTCCTCTCCCACCAGGGTGGAGGGGCAGAGAGCAGAGCTGCATCCCTCAAAGAGGACTGGTTCAGAAACTAGAGAAGAGAAATAAACCTACAACTGGAAGTAAATCCATGAAGAGATGGGGAGAGAGGCTGGCGTTAATAAAGAGATTTCACTTCACTTAATTCTTCAATTACAAGAATCCAAATTTGTTTTAAGAACTGTTTGGTTTTCTTCAGAATTAATGTATTAAGGAATCTGTCTTCTGTTTCCTTCAAAAATAATAAGATATCATCACAGAATCTCAGACATACTTAAAATCACAAATACAGAGCTTCTAGAACAGTAAACAAAAACTATTTCTATTCCAAAGGGGAACTTGCTGTATTTATGAATTTTCCCAAAGTAATAGAAAAGGTTACTCTTCTCTGAAATTTTCTTTTCTGGCCATTTTCTCCTTCCACCACATTTTCTATTTCTTAGTCATCCACTATGTAGATGTAAGGAAAGATCAACTTCCTGCTAGTAAATTTCTGAGTACTTTAACTTCCTGTTAGTGAATTTCTAATGCTTGGTACAATCATTGGTTCCCATCGTGATTAGTTGAAAGTAACTACCACCCACTGGATGCCCACAGACTTCCCCACCCCTGCCGGGCAGCCACCCCTATTCTTGGTTCACAGAGGGTCTGTGTAGTGAATCTACTGTGTGCCCCCAGGATCAACTGTGGAGGTGGTACAGATGGTTGGACAACTGGGCAAAGCGGCAGCAGTCAGGTAGGTCTCAGTGGGAGGTGATCAGGAGCAGAGGACAGCCCTCCAAAGTCAGTGCCACCCATTCCAGGGTTGGCTTCAGATGCCAAGAGTAGTTTTGCTCCCAGGGCTCATGCCCCATCCTACAAAGAACAAAATAAAACTCCCCCGAGAAACATATGACCTGGAATTATGATGGAGGTGAGGGCAGCCATGAGCGAAGGAATGGGAGAGATTGAATGGGAAGGGGAGAGGTTGCCATTGCAGCAGACGGAGCCCCTATCCTCACTGTGGTTAAAGGAACATAGAGCCCCCAAATTCCTTCCATGAAATCTGGCTGTCACTGCCTCTCTTTCCCCAGCCCCCCACCAGTACCTGGAAGTCTCCTTTGTGATATGAATAAGTCCTCAGTTTTTTTCTTATTTCACTGTTCTTGGAAACCTTGAATAAATCAGCTGAATATTCATTAACTTAAAAATGTATCCAGCTACAGGACTGCTTGCTTATAAACTCATCAGGTAAGTGTTCAGTGATTTCTGTGAAAGGAGGGTGTGCATTATTCTGTTCCCAGGAAGGTAGCGTCTCCCCTTTTGATTATTATACCCTAAGGGAGGGGTGGGGTGGAAATGTGTCCTTGAAGGATGACTTTATTGCTTCTCCATGGGGCATAGCTTTAACTCTAAAAGGGACCTCTGGGTACTAGAAGCTTGGTACTAAATCTCCTTTCCTTTTTCTGAATCAGTGCACTGCTTTCCACTATTATCTAATAACAGAGCATGTCTGGTCCTTGATGAGCCTCTTTTTAGAGAAGCAGGTCTCAACTCATAAATATGACTGAAATTTGGTTGCAAACATACCCCAAAGGTTATGAGGTGATGCTGCAGACACATGGAAAACTCACTTATCAGCCAGGCTCATCTGTTCCATCTGGAGAGACCAGGATAGGGACCACAGTGAATTCTTTCGGGGTTTAAGCGAGAAAGCTTGTGAGAGGAAGGATGAAGTTGAAAAAAGATTTACTTTTATACAGTAGACAAAGGAAAGGAGGTCAGGATTGCTACCAACAGGTCTCATAACATTCTGTGACCACCCCAGCTGTGTGCACTGTACTGCCCCCTTCCCCACCTCTCAGGAATGGGCAGGATCTTACAAATACACGACTTGTGGTAGGGATGATATTATGCCCTGGGATAAGACCCAGATCATGGCTCAGGGTCCCCAATCTCACTTTTTTTAAAATTAATTAATTAATTAATTTATTTATTTATTTATTTATTTTTGGCTGAGTTGGGTCTTCGTTGCTGCACGCGGACTTTCTCTAGTTGCGGCAAGTGGGGGCTACTCTTCATTGTGGTGCACAGGCTTCTCATTGCAGTGGCTTCTCTTGTCCAGAGCATGGGCTGTAGGCACGTGGGCTTCAGTAGTTGTGGCTCACGGGCTCTAGAGCGCAGGCTCAGTAGTTGTGGCTCACGGGCTTAGTTGCTCCGTGGCATGTGCGATCTTCCTGGACCAGGGATCGAACCCGTGTCCCCTGCATTGGCAGGTGGATTCTTAACCACTACACCACCAGGGAAGTCCCCCCCAATCTCACTTTTATCAGACACTATTTTTTCTGTCTGTCAGGGAAAATGAGTCACGTAGAAGAGGAACAATTTATTCCTTCTCACAACCCTAACCTCTGCTTGTCTACTTAATAGTAGATGATCTGGTTATTTAAAAGATGCTATTAAATAAGCAGAAAACACATGTGATATGTATGTGTGTGTGCACGTGTGTGTGTGTGTGTGTGTGTAAGACTTCAAATCTGAAGATGAAAAATTGAGGCTAAAGCCATGCAAAATGCCAATTCTCATTGGATGGCCTGTTTCTATATTGTTGAGCAACCAGTTTCCCCTACAGCACTCTTTTTTAGCTAATGAAATCGTAATTTGCAGTCAAAATATTGACTTGGATCAATAGTTACTAACACAAAAGACTTTTTAGGTTTATTAAGTAAAACATTAATTTAAGAAAAGCTAGTTTCTGAACAATATACATATGGTTCAATTTCCAGAATTACAAAACTCAAAAACACAAAATAGAACTATATATATATATATATGTATATATGATTTTGAAATATATACAAACTGGTTGTTTCTAAGGAGAGACGTGAGCGACGAGGAACTTGTTTTATTCTAAATACTCCTGTATTGTTTGAATTTGTGAAAATATATGCAGTTGTTACTTACGTAATGAAAGGTAACTATATTAAGATAAAAGAGACTTTACAAAACCACCCTAGAATCCATTCCCTTGGCACAGTAGTGATTACAACTCCTCATCTGAACAACTGACCAGTGTCCATTCAAATCAGCCACCAATACTTCTCCTTACCCTCCGAGTCCACAGACTTTATCATGCATAGAACACACTTTGACTCATTCTCAAGTTTGAGAACTGCACATCTTTGCTCCCCAGTGAAACCAGTAAGTACCTGAAGGCAAGAATCTTGTCTCATAGACATTTTATTTCCTGCCTTCCTACCATCCAGTTCATTGTTTAGCACATAAAAAATATTTGATAAATAATAGTTGAACTTAACTCACTCTAAATCTCCTCTTTAAGCTAAAAATGTGATTGTCATAAATGTCTGAAAGGATAGAGACTACAGACATGCAGGAACACAAACGTTCCCTTTAAATGTACACCTTCTGCTCCATGGAGCTCAGAGTCAGGAGAAAGAAGGGGACAAGCTCACTTTAACAGATAGATTTTCTGATCTATAACTGACCAACATTATTCTCTTTATCTTCTGTGGTCTGTGTCATTTTAAAAACTGTCTCAAAAGAGTGTATTATTGAGTTTCCTAGAGTTAAGACAGAAAATTTTTGAGATACATGGATAAAGTTAGAGATACAAAGAAGTTTGTCACAGCATTATTGATTAAAGCAAAATTTAAAAACAAACTAAACATCAAAAATAAAAATATTTAAAGAAATTAAGATCTTTTCCCACATGAGAAAATGCTGCAAAGTCATGTTTCCAAGGCCTAACTCAATACAGTAAGTTGAATCCGTATTTTTAAGTCTCCTCTACCCCCAATTCCTATTGAAATGAAGAGCTGCAATTAAAAATCAGGAAACATTATGCTAGCCTTGGAAAACAAGCAAAGATGTTATCCAAAAGCCAGACATTTTAAGTAATTATAGCAAGATCTAGTATAAATGAGACTAGATCAAGCAAAGAAAGAGGACAATAAATTCACAACTGAGAAATTAATGAAACGGACTCCCAGCCCAGGTGAAAAAAATGTTTGCAATATGGCAAAGACACAGTATGCAAATATCAAAATACTTGATGAAATTACGTAAATAAATAGTAATGATCTAGAGTGAAAGTCACAGATAATTCCAAATAAAACCTGGAGTTTGTCCTCTCCCATATTCCCCTCCAGGAAGAGAAGATGGAAAAGCTTTCTCAATTTACCAACTTACAAGAGAGGCATCAATATCTTTGTTCAGTCTTGATTTAAATTCTCTTTTTTTTTTTAACTTAAAGATAATCATTAGGGTTTTCTGGATGGCCAGACTTGGAAGTAGTTAGAGGAATTAAGAGCCAAAAGAAAAATGTTCTCACAATCTTTCTTAACCTACACATGAAAGGCAATTGAATTGAACGTTCAAGGCTGTGTCCTTGGAAAAGAACACAGTCTTATTTACTGTGTGTGGCCAAAACAAAAGAAAGAAGTGGCACCCCTTAATCTGCTACCTCCAGTCCCAGGGCCAAAAATTCTTACAGACGTACATTCACCAAGAGGATGAGTGGGTGATGAATGTAGCATTAGTGACCCTTTCAGATCTTTTGGCTATCTAAAGATGCTTATTCCTAAAAAAAAGCCATATGGTTAAGTTCTCAAAACATCCTCAGAACATTACAGATGTTCCATTGCATGCCCAGGCTCAACTTTACAGAGGATCCTGAAGTTGTGTTTATCAGCAGTCCATGTCTTGTAAAGATCTCCATCTTATTTTTTACTGATCTGTATGGGCTTAAAAGGTCTATTATTATTGGCATCACTGCTTTATCTTGCTTAGTGAGACAAAGTGTATAATATTATTAACTAAAATGTTCTTTTGTTAAAAGTTGTCACTTTTTATTTCCTGTCATAGTAGTAATTCAGTAATAAAATTACTAAATTTTATTACTATATTATAGTAAAATTTATTAGTAGTAATAAAAATATAGTTTGAGCAATTCAATGAAAATACAGCTAAAAGGAGGAATGGACATGGTTTGTTTAAATTGATATAATACAAATGTTAAAATCATGTTATCAAAGAGTATGGGAAATTTACAATACTCTAAATAAACAGCAGACTCCCAATTTTGTTTGAAAAGGAAGAAAATGTTTGTATGTATTTTTAAGTATGTTTGTGTATATGTGTGTTTATGTATGTGTATATATGTATGTGTATATGTATATACATATACATACAGATTGACAAAAATATCTCCACTATTTGTAATCTCGAGATGCTGAAATTACCTATAATTCATTTTTTAAAATCTGTTCAAAATTTCCAATATTCAGCCCATCTAAAATTAATAAACACAAAGTAATATTTTAAATTTAAAAGCTAAATATTACCAACAACAAATGAAGAGACAAATTTGTTTTACTTGTAATAGATTAGAATTATAAATTCAAAAGCAGAGAGAACAGAACCTAAAGGCAAGTCAATGTTCAATACAAAATGAACACATTTTCTCTATTTATTGTAACCAATTTCATTTACTAAGTAAAGCCTTTAGTATATAATTATTCAATTCTCAACTCAAGTGAGTAGCTTTGATAAACAAGAACACCCCAAAAGGTAACATCAGTCAACATCATACTACACAGGTATTTTTTTTGGGGGGGGGGTTGTTTGTTTAGTATATAATGAAGAGTCCTGGACTTAAAGTCAGAGGCTGGAATTCAAGAATGTGTCTGACATTTTCCAACTGTGTGATTTTGGCTGTCACATCACATTTCGGAACCTCCCAGTGTCCACAGACTACAAAACATTGTTACGCATCTCACTTCACAGGATTCCTGTAATGAAATGATAGAATTTGGGCACTTTGTGTAAGATCGTGTAAAGAGAACTGCATTAATTTAGTGATCTCAAATCTGCTTTTGGCACAGTCATCTGTAATTGCTAATGGCAAATCATAATTTAAAAAAACAAACAAACTTTTAAATTTAATGAGGGAATAGAAAACATTTCCTAACTTATCATCCAAAATACCAAATAAACGATAGAATTGTGGCACAAAGTGAGAGATAAGTATGAGTCAGTTGCATTACTCACGTACCACCAAATGGAGAAATGAGTTACATGGCTAAGTTTGGAGTTCAGCTCATAACCAATACAGGTTAGGTCACGAAAAAATGCTTGCCTTTAAATGACCAATATTTTGAAAGTTACAGAATTAACCATCAGAAAATCTATCACTAACTAAGATACAGGTAACTAAGATGGCTGGAAAGAGTCTCACACAGTATCTATCCAGCTGAGATTATGTAGCTCAAAATGTAATTGACGGTAGATCATTTTTATGAGACTAGATTTTGAAAATAGTCTTTGATTGAAAAGAAGATGATTGCAATGTAGCATAATAACAGAATATAGTCACTGATGATAGTAGATGAAATCTGACAACAATTGAAATACTTGGACAAATAACAGAGAAACACTCAACTACCTTGGCAACAGGTATAATTATGATGATAAAATTATGTATTAAACTAATTTTTAAAGGGCAAGTACATATTTGTAAATAGTCTATGTTATATATATATTTATCTCTATTATATATTCAAGTCTAAAAACATTGAAAAAGATAGCTACATAAGGCACTAGAATAAAATAATTAATGAGGGCAAATATTTAATCACAATATGCATAATGCATCAGAATTTACTCATGTAGCAATTTTACACAATATAAAATAAAGATGAAAGCAGAAAAAATACATGTGGGTGATGGCAGTTATGCCAATTACTGAAATTTCTGCTTATAAACTATTATTATACTTTTTATTATACCCAGTTATCTGGGATCCTATCATATTTTAATGACAGTTGAAGGATTGCATTGCCACACCTGATCCTTTCAATTAAAAACTGGTTATCCTAATAATTGAGTATTAAAATGTATATAACACAAAAAATATATTTTCTTATTTTATTTTGTTTTTTAATAGCTCCCTCAAAACTATGTAACAAAATAATATTAACATTATCATCCTTATACCAGGAATTTAGATGAGATTTGTTTCATTGAGTCTTGAGTTTTATTTGATTTTTGTATTAATTAGGACATATTTCCCCCCAACCCCATCTAAGGCTGATACCAGAGTAAAAAGTAACAAACTCTAATGGAAAAGAAAGCCAAAAGCAGATCCAAAATATATAAGAATTTATATATGGAAAAAATGGCATTTCAAACTCTTGGAGAAAGATGGAATTCATTAATATCAATATCATGCTCAATGCACAAGCTCTGAGGTATATGGCATCTACTTAGCAGACTGCCTGGCATATACTCAACAACTAATAAAAAATTTGTTGAGTAATTCAGTGAAAAAAAATGATCAAAAAAATGTTTGTTGGTTTTCAACCACAGAGATTTAAGATGTTACTATAAGGAAAAAAAGCAAAATAATTCTTTTAAATGGCAATTATTTATCTCAATTCAGTTTTGTGTAAGCCTTACTAAGCAACACAAAAAAAACAAACAAAAAGAAGCAACAAGGTATCATGGAAAATATGGATAGATTCACAAACATAAAAATAAAAAACTCTAATGAAAGAATAAATACAACTAAAAGAAAAATGATAACATGGGAAAATATATGCCATATGTATCACAAGAGGTAATTAGAATTTGACATATCAGAAGAAAAAGTAATTCTAAGAAAAACTGGCCAGGAATAGCCATAGTTAAATCACAAAATACAAATAAATGATAAATAATCCTGAAAAATACTCAAGCTTACTAGTAATGAAATGAATGCAAATGAATACTGTGATGAAATGCCATTTTAAACTAAAGAATCTCAATGATTAAAATAAAAGTTAATAACCAAGATGGAACCTTTCTGAAAGGCATTCAAAGAGTATAGATGAAAAGATGTAAAAACATATGTTTACCTAATATTCCATATTTATCTCAAATCAGTTATCAAATATGCACATTAATACTAATATACAAGAAAGTTCTATATGATATTTACAA
This sequence comes from Balaenoptera physalus, assembly GCF_965194825.1. Classification (NCBI taxonomy): domain Eukaryota; kingdom Metazoa; phylum Chordata; class Mammalia; order Artiodactyla; family Balaenopteridae; genus Balaenoptera; species Balaenoptera physalus. Next base: position 55,412,306 of record NC_138896.1, on the reverse strand, counting down.
TAGAAAAAACCAAGAAAAAATCTATATGCCTACAGCAGATATTATTAATTCCTCCCCACTCTCCATTTTCTCCTTCACTTTGTAAAAACACCACCACTCTCCTCCCCAGGTTTTATCAGATGACATTTTTATAAGAAAGTAACTTGCCTTTCCTATAAAGGGCAAGGGCATGGAGCTCATGAAATAATTCCAAGCACACAGAAGAAGGCAACACCCTTGGAGATGGTAGAGAAACAACACAGAAGAAATCTGGATTTCTAGGGGACCTCACAGAGCAAAGCCCCCTATCACAGCAAGGCCACCTGCCTCTCTCTGTGTTGTCAGCTTCTGTCATATCTGAATGACCAAAGCTCAGGTCTCTTTGTGACACCTTCGGAGCTTCTACCCTAGTTAAGTCAATGCCCAACAATACAGGATTGTTTACATGACGTCATTCATACAGTGAATTCAGCTACTGAAAATCATAGTCCTGAAAAAACATAAAAATAAGGAAATGCTCATGACATGGAGATTATTTACTAACCTGGAAAAAGCACATTAGTAAATACTAGATGTAATAAATATATCAGAAGTCTAATTTAGATACAGAAAAAAATATGAATTAAAAGAGAACAAAAGAGTAAAATGATTCTAACTAGATAATGGGAATACAGATAATTTATTTTTTTAATTTTCTGTGATCACTTTGTACTCTTTTGATAGAATGTAATAAAACTGGGGGAAATGTTACAAGAAAACACAAAATTCTGATAGAGGAATGCCATTGCCACAGCTGAATGAAGAGTGCTCTACCTGAGTGTTTAAAGCTCTCCCTGACCCAGAGGGGTAGGAAGGTTACACTGAACTGTGCATACAGGGAGCTTAACACATGTTTATTAAATCAGACCAAAGCAAACACGTTTTCCATGAAACCATTTAGTAGCATTTTAATGAATTCTTTTAAAGAGCAGGTTAAAGTTTAGCCCAAGTTTTAAAAATTGCCACTATTGACAACATAATCAACAATATTTCAGGATTTTGTTAAGGGACTATTAAGTGATTTCTTTCACATTCAATAATTCCAGTAAGTACGTATTTATCCTTTTGTGTGGTTTATAGGTGATGTGATATTCAACAGAAAAAGTGCTGTTAGTCATTCAGCTTGTTTGGGCAGAAGATTGGAACTTACCTAGTGTCATAGAAACCTGAACAAGTAAATACAAATGTAAAATAGGAATTCACACAATTTCGTGGGTGATACAGAATTATGAGTTCAAAAACATGGGATAATCTGCTTCTCAGGCTGATTTCTTTACTGCTATCAAGGTTTTTTTTCATGTAGACAAAGGACAGAAAATAGTAGACATTTTCATAATTTATGTTTCCTTCTAAATTTCCCTACCCACCTGAGCCCAAACACTGTATATTATATTTTGTAAGTGTTAACCAATGTCAAGTCCAAGGAAACTTTGAAATTTTTCTCTAGGGATTCCATTAAACTTTTAGATGCCCCGATTTTTTTCAGTGATTTTGGGATGACCATGGAGACTAGAATGAATAAATTTGTACTGTCCTGAACTGAAGACCAAAGGTCAGGGTGACCTCAGCCCTTATCCAGAGAACTGTCAGTTCTTTTCTTAATGAGTCAATCCAAACAAAGATGGATTAGTTGGACATTCCCAAGTATAAACAGCTCCAGTTAAAAATCACTCTTTAGCAGTAAGACTTTGTGGATTTAACTGTCTCAACGTCCATATCTACATAAAAATAAATGTCCTGAGGTGGCAGTTTATCTCCTGGTAGATGTAAGGTGACCTTCACAGAAGAGGATTCTTCTGGAGCATTCTTCTGTTCCCTGAATCCCATATGTTAGATAAACGTTTAAGGGGAGACAACACCCCACCTTGCTAAGCCCATATTCCTTGGCCTAACGAACTCTTCAGATTTCAGGACAAATATCACTTGCTCAGCGAAGCCTCCTGACCCCCTACCACTGCCCCACAGTCTGGGTTAGATGTTTTTGCTACATGCACCCTCATCACCCTACACAATTTTACCATGGGCTTGGCAAACTTTATGGTAACTGCCCATTGATTTATCTATATCCTCCATTGAACTCCATGGAGAATGGAACTATTTCAATTTTGTTCACTGTTTTGTCCCCAGCAATTAGCACAATGGGTGGTGGAAAATGGGCATTCAACTGTCAAATGACTGAATGCATGCATGAATGAATGAATGAACAACCAATGCCAAAGAAATGAAAGGGCAAGACAGATCCACCATTTTTTCACCTGCTCTCCTGGGTCCAGGATTCAATGTTTCATTTGGGAATGAGGAGTGGTTATTTCATAGCCACCTCTCACTGAGCCTCATTCCTCACTGAAAACCAGTTACTACCTTTGAAGGCAGGACCCAAACTCCTGCTCCTCTGCATTCCATGTCCCAATCTTGCTTAGAACATTTTGAACAATATGGAGAAAAAGATGCAGGAGTTCTTCTTGCTAATTGTTTGAAGGTTCATCGACTACTCCTGGACCCTGAAATAAGGCTTATTTTCTTGGCTGTATGTTGCAGCTATATCAGCTAAAATCTGTGGGCATTGAGTGTAGATGAAATCTTTCAATATGTTATGCATATAAGAATATGTAGTAATATAGTCTTGCATTATTTTCTGAATGTTAAGGTAATCATCATATAAAAGCAAATTTCTAAAAATTCAACCTGCTGAGGTAAATTAAGATAGTCATTTGAGATAATAAAATGAGAGTAAAATCAGAAGTTAGGTGACATTAGTTGCAGATTTGAAGCATGATTATTACCATCACTTTTCCCATCCACCAGCTGGGTTCCCTGAAGTCAGGAAATCTAGTAGAACAAGGAAGATGTACTAGGACTCAAGTGCCAAGAGTTGCCTTTGGCTCAATCACAGGGTTGAGATCATAAATTTGAACTGCTCATCCAATTTCCCCCATTATGAAATTTACAGACATTTCTTCTTTATATTCCAAACACTTTGCCACCCAACTGTGGTCCCCATCTGGCTATAGCTTTCCCTGTATCAGTCCTGATTTTCTGGTTGATGATTCTACTATGGAAATTGTTTCTGAACAAAATGTTACAGAAAACAATCTCAGCAGCTGAAGAAATCAGTTCTAAAATATCCTGTTTTAATTTGTGAACCTTAAAAATCTGGAAAAATGGAAACAATTTTGAGTCTCTAAGAAGAATCAAGATAATTATGTTTTTAAAATAACAATTGAGACGTGTTTAGTACCAAATTGAGCTTACTTTTTGTAAGAGGTGGGAAGCAGGCAGAAAAATGACATTTATACTTGATGTGTAGTGTTAATGGTTTATTGTCGTCCTAACTTGCTGCACAGTTTCTATCATCCCTCAAAGCAGCTGCTATTGAAGGGTTGTGAATATTTGCTAACAGTGCTAAGTATGCATATTTTAATAATTCTTTAAAAATATGTTTACAAGATGCCCCAAAGAAAAGGATCTTATTACATTCTACTTGAGACAATTGAAAACTTCAAATATATTGGAAACTTATTGGTCGAAAAAGCTCTTAAAAAATGAGGCCATGTCTGCACACAAAAAGAGAAGTGGAAAATTGAGGCAATTACCCAGATCTTTCAGTATAAGAGAAACATCTTAGCCTTTATGCATCTAGTCACTGAAGCAAATGCTTGTTTTCTTTCTTTTTTTTTTTTTCTTACTTTCTTTTTTCTTTTTTCCAGTATGAAAGATAAATTGTTGAAAGTTCCTATTTCTCCGAGCCTGCCCTAAAACAAATATAAATGCCTGACATTTTAATTCCTATTCAACCTGAGTTTTGCATTCTTGTGGGGAGGGGAGCAGGTAAGGAGAGGAGGGGCTCATCTCCCTTGCGTCCTGGTCACTGAAGCAGCTTTGGGTTAAGAAGACCCATCGAGACAAGAGCAGGAGACCTTGCTGGGTGCCTGGGGCAGTGGCTGCAGGAGATGCAGGTACGGGCAAAGTGCTTTACTCTCTGGGACCCCATGCCTTCATCAGGCTAATGGTCCCTAACCTGCTACCTGATAGTGACTAGTAAATCACAAAATAACATCAGCAAAGTACTCAGCATAGGACCCAGAGAGAGCATGGGCTTGGTAAAAAGGAGCTTTTGGTCCCAGTTGGTTTGGGATGAACTCTACTAACAGTTCATGCCTATATATTCATAAATAGGTGCATTTTCACAGTCCTGAAGTGCAAATACCTCAGTTTCGGGACCAACCAAGCCCGTATCATTAAAAACAGGGCTGTCTGAAGCCCTTTGTCAGCACTCCTACATCAGGAAACCTCAGTCCCTTTCATTTATAGCCTATTCAATCCAGCCACACCCAACACAAAATACAATTTTGTATATTTTGAAATAATTGAATTGAATTTTTATTGCTGAACATAAATGTAAATTTAGCTCTGATTTGATTTCTCAGCAGTCATCAGTATCTTCTTGTGATCTGAGTAGTCTAATCTATCATTGTTGTTCAAATGTGACACAATGTCTATCCTGATAAATTTAATAATTTATTCAGATTAACATATTAATTAACATATTAATTTTGATTGGGACCATTCTTGAGTGAGAAAAAAGAAATCATTGACTACTTGTCAGACTTTAAATTCCACCTCCAGCACTTTTGAGCAGGGCGACCTGTATAAATGGCCCCTTTGAGGCTATTCTATGAAATAACATCACTGTTTCCACGTCCTTCATCCATGTGTTGCGATGCTTCCATGAGAAGGTATATGTGTAGGTACCCTATAATGTGTAAGAACATTAGTACTTAGAGAAGCAGATGGAACAAAAACAGTAGTAGCAGCCTCAAAGCCAGATCCAGATTCTTTTTTCAGTTTTTCCACATCCTTTGTAATAAGTATGAACACAGAGCATCCTGGGGGAGGCCAAGGGTGTGTGATAAGACCCCACATCTACCCATGAAGAAAAGTCACAGATCTAGTGGCTTTCAGCCCTTCCTGGGAGGTGGCACAGAGAGGTTCATGCCACATTCAGTGACAACATTCCCTTCTTATGTGAAGACAAAAGCCTCAGGAAACAGGAGTGTCTTCTGATTAGAAGTGTCTTCTGATTACCCACCCTCCAGTAGCCATTCACACAGTGCAAGGAAGGGCCCCACAAGTGGCTTGCCCTGGGTCCCTGGAAACTTCTGTGGCTTTCATCAGAGTTTACGAAAGTGAAACGAGGCCAGACATCTTTCCAGGGCCAAAATGGTTTGGAAACAAAAATATGCTGTGCAGAAAACCCACCTAAGCCAAGGCAGCTGAATAAGCACCCAGCTCGCAGCACAGGAAACCGGGCTGCCCTGTAAATAAAATTAACGTAATGAGACTCTGTCGCCATCCCACGTCTGAGTTAAAAAGTGATTTCTGCCAAGCCCTGCATCCAATCAGATAATCATGTCTCTGAATAAGCATGAGACTTTTGGCTAGAGATTTTCCAATGGAAATTTGGAGCACCCATGCATCAAAATCTTTTTTTTTTTTTTTTTTTTTTTTACAATCCATCTCCCTAAAGAATTATAGCATAGAGAGGACATCCCCCATTCTGTGATTTTAGGAGCCAATGAATTACACCAAACTCTATTTTAACTGAGAAATGGGCATAAGAGTGAACATATACTTATGGGAGGCAGGAAGGGAGGGAGGGAGGGAGGGAGACAGGGAAAGACAGCGAGCCAGTGAGCGAGAAAGAGGTTTTCACTAAAGCATTTTTCCTATGGTCCCCAAACTAATAAAGAACTAATGATTTAGATACATCTCTGGCCCCTCTGCAATAGGGTACCCAATGAGAGTGGCTCTCAAAGGATTTATCCACGAGGAAAGCAAATTCAGTCATATAAACAAGAAGTGGGGGGGGGGGGAACTGCTATAGATATGTCACAGCCTTATCTCAATAGGCTTGGCTGTGTATTTAGATACTTGGCTGAATTAATATATCCCACTAAGTAACCTTGCTGTCTCCTGTCACCTGCTCGGTGAACAAGAGAAAGGCAATCAATGGCAGGTGACAATATTGTATGTGCTCCTTGTTGCTGAAATCAATGACTAATCTTGCATGGCTGGAACAAATAAAAAGGTAGGGAATCTGCTCTGACTGCAGAATGCCTCATAATATTTGCATTGAAAAACCTTTAATAATAAGCTCAGCCATGGTTGTCAACGTTCTATAGAAATACAACAGATTAGCTAGTTGACCCCTACCATTTGATTAATTTATCCCTGCTCTATGTACATCCCTCTGAAAGCGTTCCTACATGACTTTGTGTTTCAGTAGGTTGACAATCTTCTCTTTCTTGGGTTACTCTCCACGGCAACTAGGTCAGAACTCTACCCATTGTGGACTCCATGGAATGGTCCCAGTTGATTGACTGTCGTAGGTCAGTCTTGGAGACATTTTAGGGAGGATGATAGCTGGGAACGTGGCATAGTTAGAATTACCTAAGTGTAAAAATCTTAAAAACTTAACTTTGGAAAGAGGCCTAAATGTTTAGAACTAAAACTTGTAAAATAGACTGGTAGAAGAAATAATTAGACAAAAATAAAAAGCCTGATTATTTTTTTCATGTGTACCAAAAAAAATTTAAAAAGGTGGGGGAAGGTAGTTTAAAGAAAATTCCAGAAGTGTCTGCTCCTGAGAGGTTGGAGGGGGATGGTGGAATGGAATTGCAGATTCTTGTGTATGCAAAATAAATCTTTCTACCCTATGGTGATAGCAAGGTAAAAGAAAAGCCTTTGCTCTGAATCACCATAAAAAATAGCTTACACTCTCTAAACGGTAGTCTCCCCATCCATAAAACGGGAGTGTTATTAGAATTTTTGTAAGGATTAAACAAGATAAAGCACATAAAGTGATCATAAGTATGTCCCACAAGTGACAAAATATACAATAAACATGGCCATAATTATAGTATTAACGCAGAGTATAAGTGTGCCAAATGTTGTCTACATGCCTAGGCTATGAAAGTTTACATTAACAATCTGTGTGCCACCTAGAATTACAGTTCAATTCAAATACAAAACTCTTGTTCCAGTTATTTAAAAGCATAGTAAAATGTAATGATTTAAAGTTTTTATTCATTGTTAAAACGAACTCTGAGGGGAGTTAAAAGAAAGATTGGACTATGTGAAGAATGACAGCATCATATACAGCAAAAAGCAACAATCATGAATAAAGATAGAACCTGACACATACATATGCCACAGTTAATGTCAATCTCAACTAAGACCTATCAAAGAACAGCAAGCCAAATGCATTTTGTCTCCTCCCAATAGATTCTGTTTACTATCTTTAGCAAGACATCTTGTAACATAAGGGTGATTTTAAGATATTAAAAGTTAGCCTCTGGAGTTAAAAAGTAAACACAAACAGAATCTACAAACTCAGACCACCCCAGAGTTAGAAGTCTTTAGACTACCATTCAATTCAACTTTCCCTCCATGTAAAAATCCCCACCTGGAGAGCTGTCAGTTACACGTCTGAACACTAACAATCATGGGAGCCTAGTGCCTCCTAAGACTTTCTATCCCAATTTCATGCAGTTCTAATAGCTAAAAAGTTCTTTGTGATGAATTACATTCCACATCCTTATTACAATTTCCACCATCTGCTAGAATAATGCAAAATTAATCTATTCTTTCTTCTACATAAAAGCCCTTTATAAATAAAAATTGTTATCAGCGTGGCCCTAAAATCTTTCTCCCTTAAGCCAAATATCCACAGTACCATCAGAGAAGTTTTGGGTTTTGTTTTAATTTCAGGGAAATTCTCTGATCACTCTCCTCTTGGCTTATCACTGAAGCAGCTACTAGATACCATTTTCTGGTGTGAACTGAGAAGCCCAGCCTAGGAAAGAACCATCAGGTCCCTCAGATTTCACATTAACCTGCTATTAATGCCATCCATAGAAAAATCAGAATGCTTAACAGCTACGTCATTCTGTTCCCTTGCAGAAGACTTGATTTGTATAAAAATCTGTTCATGTATATGTTGACAGCAGCCCAGATAGGTCTCCGCATCTCTATTCTTCTTTGTTTCCTAACCTAAACAGTTGTATCTGAATTTAATCATGATAAATGGAGTTGCCTTGGTTTGGGCTGTTTGTTCCAGCCAGCTTAAATCACCTTGAATTCCATATTAATATGTGATCCTCAGTTTTCAGGCATTTGCACACCTTTTCAGCCTACATTCAGCTTTGTGAAAGGGGAGGGACAAGGGTAGGACAGGGCATCCTAGGCCACTCTCAGAGTAAAACCTCACAACCACATTCTTTATTGACGGCGTTCCAATTTATCACCAGGAAATCAGTAAAAACTGTCAAATGACTTGCTGAAATTAATGAAGACCTTGATTTTTTTTCAATCACCTGATCTAGAAGCCTAGTAATCTATCAAAAAAGAAATCAAGAGTAATTCTTATGCCTGGCCAAAAGACCTAAATATAAAACATGACAGCATAAAACTTCTAGAAGAGAACAAACACAAAACATTCTCTGACATAAATCGTACCAATGTTTTCTTATGTCAGTCTCCCAAGGCAATAGAAATAAAATCAAAAATAAACAAATGGGACTTAATCAAACTTATAAGCTTTTGCACAGCAAAGGAAACCATAAACAAAACAAAAAAACAACCTACAGAATGGGAGAAAATATTTGCAAACAATGCAACTGACAAGGGCTTAATATCCAATGTATACAAACAGCTCATACAACTCAATAACAAAAAAACAAACAACCCAATCAAAAAATGGTCAAAAGACCTAAATAGACATTTCTCCAAAGAAGACATACAGATGACCAATAGGTGCAAGAAAAGATGTTCATCATTGCTAATCATTAGAGAAATGCAAATCAAAAGTACAATGAGGTACCTCCTCACACTGGCCAGAATGGCCATCATCAAAAAGTCCTTGATTATTCCTCAGGAACAAATACCTCAGGAAAACTCATAATATTTATGTTATCCATTTATGACATTTTCACCTTTGTGTTTTATCCATCCCTCTTTGTTCTAGTATATTGCAGGATGTGATTTCCCTCTATAGCCTTAATTTAATATATGTCCATTTTTCATGTATAGATATATATTGTTGAGGGAAGCAGTGAGATGGTGTCATCACTGTTTGCTAACTAGACAAGATTTTAAGTAAAAACTGTAGAATGATTTTAAAATCTATGTTTATCAGCATCATCTCTACATAACACATTAATATCTTTGCTCATTTACATAATTCACAATCATCTGGCCAGAAATGCATTTTGGAACTTCTTCTCTATCCCTTGAGCCATATATAATTTTACATTACTTGTTCCTTGAAGCACATTCTTCTGGATTCCAAGATCCAAGAAAGACAAATCATGTCTTTTACATGTCACATCTAGCAGCATTACCTAACACACCACCGGGCTCATAGTACATACTCAAAACCTACTGTTTGACTGGAATATTACTCTGCATAAAACATAAATACTTTAATTCCATGACACTATTCAGCTCTCTATGTTCAAGTCATTAGATACTGGTAGAGCCACGGTAAGAGCTAGCAATTCTAGAGAGAAAGAACACAGTTTCTGCCCTCAAAAAGGCTATCAACTATTAGGGAAACAAACAAGTAAACTAAAAATTGAGATAGATGCTGGAGAAGAGTGGATCATGGGATGTTAACAGAAATGTAAAAAGGGGCACCTGATGTTGCCGAAAGTGGTAACTCTGTTCTCTCAGGGTCAAGATTCTGAAAAAAGTATTTTATCAAGCTAGTTTTCTCTAACTGCATATGCAAAAAGAATCAGTTTTGGAGTTTCAGAAGAGTTTCATCTTAACCAATTTTCTCCAGAGTCTAAAGAATACTGTTGCCATATATTGTTCCCATTCTACAAAAGGCAACAAGAATACCAATCACACAAATGGAATATACCCTCACACACCAAAAGACAGAACAGTCACAAATCCATGGAGAGGATGACCCATATGGAGTCCCAAACAAACACTTAACAACACAAACGGTCTTCAACATCAGACACACGTCAGAACCAATTGGCAAAAACGTCCAAATAGCACTTTGTGCTCACAAACGGGCCTTGACGTCAGACACACGTCAGAACCAACTGGCAAAACATCCAAATGACACTTCATGCTCAAAAGAGAAGTTTGCCGGGTGCACACCGGTGGACTTACTTGGTCTTGGAGCTCGTCAGCTCGTTCAGAGGCATCTTTCCATTCCACCAAGGAAAAGCATACATTGGCAGCCAGTGCCAACCAGGAGAGAAACAGGGAGGGGCCCCCAAATAAATGGTTTGAGCAGCTGCTAGGAATGTCCCTGCCAAACCCCTCTCAGGGCAGGGCCAGTGATCCACGACCAGGAGGCTCCTCGCAGCCGTCCCAGCGCGTCTTCATGGCAGCAGCCCTGCTCAGGAAAACCCGAGAGCCAGATATCACGAGAACCCAACCTCACGTTGGGAGCCAAATACTTAACCTAAAGTGGGTCCAGCTGCTCTGCTCACCACTCAAAAGCCAATAAAAAAGCAAGTCTGGTGGAAAGGAAAGTTTGCTTTATTTTGGAGGCCGGCAACTGGTGGTTGGACTCCTGACAATCAGTGGGCAAGAGCTTTTATAGACAGAGGGAGGGGGCTACATGCAGAAACAGCACAGTCAGCTCTGACCGTCATGTTGAAACTGGTCATCGGTGGTCTGACCACCATCCTCTTGATTGTTTTAAGTACAGCTAGTCTTCAGTTCCAGGGTCAGTTTGTTCCCATTTCTTTGAGGCCAGTTCTCAGAATTGTGGCAGCTTATGTCATGGCTACAGTCTGGTCATCATGTATTAACTTCTTCCACCTGGTGGGGGTTTCAGTATCTATAAGACAGCTCACAGGATATGGCTCAGCATATTATCTCTAGCCCTTGAAAAGGAACTAAAGGTCCTTGACTTTGCTTAATGACTGAACTTTTATTATTTAGTCTTGTTGGACTGTTTTCCTTTGTTTCTGCATTTTCTCACTTCTCTAATTAGACTTATTCTTTGGCTAAAGTTTTTCCACAGACAAAAGGCAGGCTGAGGACATGGGGGGAAGGACCATAGGGTCCTGCTCCATTTCAATAACAGGGCCTGGCAGAACATGGCCAGGAAACTCTAGTTATAATCCTAAGTGGAGACTCCAGGTCTAATACACTTTCGAGCTGCAAAAACATCCATGACAGTTCCTTTTCAGTATTTATCACACACACTTGAAAAGCTCATAATCCCCCCTTTTTTGACCCAAAAAACTCAGCTTATCTGTTCTCCGTATCATGATGAAATTCAGAATATATTTGTTTCCCTCAATGCCAAAAAGAGTATTTTACCACATAATAAGAGGTTGTTATATGCTCACAAAATATAATATGTATTAAAGCAAGAGAACCATCTTACAAGTGGTCCTTGTTTTGATCTGTAGAGGATTCATAGCTGAATTTAGGAAAAGGTCCTTTCCTCCAATAATTGCAATATCCATCTAATTCTAGCTGAAGCAAACTCTTGTCATTCTGCTTATTCACACACCTTCATAAGCCAATGTAATTTCCTTGAGAAAAAGTATGTTGCCTGAATTGGTAAGAAAGAAATAGGTAAAGTAATTATTCAAAAAAGCACGAAAAACAAAAGAACCTTGGGATTGCTTATTAGTTCTTTGGTATGGAGCCATGATTTGAGTTGGGGAGCTTGTGTAAGTGCACATCTCATGCCTGGTTTGGAAAGAAACAAGGAACAAACACACAGCTTATGGAGGTATAAGGGATCTTCTTTTGATCAATTACTATAGCATGTAATGGTAGCTTTACATATATTCATCCATAAATATGAAATGATAATCAATCAACTTACTGTTTATTGATAGGCACAAGAAAACCAGCAAAGATGAAAACGTGACCTCCAGTATCTGCAACATGTGTTTCTGGCTGGCCAGTGTCTGAACTCCCTTCCTACTGTTGGAGAATTTACCTCACTTTATAAATAATATTTATAAGGGAAAAAGAACTTGCTCCAACTATAGAAGCTGCCAAAGACTCACTCCCCAGGTCCTCTGCAGCAAGAGAGAAAGGATGAGACCTACATTCTATCAAACAGGTGCACAAGCCAAAGGCAATGAGGTCAGAGTGGATCACGGGCAGCACCCTGGGCCAGTGGTGGTGCCAGTTGAGGACAGTACACTGATACTCAGTGGGGACAGCCACGCCATCCTCAGCAGACTGACCCACTGGCAGGATTTGGTTTGTAGTTTCTGGCTTCCCTTTTCTTCTGCTTATTTTGCCAACCTAGTTTTCTATTCTTCCAAGCAATTCAGTGACCTACCTAATGTAGTCTTGAAAAGTTCCTCTTCTGTTTAAGATACCCACAAATAATTTCTGTTTCTTGCCACCAATAACCCCACAAACAAAATGGTCTTTCTTACCAATGACTCTCCTCCCTGATACTAATGTCTGGGCTATTATTGTGTCCACCCCTCACTATGGTGATTCACCTTTTTACATACCTCATTCTCTCCTGTGAAGTCCTTGAGAGCAGGCTTAATTTTGGTTTTTGCCTACCCATAACTTCCATCAATATCACAGTTCCTGATATATAGTATGCACTTCAAAATGTGTGTGGAAGTGAATGGTACCATTAAAAACCTTTTATTGTTTCCCAGATAGGTAATTCACCTCACCCTTCTAAATTGAAATGACCGTATACACTTTCATGTCTATTCTGGGAGAGATTTTGTTATGTGCTTATAAGTTTGTCTTCTTTACCAGACGATTAGCTTTGGTGCAAGGACTGAGTCTTAGTTAAATTTGGATCCAGTATCCAATGAATAAATTATTGGTGAATGTGAACACAGCTAAGGAAGAGTAGAGCCATGGCTAGAAATTATGTCTACTAGCTCTTGCCCCGGCCATGTTCCATGCTCTGAAGCAGCATCACACCTAGCAAGAGAGTCCATTCTTTTCTAAGTTATGTTTATAACACCCCCTTGGCCTATTGGCACATGAAAAACAATCCTCATACAAAACGCTTATTCCAGGGCTTCCCTGGTGGCACAGTGGTTAAGAACCTGCCTGCCAATGTAGGGGACATGGATTTGAGTCCTGGTCTGGGAAGATCTCACATGCCACGGAGGAACTAAGCCTGTGTGCCACAACTACTGAAGCCCGTGTGCCTAGAGCCCATGCTCTGCAACAAGAGAAGCCACCGCAATGAGAAGCCCACGCACCGCAATGAAGAGTAGCCCCCGCTCACCACAACTAGAGACAGCCCGCAAGCAGCAACGAAGACCCAACACTGCCAAAAATAAAATAAAATAAATTAATTAAAAAAACAAACAAAGAAACAAAAAAACCACTTATTCCAGCTCCCTGATGTACGCAAACAGGCCCCAGGGGACTAAGGAATCTTTGAATATCTGATTTTAGAAAAACCAGTTTAAACGATCAAATGCATAGCATCTATACCACATAATTATCATTAATAATGTCTAGTATTTTATAACGTGAATAGGTACTGTCTCAACTGATCTTCACATATTTGAGGAAGATGGTAAATATTTCTACCATCCCAATTCACACATTGAAACATCCACTATAATTTCCCCCCAAACCATCTTCCTAGACTGTCAAGCAGACAAGACACTAAAGTTGTTCGATAGGGAATATAAGGAAGATATTTTTTTACTTCCATATCCCTCTTGAGGTAATAGTTAGACTTTAAGTGGAAGATTTTATATGATTTTATATATATAAGCACCTAGCAGCTGGTCACAGAAGTGAATGTTGTTATTACTATTGTGGTTGTTGTCAGGTACTAGGCTCAGTACTTTAATCCAAAGTATTTTTTATTTGTTAATTTTTTATATTTCATTGAAATATAGTTGATTTACAATGTGTTCATTTCTGCTGTGTGGCCAAGTGATTCAGTTACACATCATTTTATCAAATACATACCACAGATCTTATGTAGGGCACTATTCTTATCCCCATTTTACTGATGGGGAAATAGAGGCTCAGAGAAGCTGGGTAACCTGTCCTAAATCTCCCTGTTCATCCAGGATTCACTCATACACCTCTCTCACTCCCAAGACCACCTGCTCTGCCAGCACATCCTGCTTCTTTTCCCATCACACGCCTCCTTCCCTCTCACTGTGCTCTCACTTCTCATGGATGGATGGGGCCACCGCATCACACATAATGAAGTCGCCTCCAGCCTGTCACTTCATTACTCAGGGGCTGAATCACAGCCCTGAGCTGCACCTCACCCCCCTGCCTCAGCCCACACAGTCCCTGATCACACACCGAGCCCCAGAGCTGTCTCCTTCAGCCGTGAGAGAATGACAGAACCTCCCAGTTTATTTATCAGAAGAGCCCTAAGCCTTTAATAAATGACCACTTCAGAAACACAATTTCAGAGATCTCTTGGAGGGCTATAATTGGAGATGGTATTGTCATTGGTGCGATGGAAGGCTGACTGTATTTGCTCCTCTGTCCTCTTGTGTTCCCTTCAGGGACCACGTAAAGGCAGTAAAAAATAACTTAGCCATGCCGAGATCTCCGCAAGGGTAAGTATTTCTCTGTCATTCTCTGCTACAAGGCTGAGGCCATCCTTAAAATGGAAATGCCTACTGAAATGACCCACTGGTGGCTTCCTAATGGCCTGTTTCATTGTTAAATGTCTCATTTTACCTGATAAATCATTGAACCGTAGCTTCAATTGTGTGTGAGGCTAAAAAAACACCTTGCTGCTGATCTTTCCAGAAACAACCCTACCCCACACACAATGCTTGTTCTTTATTCTGCATTCTGGATTAGGTGACTTGCCTGCAGACTCCAATCTCCTTAGGGGAGGAACTTTCTGTTATTTGTTCAACACAATTCATTCCATGAGAAAGCTCTGTGTACCTGGAGAGTAGCACATAAATAAAGCTACTTTAGAGCCAGAGCAAGAGAGAGTATACAAAATGTCATGTTTTGAGAAATGAAAGGTACCATGGCTTCATGAATCTGAACATCACGTTCATTTTATTTTTTTAAAGATTTATTTATTATTTATTTTATATTATTTTATTTTTTTGGCTGTGTTGGGTTTTAGTGGTGGCACGTGGGATCTTTGTTGAGGCACGTGGGATCTTTTGTTGTGGCACGTGGGCTCTTTGTTGTGGTGCATGGGCTTCTCTCTAGTTGTGGTGTGTGGGTTTTCTCTTCTCTAGTTGTGGTACACAGGCTCTAGGGCGTGTGGGCTCTGTAGTTGTGGTGTGCAGGTTCCAGAGTGCATGGGTTCTGTAGTTTGCAGCATGTGGGCTCTAGTTGAGGTGCACGAGCTCAGTAGTTGTGGCACGCGGGCTTAGTTGCCCCACAGCATGTGGGATCTTAGTTCCCTGACCAGGGATCAAACCTGCGTCCCCTGCATTGCAGGGTGGATTCTTTACCACTGGACCACCAGAGAAGTCCCCCATCACATTCATTTTAAATTAAAAATAAAGGTATATTTTTAAATTGTAATGATTCACTCCAGGAGAGGCACTGTTTTCTTCAATGTAAATGGAAGAAAGGCTTTTCATTAGCAAACAAAATTATATATAAAATAATAACTTATATGAAAAGAATGTCTTCAGGGTGGTCTGGTCAAGATGGTGGAAGAGTAAGACGCGGAGATCACCTTCCTTCCCACAGATACGTTAGAAATACATCTACACGTGGAACTGCTCCTACAGAACACCCACTGAATGCTGGCAGAAGACGTCAGACTTCCCAAAAGGCAAGAAACTCCCCACCTACTTGGGTAGGGCAAAAGAAAAAAGAAATAACAGAGGCAAAAGAATAGGGATGGGACCTGCACCAGTGGGAGGGAGCTGTGAAGGAGGAAAGGTTTCCACACACTAGGAAGCCCCTTCGTGGGCGGAGACTGCTGGTGGCAGAGGGGGGAAACTTCAGAGTCACAGAGGAGAGCGCAGCCATAGGGGTGCGGAGGGCAAAGCAGAGAGATTCCCGCACGGAGGATCGGTGCCGAGCAGCACTCACCAGCCCAAGAGGCTTGTCTGCTCAGCCGCCGGGGCGAGCGGGGCTGGGAGCTGAGGCTCGGGCTTCGGTCGGATTGCAGGGAGAGGACTGGGGTTGGCTGTGTGAACACAGCCTGAAGGGGGCTAGTGCACCACAGCTAGCTCGGAGGGAGTCTGGGAAAAAGTCTGCAGCTGCAGAAGAGGCAAGAGACTTTTTCTTGCCTCTTTGTTTCGTGGTGCGCAAGGAGAGGGGATTCAGAGCGCCGCCTAAATGAGCTCCAGAGATGGGCACAAGCCGCGGCTATCAGCGCGGACCCCAGAGATGGGCATGAGACGCTAAGGCTGCTGCTGCCACCACCAAGAAGCCTGTGTGTGAGCACAGGTCACTATCCACACCGCCCCTCCCGGGAGCCTGTGCAGCCCGCCATTGCCAGGTGATCCAGGGACAACTTCCCCGGGAGAATGCACGGCACGCCTCAGGCTGCTGCAACGTCACGCCGGCCTCTGCCGCCGCAGGCTCGCCCCGCATCCGTACCCTTCCCTCCCCCGCCCCGCCCCCCCCACGCCTGAGTGAGCCAGAGCCCCTGAAGCAGCTGCTCCTTTAACCCCGTCCTGTGTGAACGAAGAAGAGACGGCCTCAGGCGACCTACACGCAGAGGCGGGTCCAAATCCAAAGCTGAAACCCGGGAGCTGTGGGAACAAAGAATAGAAAGGGAAATTTCTTCCAGCAGCCTCAGAAGCAGAGGATTAAAGCTCCACAAACAACTTGATGTACCCTGCATCTAGTGAATAACTGAATAGACAACGAATCATCCCAAATTCAGGAGGTGGACTTTGGGAGCAGGATATATTAATTTTTCCCCTTTTCCTTTTTTTGTGAGTGTATATGTGTATGCTTCTAGGTGAGATTTTGTCTGTATAGCTTTGCTTTCACCATTTGTCCTAGGGTTCGGTCCGTCGGGTTTTTTTTGTTTGTTTGTTTGTTTTTTTCACTTAAAAATTTTTTTTCTTAATAATTTTTTCCTTATTTTTTTATTTTAAAAAATTAAAAAAAATTTTTTTCTCAATAATTTTTTTCTTATTTTTTATTTTAAAAAATTAATAAATTTATTTTTAAACATTTTTTTAAAAATTTTTCTTAATAAACTTTTTCTTAATAATTTTTTTCTTATTTTTTATTATAATAGCTTTATTTTATTTTATTTTATTTTATCCTCTTTCTTTCTATTTTTTCTCCCTTTTATTCTGAGCTGTGTGGATGAAAGGCTCTTGGTGCTCCAGCCAGGCATCAGGGCTGTGCCTCTGAGGTGGGAGAGCCAACTTCAGGACACTGGTCCACAAGAGACCTCCCAGCTACATGTAATACCAAACGGTGAAAATCTCTCAGAGATCTCCATCTCAACATCAAGACCCAGCTTCACTCAACGACCAGCAAGATACAGTGCTGGACACCCTATGCCAAACAAGTAGCAAGACAGGAACACAGCACCCTCCATTATCAGAGAGGCTGCCTAAAATCATAATAAGGCCACAGACACCACAAAATACACCAGCAGACGTGGACGTGCCCACCAGAAAGACAAGATCCAGCCTCATCCACCAGAACACAGGCACTAGTCCCCTCCACCAGGAAGCCTACACAACCCACTGAACCAACCTTAGCCACTGGGGACAAATACCAAAAACGACGGGAACTACAAACCTGCAGCCTGTGAAAAGGAGACCCCAAACACAGTAAGATAAGCAAAATGAGAAGACAGAAAAACACACCGCAGATGAAGGAGCAGGGACAAAACACACCAGACCTAACAAATGAAGAGGAAATAGGTAGTCTATCTGAAAAAGAATTCAGAATAATGATAGTAAACATGATCCAAAATCTTGGAAATAGAATAGACAAAATGCAAGAAACAGTTAACAAGGATGTAGAAGAACTAAAGAGGAACCAAGCACTGATGAAAAACACAATAAATGAAATTAAAAATACTCTAGAAGGGATCAACAGCAGAATAACTGAGGCAGAAGAACGGATAAGTGACCTGGAAGATAAAATAGTGCAAATAACTACTGCAGAGCAGAATAAAGAAAAAAGAATGAAAAGAACTGAGGACAATCTTAGAGACCTCTGGGACAACATTAAATGCACCAACATTCGAATTATAGGGGTCCCAGAAGAAGAAGAGAAAAAGAAAGGGACTGAGAAAATATTTGAAGAGATTATAGTTGAAAACTTCCCTAATATGGGAAAGGAAATACTGAATCAGGTCCTGGAAACAAAGAGAGTCCCATACAGGATAAATACAAGGAGAAACAGACCAAGACACATATTAATCAAACTATCAAAACTTAAATATAAAGAAAACATATTAAAAGCAGCAAGGGAAAAACAACAAATAACACACAAGGGAATCCCCATAAGGTTAACGGCTGACCTTTCAGCAGAAACTCTGCAAGCCAGAAGGGAGGGGCAGGATATACTTAAAATGATGAAGGAGAAGAACCTACAACCAAGATTATTCTACCCAGCAAGGATCTAATTCAGATTTGATGGAGAAATTAAAACCTTTACAGACAAGCAAAAGCTGAGAGTTCAGCATCACCAAACCAGCTTTGCAACAAATGCTAAAGGAACTTCTCTAGGCAAGAAACACAAGAGAAGGAAAACACCTACAACAACAAACCCAAAACATTTAAGAAAATGAGAATAGGAACATACATACCAATAATTACCTTAAATGTAAATGGATTAAATGCTCCCACCAAAAGACACAGACTGGCTGAATGGATACAAAAACAAGACCCATATATATGCTGTCTACAAGAGACCCACTTCAGACCTAGGGACACATACAGACTGAAAGTGAAGGGATGGAAAAAGATATTCCATGCAAATGGAAATCAAAAGAAAGCTGGAGTAGCAATTCTCACATCAGACAAAATAGACTTTAAAATAAAGACTATTACAAGAGACAAAGGACACTATATAATGCTCAAGTGATCAATCCAAGAAGAAGGTATAACAATTGAAAATATTTATGCACCCAACATAGGAGCACCTCAATACATAAGGTAAATACTAACAGCCATAAAAGGGGAAATCAACAGTAACACAATCATAGTAGGGGACTTTAACAGCCCACTTTCACCAATGGACAGATTATCCAAAATGAAAATAAATAAGGAAACACAAGCTTTAAATGATACATTAAACAAGATGGACATAATTGATATTTATAGTACATTCCACCCAAAAACAACAGAATACACATTCTTCTCAAGTGCTCATGGAACATTATCCAGGATAGATCATATCTTGGGTCACAAATCAAGCCTTGGTAAATTTAAGAAAATTGAAATCGTGTCAAGTATCTTTTGCGACCACAACGCTAGGAGACTAGATATCAATTACAGGAAAAGATCTGTAAAAAATACAAACACATGGAGGCTACACAATACACTACTTAATAACGAAGTGACCACTGAAGAAATCAAAGGGGAAATCAAAAAATACCTAGAAACAAATGACAATGGAGACACGACGACCCAAAACCTATGGGATGCAGCAAAAGCAGTTCTAAGAGGGAAGTTTATAGCAATACAAGCCTACATCAAGAAACAGAAAACATCTCTAATAAACAACCTAAACTTGCACCTAAAGCAATTAGAGAAAGAAGAACCAAAAAAACCCAAAGTTAGCAGAAGGAAAGAAATCATAATGATCAGATCAGAAATAAATGGATAAGAAATGAAGGAGACAATGGCAAAGATCAATAAAACCAAAAGCTGGTTCTTTGAGAAGATAAACAAAATTGATAAGCCATTAGACAGACTCATCAAGAGAAAAAGGGAGAAGACTCAAATCAATAGAATTAGAAATGAAAAAGGAGAAGTAACCACTGACACTGCAGAAATACAAACGATCATGAGCGATTACTACAAGCAGCTCTATGCCAATAAAATGGATAACCTGGAAGAAATGGACAAATTCTTAGAAATGCACAACCTGCCGAGACTGAACCAGGAAGAAATAGAAAATATGAACAGACCAATCACAAGCACTGAAGTTGAAACTGTGATTAAAAATCTTCCAACAAACAAAAGCCCAGAACCAGATGGCTTCACAGGCGAATTCTATCAAACATTTAGAGAAGAGCTAACACCTATCCTTCTCAAACTCTTCCAAAATATTGCAGAGGGAGGAACACTCCTCAACTCATTCTACAAGGCCACCATCACCCTGATTCCAAAACCAGACAAAGATGTCACAAAGAAAGAAAACTACAGGCCAATATCACTGATGAACATAGATGCAAAAGTTCTCAACAAACTACTAGCAAACAGAATCCAACAGCACATTAAAAGGGTCATACACCATGATCAAGTGCGGTTTATTCCAGGAATGCAAGGATTCTTCAATATATGCAAATCAATCAACGTGATACAGCATATTAACAAATTGAAGGAGAAAAACCATATGATCGTCTCAATAGACGCAGAGAAAGCTTTTGAACAAATTCAACACCCATTTATGATAAAAGCCCTGCAGAAAGTAGGCATAGAGGGACCTTTCCTCAACATAATAAAGGCCATATATGACAAACCCATAGCCAACATTGTCCTCAATGTTGAAAAACTGAAACCATTTCCACTAAGATCAGGAACAAGACAAGGTTGCCCACTCTCACCACTATTATTCAACATAGTTTTGGAAGTGTTAGCCACGGCAATCAGAGAAGACAAAGAAATAAAAGGAATCCAAATCGGAAAAGAAGAAGTAAAGCTGTCACTGTTTGCAGATGACATGATACTATACATAGAGAATCCTAAAGATGCTACCAGAAAACTCCTAGAGCTAATCAATGAATTTGGTAAAGTAGCAGGATACAAAATTAATGCACAGAAATCTCTTGCATTCCTATACACTAATGGTGAAAAATCTGAAAGTGAAATTAAGAAAACACTCCCATTTACCATTGCAACAAAAAGAATAAAACACCTAGGAATAAACCTACCTAAGGAGACAAAAGACCTATATGCAGAAAATTATAAGACACTGATGAAAGAAATTAAAGATGATACAAATACATGGGGAGATATGCCATGTTCTTGGATTGGAAGAATCAACATTGTGAAAATGACTATACTACACAAAGCAATCTACAGATTCAATGCAATCCCTATCAAACTACCACTGGCATTTTTCACAGAACTAGAACAAAAAATTTCACTATTTGTATGGAAACACAGAAGACCCCGCATAGCCAAAGCAATCTTGAGAACGAAAGATGGAGCTGGAGGAATCAGGCTCCCTGACTTCAGACTATATTACAAAGCTACAGTAATCAAGACAGTTTGGTACTGGCACAAAAACAGAAACATAGATCAATGGAACAGTATAGAAAGCCCAGAGAGAAACCCACGCACATATGGTCACCTTATCTTCGGTAAAGGAGGCAAGCATATACAGTGGAGAAAAGACAGCCTCTTCAATAAGTGGTGCTGGGAAAACTGGACAGCTACATGTAAAAGTATGAAATTAGAACACTCCCTAACACCATACACAAAAATAAACTCAAAATGGATTAAAGACCTAAATGTAAGGCCAGACACTATCAAAGTCTTAGAGGAAAACATAGGCAGAACACTCTATGACATAAATCACAGCAAGATCCTTTTTGACCCAACTCCTAGAGAAATGGAAATAAAAACACAAATAAACAAATGGGACCTAATGAAACTTAAAAGCTTTTGCACAGCAAAGGAAACCATAGACAAGACGAAAAGACAACCCTCAGAATGGGAGAAAATATTTGCAAATGAAGCAACTGACAAAGGATTAATCTCCAAGATTTACAAGCAGCTCCTGCAGCTCAATATCAAAACAAACAACCAATCCAAAAATGGGCAGAAGACCTAAATAGACATTTCTCCAAAGAAGATATACAGATTGCCAACAGACACATGAAAGAATGCTCAACATCATTAATCATTAGAGAAATGCAAATCAAAACTACAATGAGATAGCATCTCACACCGGTCAGAATGGCCATCATCAAAAAATCTAGAAACAATAAATGCTGGAGAGGGTGTGGAGGAAAGGGAACACTCTTGCACTGTTGGTGGGAATGTAAATTGATACAGCCACTATGGAGAACAGAATGGAGGTTCCTTAAAAAACTAAAAATAGAGCTACCATACAACCCAGCAATCCCACTACTGGGCATATACCCTGAGAAAACCATAATTCAAAAAGAGTCATGTACCAAAATGTTCATTGCAGCTCTATTTACAATAGCCAGGACATGGAAGCAACCTAAGTGTCCATCGTCGGATGAATGGATAAAGAAGATGTGGCACACATATACAATGGAATATTACTCAGCCATAAAAAGAAACGAAATGGAGTTATTTGCAGTGAGGTGGATGGAGTTAGAGTCTGTCATACAGAGTGAAGTAAGTCAGAAAGAGAAAAACAAATACAGTATGCTAACACATATATATGGAATCTAAGGGAAAAAAAAAAAAGGTCATGAAGAACCTAGTGGCAAGACGGGAATAAAGACACAGACCTACTAGAAAATGGACTTGAGGATATGGGGAGGGGGAGGGGTAAGATGTGACAGGGTGAGAGAGTGGCATGGACATATATACACTACCAAATGTAAAATAGATAGCTAGTGGGAAGCAGCCGCATAGCACAGGGAGATCAGCTCGGTGCTTTGTGACCACCTAGAGGGGTGGGATAGAGAGGGTGGGAGGGAGGGAGACGCAAGAGGGAAGAGATATGGGTCATATGTATATGTATAGCTGATTCACTTTGTTATAAAGCAGAAACTCACACACCATTGTAAAACAATTATACTCCAATACAGATGTTTAAAAAAAAAAAAAAAAGAATGTCTTCAGAATTAGAGTATCTCAGCCTTTGGACCGAAGTATTGTGGAGTCAGTAAAATGATCTTTATGGAACTATATCATGACATGGGGGGGGAGCAATACACAAAATATTACCTATTCTTGAAATTATGACCACTTTTATACAGAAAAATTACATAAAGTTTCCTAGATTTGAAGGACCTTGGGATAGTCATGAGGCAAAAACTGGGGAACATATACATACCAGGGGCTACAGTCCCCTGTATTAGTCAGGATAGGATGGGTTGTGCTGCAGTAACAAAGCAGCCCCCATAGCTCCATGACTACATACATATTTTTCCTTAATCCAAGTTCTCTGTGGTCCCATTGGCTCTCCAAGGTAGCACCTTCCAACCATAGCTCAGCACTCGGCTCCCTTCCATCTGGAACATCTGTGCCATCTGAACACACTTTCAGGGTTTCCCAGGCAAGTTGGAGGATGACACAGGAGACATTCCCTCCTGTTATGGACCAAATTGTGTCACCCCAAAATTCATATGTTGAAGCCCTAGCCCTCAATGTGACTGTATTTGGAGACAGGACCTTTATTTTGATTGATATGAAATGAGGTCCTACAGATGGGTCCCAATCTGATGGGGGCGGCGCCCTGATAAGAAGTGGAAGAGGCACAGGAACTCGTGCTGGATCTCCTTCCCTGCTCACCTGTGGGGACAGCAGTGTGAGGTCACAGCAAGCAGGGAGCAGTCTACAACCAGGCAGACAGCTCTCACCAGAAACCAAAGTTGCCAGCACCTATTACCACAAAGGTGAGGAAACAGAAGCCTACTGTTTAAGCTACCCAGTCCGTGGTATTTTGTTATGGCGGCCTGAGCTGACTAATAACATGACTGCCTCAGCTCCAGGGTGACATACAACATATCTGACCCCAGACAACTGGTGGGAACTAGTGAGACGGCTCTGTTGACAGCATGGAGGCAAGAAGTTCTATTTCTCACACGCCCAGAAGGAGAAGAAGAGTAGGTATCAGTGAGCACTGGCAGTGGCTCCCACACTTCCCCACACGCCTCCCAAATGAGGGCCAAACCAGCTCTGAGCTGGGGAGAAAACAGAGAGGATTTCAGGCAAATAAGAGAGAGCAGGAACCAGTAAGGAATTAGTGTCACTTCCATCCCTGTTGGATTGAGACCCAAGGGACAGGAAGTGTATGAAATGAGTCTTGAAATTGTGGGTAATTTTGAGAATAGATGGTGACTATGAATCTACTCTTAGGTTTCTGAAAATAAGAGTTTCCCAAGGTCCCATGTATTGTCACAACACAAGGAAGCCACACTATGGCATATTGGGGAGGTGGTTCCCAGGGGTTTACAGGGATTTTGTTAGAAGATTTAAGTAGAAGATTCAAAAAGCAGTAACACCCCAAGATTGGACATAAAAATAAGCCCAGGAGAGAGTCAGCTGGTGGCCCGGACATTACACTGATGAGGGGAAGAGCAGCATCTTTTTGAAGCTCCCTGGTGCTGTGTCCTTCAAGACAGCATTCACAGTAGGAGATGCCGACAAGGGCTGGGATTTATAGCTTCAATAAGGACAGCAGAGGCTGTGTGGCATTACTTGACAGACAGAGGCAAGATGAATGAAATTACCCTGAGGAAAAGCAAAGCCAAATTGGCAACCAGGGAGTCTTGATCCACAAAGATCTGTGACTACAGCATACAGACCACAGTATCCCAGGAGCAGGGTCTGGCACGTCAGGACACCCTCTCCTAAGCGGAAAAGAAGTTGTCGCCCTTATGCCCCATAGCTCTAAAAATAATGTATAGCATTCCGTGGATCTCTCTGAATTTTAGAGGCAGATCATACCACACTTGGGAATATTGCTTTGAGCCATTTATCAAGTGACGCAGAAAAGTGCCCGATTTCAGGGGTGTTCAGAGCAAGGGTGTTGGCAACCATTCCAGGATGTAGCGTAAGCTGTCCTGCCACTAAGGCCATACTACCAACAGATATCATGGTGTTAGGAACACTCATGTTGAATAAGAATGCAGTGTATTTTCCCTGACAGGCCTCAATAGAAGAGTCCAGGGTGCATACCTTGGATTCTACAATAAGGCCAGGTCTTTAGCAGAAGAAAACTACTTGCCATTTGAAAAACAGTTCTTGGAGTTCTAAGAAGCCCTAGCAGAATCTTAAGAGCCTGACCACAGGACACCAAGGAACTATGTGTCTGGGTTGCCCATTATGAACTGATACTATCAGATCCATCAAACCATAATGTAGGGTGGCTGCAGCAGCATCCTTCCTATGATGGAAATGGTACCTCCAGGATCAGGCACAGACAGGTCTTGAAGGCACACAGAACTTACAGGAAGAGGTAGCCCATCTCTCAACTCATGTCTTACATCCTCAAGGGGACACAGATCCTAGGAGAAGGTACGTGGGTCCAATTCTCTGACTGATCAGTTCTGGGTATTGGTGCTGGCTGATGCTGCTGCCATGTAGAAGCCCGGTCAGAGGTGGCCTTGAGGGGAATACTCCCAATGGGCAAAGATAAGAACAGGACATGTGGTCCTTGCTTTGTAACAGAGGAAGAAATGACCCGACCTGAAATGTATAATAATATCCAATTCTGGGCATTGCTGAATGGCTCTTCTTATTTGTCAGCTGCAGGGAAGGAATGAGATCAGAAGAACAGAGGCAAAGGAATATGGGGAACAGGCACAGGGGTGAACTTGTTGGAAAGGACACACAACATGCTCATGTTCATGTTTCATGTTAGAGCTCACTTTAATGTAACCATTGCCCCAGAGCTTGCACAAATGGCCCTTGGACCAGAGTTGCTATGGTGATGGTGACAGGAATGAAGGTGATGTATGGGTCACACAGCAAGGGACTCCTCTTACCAAGGTCACTGCTGAACGCTCAGCCTGCCAAGAGCAGAGTCTGATGCACTATCTCCCGGAGAGGCCTGCCAGCCACTTACTGGCAGATTGATTTATCAGACAACTCTTATCTCGAATTTTACTTATTGGAATTGATACCTATTCCAGATATGGGATTGCCTTCCTGGCCTATAGTCCCTCTGTTGGAACCATGCACAGACTTAAGAACACCTTTACAGCTGCATATGCTACCGATCATCGCCAACTAAAAGACCCTTTTTATGGCGGTGGGCATTTGATCACTTGATCCA
This sequence comes from Balaenoptera physalus, assembly GCF_965194825.1. NCBI lineage: Eukaryota > Metazoa > Chordata > Mammalia > Artiodactyla > Balaenopteridae > Balaenoptera > Balaenoptera physalus. Next base: position 55,386,209 of record NC_138896.1, on the reverse strand, counting down.
CTAACCTTACCATATATCACATCACTCAGAAACAGGCAGCCTAATGGCATGATGGAATGGCTCATTGAAGTCTCCTATGAGATCCACTTCAGGGACAACATCCTGTGAGTCTGGGACACTGTGCTCTGGGATTTGGTACTGAAGCAATGGCTGATAAACATGGTACTGTGTCCCTAAAAGCCAGAATCAATTGGTCAGAAAACCAAGGGATACAAGTGAGATAGACAACACTTATCATAACCAGATTATAGTTTTCGGAATTCGTTCTTCTTGTCCCTAAAATGTTAAATTCTGCTGGGTTGGATTCCATGTAACCTTAACCTATAACTACCACCTTGCCATTTTGGGGCTCCTTGTGACAGTAGAACATCCAGCAAGGAAAGGTGTTGTTATATTGGCAGTTCTAATTGATCCCATTACCATGCAGAGGGAGGGATGCTGTTATACAGTGATGGACAGGAAGGAGCACAATATGGTACCACAGGGCTTCCCTGGGGCATCATTTAGTGCTTCCATGTTCAGTAATAACTGTAAATGGGAAACTGCAGAAACCACAGTTCAACAAAGGTAAAACAATTGAGGACTCATATCCCCCAGAGATGAAGTTCTGAGTTACCCTACCAGGCAAGCAACTTGTCTGCACTGAAGTGCTGAATAAAGGTGAGGGAAATATACAGTGAGAAATAGAGAAAGGAAATGAATATTGTGGCCTTAGAATGAGTTGCAGAAGTAGTACCTGAAGCTTGTTCCACGAACCCTCATGTTTAAGCCTTTTGTAGACTTGGAGGGGTGAGCACAGCTTTGAAGTCTTTGTGAATGATTAAAGATAGTGGAAAGCAAAAGGAGGTTGAAGACTTCTATGGATGCACTATATTGAGTAGCTTTGTACCCTAATTCACGTCTTCCATCAAACCATTTACTCCAGCCACTGGCACAACAAGCTTCTACCTGGACGCTTTACCTGCAGTTACACATAACAGCACGACACTTCAGCTGACTTGCTGCTTCTCTGAATTTGCTATGTGGAACATCTACAAGAACTCACTTGGCACTCACACATGGAAACCCTGAAAGTGCAAGGGAGATAACACTTTACAAGGAAACGTTTAGTGATAGGGAATGGGAGCTGTGGGTAGAAAAATGCTCCTCTCTTCTGTTCCTTTGGTGGACAATTCTGAAACATCAGATCTTTCAGAGGGATATGGCAGAATCCAGCTGCAGGGGCCTCCATTGCTGATAGGCTCAAGGACGCACAATTCCAATTTTTAATCAGGTTTTTTGCTTTTTTGATGTCGAGCTGTATGAGCTGTTTCTCTATGTTGGCTATTAATCCCTTATTGGTCATATCATTTACAAATATTTTCCTCCATTCAGTAGGTTGTCTTTTTGTTTTGTTGATGGTTTCCCTTGCTGTGCAAAAGCTTTTACATTTAATTAGGTCCCATTTGTTTACTTTTGCTTTTATTTCCTTTGTTTTAGGAGATGGATTCAAAAAAAATACTGCTGCGATTTATGTCAAAGAGTATTCTGCCTATGTTTTCCTCTAGGAGTTTTATAGTATCCAGTCAGATGGTTTCACTGGTAAATTCTACCAAACATTTAAAGAAGAAATAGTACAAATTCTTTACCAACTCTTATGAAAAATAGAAGGCGAAAGAACATTTCCCAATTCATTCTATAAGGCCAAAGCCAGATAAAGACATCACAAGAAAAGAAAACTTTAGACTAATGTCTATTATGAATGTAGATGCAAAAATCTTCAACAAAACACTATCAAACTAAACCCAGCAACATATAAAAATGATTGCAAACCATGACCAAATAGGATTTATCTCAGGAATCTAAGGTTGGTTTAACATCTGAAAATCAATCAATGTAATATTCCATAAAAATAGAAAAAAATGGGCAAAAGCCACATAATCATCCCAAAAGATGAAGAAAAAACATTTGACAAAATGCAATATTCTCTCATGATTAAAAGATTTAACAAATTAGGAATAGAAGGCAAGTTTCTCAATCTGATAAAGAGCATTTATGAAAAACCAACAGCTAACATCAAACTTAATGGTAAAAAAATGAGAGCTTTTTCCTTAAGATCAGGAACAAGACAAGGATGTTCACTTTCCTCACTTCTATTCCAAATTGTACTGGAGGTGCTAGGCGGGCAATCAGACAAGAAAATGAAATAAATAACATCTGGATTGGAAAGGAAAAAGTAAAGTTATCTCTAGCATGTTCAGATGACATGACCTTGTATATAGAATATCCTAAGAAACTCACTAAAAACTATTTGAATTAATAGACAAGTTCAGCAAGGTTGCACAACTACAAGAGAAATATACAAAGTACAACTGTATTTCTATATACTAGCAATGAACAATCTGAAAATGAAATCAAGAAAACAATTTCACTTACAATAGCATCAAAAAGAATAAAATACTTAGTCATAAAGTGTTTGAACAGAAGGTGTATAAAATTTACACTTCGAAAATTAGAAAACATTGTTCAAAGAAATTAAAGAAAAGCTAAACAAATAGAAAGACATCCATGTTCATGGATCAAAAGACTTAATATTATTAAGATGGCAATATTCACTAAAGCAATCTGCAGAGTCAACACAATCCCTATCAAAATCCCAGTTGGCTTATTTGCAGAAGAAATTGACAGGCTGATCCTCAAACTCATATGGAAATTCAAAGGTCTCAGAATAGCCAAAACAATCTTGAAGAAGATGAATAACATTGGAAGACTCACTGCCTTAGTCCATTTAGGCTGCTTTGACATAATACCATAAACTGGTTGCTTATAAAAAAACAGAAATTGGGACTTCCCTAGTGGTGGAGTGGTTAAGAATCTGCCTGCAAATGCAGGGGACACAGATTCAAGCCCTGGTCCAGGAAGATCCCACGTGCTGCAGAGCAACTAAGCCCACAAGCCACAACTACTGAGCCTGTGTGCCACAACTACTGAAGCCTGTGAGCCTAGAGCCCGTGCTCTGCCACAAGAGAAGCCACCGCAATGAGAAGACTGCACACCACAACAAAGAGTAACCCCCACTTGCCGCAACTAGAGAAAGCTCACACGCAGCAACGAAGACCCAATGCAGCCAAAAATAAATAAATTAGTTAATTAATTATTTTAAAAACCCAAAATTTTCAACTCCTGGGAGCTGTGAAGTCCAAGATGCCTGCACATTTGGTGTCTGGTGAGAGCCCAATTCCTGGTTCATAAATAGGCTTTTTTTCTCCATGTCCTCACATGGTGAAAAGGGGGTGAGTGAGCTCTCTGGAATCTTTTTTATAAGGACATTAATCAGATTTATGAGAATTCCATAAATCATGATCCAAGCAACTCCCAAAGGCCTCACCTCCAAATACATTAGGATTTAACATAAATTTAGGAGGACAAAAGTATTCAGTCTATAGCACATATTCCCAATTTCAAAACTTACTACCAAGGTACAGTAATCAAAACAGTGTGGCAACTGGCATAAGGATAGATATGTACCCCAATTGAATAGAATTGAGAATCCAGAAATATTCCCTCACATATATGGTCAACTGATTCTTGACAAGGGTACTGGAACAATTCAATGAGGGAAAGAAAAGTATGTCAACAAATGGTTTTGGGAAAACAAGACATGAAAATGCAAAAGAATCAAGTTGTAACCCCTTCTTCACACACCATACACAAAAATTAACTCAAAATGGATCACACACCTACCTAAGTGTAAGAGCTAAAACTAAAACTCTTAGAAGAAAATATAGAAGTACATCTTCATGACTTTGGGAAAGGCAAAGCCTTCCTATAGTTAACAACAAAAGCACAAGTGACAGAAGAAAAGATAGATAAATTGGCCTACATCAAAATTTAAAACTTTTGTACTCAAAGGATACCATCAAGGCCAACAACAAAAAATCTACAAACAATAAATGCTGGAGAGGGTGTGTAGAAAAGGGAACCCTCTTGCACTGTTGGTGGGAATGTAGATTGATACAGCCACTATGGAGAACAGTATGGAGGTTCCTCAAAAAACTACAAATAGAACTACCATATGACTCAGCAACCCCACTACTGGGCATATACACTGAGAAAACCATAATTCAAAAAGAGTCATGTACCACAATATTCATTGCAGCTCTATTTACAATAGCCAGGACATGGAAGCAACCTAAGTGTCCATCAACAGATGAGTGGATAAAGAAGATGTGGCACATATATACAGTGGAATATTACTCAGCCATATAAAGAAACAAAATTGAGTTATTTGTAGTGGGTGGATGGACCTAGAGTCTGTCATACAGAGTGAAGTAAGTCAGAAAGAGAAAAACAAATACCATATGCTAACACACACACACACACACACACACACACACACACACACACACACACATATATATATATATATATATATATATATATATATATGGAATCTAAAAAAAAAAGAGAAGAAAAGAAAATGGTTCTGAAGAACCTAGGGGCAGGACAGGAATAAAGATGCAGACATAGAGAATGGACTTGAAGACACGGGGAGGGGGAAGGGTAAGCTGGGACGAAGTGAGAGAGTGGCATGGACATATATACACTATCAAATGTAAAATAGATAGCTAGTGGGAAGCAACCACATAGCACAGGGAGATCAGCTCGGTGCTTTGTGACCACCTAGAGGGGTGGGATAGGGAGGGTGGGAGGGAGACGCAGGAGGGAGAGGATATGGGGATATATGTATATGTATAGCTGATTCACTTTGATATAAAGCAGAAACTAACACACCATTGTAAAGCAATTATACTCCAATAAAGATGTTAAAAATAAAAGTAAATAAAAAAGGATACCATCAAGAAAGTGAAAAAACAATGTACAGAATGGGAGAAGATACTTGCAAGTCATGTATCTGATAAAAATACTCGTATCTAGAATATATAAAGTACTCTTAAAATTCAATAATAAAAAGACAAATAACTCAGTTGAAAAATGGGCAAAGGATCTGAATAGACATTTTCTCCAAATACATACTAATGGTCAGTAAGCATGCAAAAGTGTTCACCATCGTTAGCCATCAGGAAAAGCAAATCAAAGCCTCAATGTGATATCAATTCACACCTCCTACGATGGTCAAAATCAAGTGTTGCCAAGCATGTAGGGAAATTGAAACACTCATACATTGCTAGCTGGAATGTAAAATGGTACAATCACTTTGGAAAACAGGTCAGCAGTCCCTCAAAAGGTTAAACATAGAGTTACCATATGACCCAGCAATACCACTCATAGGAATACACCCAAGAAAATTGAAAATATGTCCACCAAAAACTTGGAAAATATACCAATGTTCCTAGCATCATTATAATAGCCAAAAAATAGAGAAAACCCTAATGTCCACCAACTGGTGAATGGATAAATAAAATGTGGTTTGTTCATACAAGAAACTGTTTCTTACAGTAAAAAGAAACATAGTGCTGACACACTCTGCAATATGGCTGAACGTTGAAAACATGCTAAGTGAAAGAAGCCAGTCTCATGTGATTCCATTTACATGAAATTTTCAGAATAAGCAAATCCACAGAGACAGAAAGTAAATTGGTGGTTACCAAGATCTGGGAGAGGGTTGGGGGGAAATGGGAAGTGACTTCTAATCGGAATAAGGCTTCTTTCTGAGATAATGAAAATGTTCTAACATTTGACTGTGGTGACAGCTGCACAACTTTGAATATACTTAAAACTATTGAATTGTACCTTTTAAATGAGGGAAATTTTTGTTATGTTAATTATATCTCAAGAAAGCTTTTTTTTAAGGATGAAGAAACTAAAGAATGCACCCTTGCCTTGGCTTGTCCTCTAATCCTGTTTTCGTCTCTCAAGCCTATTCCCAGGATCACCCTTCGTAATGAACGAGCTGCACACAAGCCCTGATTCAGGCTCTGCTTTCTGGGGAGAAGACAGGATGGAGATAGGTGCTGGTGAGAGAGTACTTTTCTCCTTGGAGAAAAAGTGAAAAGGTGGTACCACTACCAACATCGTCACCTAGGGAGCTGTACAAAGTTCTTTACCCGTTGTGCTTTATTGCATTGATGGGATAAAGGGCAAACCCCAAATCCATTCCTATTTTCTCAGAGCCTTTCCTCACAAAGACTTTATGAATCAGGGTAAATATGATATCACTTATATGTGTAATCTAAAATATGACACAGTTGGGGACTTCCCTAGTGGTGCAGTGGTTAAGAATCCACCTGCCAATGCAGGGGACACGGGTTCGAGCCCTGGTCCAGGAAGATCCCACATGCCGTGGAGCAACTAAGCCCGTGTGCCACAGCTACTAAGCCTGCACTCTAAAGCCAGCGAGCCACAATTACTGAAGCCCGCGCCCCTGGAGCCAGTGCTCCGCAACAAGAGAAAACACCGCAATGAGACACCCCCCTTACGGCAACGCAGAGTAGCCCCCGCTCGCCGCAACTTTCTGTTTCACCACAACAGAAAGCCTGCGCGCCACAACGAACACCCAACGCAGCCATAAATAAATAAATTTTTTTTTTTAAATGACACAATTTAACTTACCTACGAAAACAAAACAGACTCACAGACATAGAGAACAGACTTGTGGTTGCCAAAGAGGAGGGGGCTTGGGGGAGGGAAGGACTGGGAGTTTGGGATTAGCAGATGCAAACTAGTATATACAGGATGGATAAACAATAAGGTCCTGCTGCATAGCACAGGGAACTATATTCAATATCTTGGGATAAACTATAATGGAAAATAATATGAAAAAGAATATATATATGTATAAATGAATCACTTTGCTGTACACCAGAAATTAACACAACATTGCAAATCAACTATACTTCAATAAGATTAAAAATTTAAAAAAAGAATTAGGTTAAGAAAATGTACTGACATTAATTTAGGGTTTTAAAAAATACTGGCATAAAAATAAACGAGATAATTTTCCCTCCCTCATCTCTAAAAGCCTTGAGTTCTGAGCCTGGACACCCTATTTTCAGGACACATCACTGTTTTTGTTGCAGAGCTGTCAGGCATTCAGACAACCACCAGCTACCAAAGCTTTCCTCGAAGGAAGGACAGAGAGATGAGAGAACCTATTCTAGGGAGGATAAGCGGGGACCTGGTCTGATTCTGTATCTAAGATGTACAGAATGTGCCTGCCTCCTGCACAGTCTAGAGCAGGAATCTGTAAACTTTTTCTGGCAAACAGTATCTATTTTTTGGCTCTGTGGGCTACAAAGTCTCAGCCACAACTACTCATGTCTGTTCTTGTAGTGGGAAGGCAGCCAAAAGCTGCTGTAGACAATAAAATGGAATGAGTGTGGCTGTGTTCCAATAAAACTTTATTTATGGAAACTGCCTTTCTTATCATAGAAATTTTAATTTCTTATAATTTTCATGTGTCATGAAACATTATTCCTGCTTTGATCTTTTTCAACCATTTAAAACTGCAAAACCATTGTCAGCTTGTGGGTCAAACAAAACCAGTAGTGAGAGAACTTCTAAGAGGGGGTAAGTAAGTGCCACTGCCCTTAGCAAAGCTGTAAACTGGGGACCAAAGAAAGGGCCCTGCGCTTGTGCTTGGTGTAAAGCAGGGCACTCGCTCCAGATGGACAGTGCAGCCTGGGAAAGGGCCCCTGACTTAGGAACTTATGTGTTTGCTGGGCGGGGGGGGGAGGTGTCATGCACATACCTATGCAATGAATCCCAGATTTTTCTAGGATCCACAGTGAAGGAAGACATCACCCCAAGCTGACTTTGAATTATTTTCCTCCATGAAGAAAAGAGGCTTAAAATATACTTAATTTCCTTATTTTTTTTTAGATTTTATTGAAGTATAGTTGATTTACAATGTTGTGTTAATTTCTGCTGTACAGCAAAGTGACTCAGTTATACACACGTGCACACACACACGCACACACATATATATATATTCTTTTTCATATTCTTTTCCATTATGGTTTGTCACAGAATATTGAATATAGTTCCCTGTGCTACTATATTGTTTTTAGTTTGAAGTTTATAGCATCCAGTGCTAAAATAGTAATTTCAACTTTCTGTATGTCCTCAGAAAAAGGCCTGTGTACCTGTTCCTGAAGGCTAGACCCTGGGGAATATCAGATCAGGGAGAGACTAGAATCTGAATCCAGAAACAGAAACTCTCAGGTCAAGAAAGTATTTAATAGCAACATAAAGTAACCTCTTTTTTTCTTCAGCTAAACTCTCTCATTGCCAGAGGACAGCCAACTTGTACCCTCTGAGAGTGGAAACATAGCCTAAAGCTGTCTACCACAAGGGCAGACTTTCTTTGAAATCTAGAGCTTTATCTCAGGGATGCATATGAATTTGTATTCTCCTCTATAGCCCAGCTGTGTGTTTGTTTTAATATAAAAATAGCATGTTAAACTGTTTAGCGTCAAAGAAAACCGTTACTCCTTAAAGATGCATTGTGTTTACCCTGCAGCTTTGAGGACCCCCAGGCAAACCACCGCACTCCCCAAGGGCACACACACTGTATCTGAGGAGCAAAAAAGCACATCAGGCTGCAGATTTTCAAGATTCCAATCAGGCACTGGATACTCACTTTTTATTAACAGGGCATGACTAATATGGGTTTAGAGATCCCATCCTCTGTTATAGGACACTGGTTCTCAAAGTGTGGCCCCAGGATCAGCTACAACACCACCTGGGCACTTGTTAGAAATGCAGATTCTCAGCTGCACCACAGAACCACTGAATCAGCAGGTCTGAGGGTGGAGCCCAGTGACCTGTATTTAATAAGCGCTCCGGGGAACTGTCATGCTCCTTCAAGTTTGAGAACTGCTTCTACAGTGGAAAGAGTTGGAAAGAGCCATAAAAACCTTTTAAAACTTCATTTCTTCATCACTCAGCCATGAAAAAGAATGAAATCATGCCATTTGCAGCAACATGGATGGACATAGAGATTATCCACTTAAGTGAAATAAGTCAAACAGACAAAGACAAATATCATATGGTATCACCTATATGTGGAATCTTTAAAAAATGATATAAATGAACTTATTTACAAAACAGAAATAGACTCATAGACATAGAAAACAAACAAACTTATGGTTACCAAAGGGGATAGCGGGGGAGGGGGTTAGATGAATTAGGAGTTTGGGATTAGCAGATACACACTACTATATATAAAATAGATAAACAACAAGGACCTACTGCATAGCACAGGGAACTATATTCAATATCTTGTAATAACCTATAATGGAAAAGAATCTGAAAAAGACTATATATATAATAACTGAATATATATATATAACTGAATATATATGACTGAATCACTTTGTTGTATACCTGAAACTAACACAGCATTGTAAATTAACCATACTTCAATTTAAAAAATGGTTATTAAAAAAACTTCATTGTGAATAATCTCTCCAGCCTCTCTCTGCCTCCTCTTCCCCATCTGTAGAATCACGGCACCACTTTGCTCTCAGGATTGCCTTGAGAATTAAATCAGATCTACCCAGACATCCAGAAAACACGACACAGCACGTGATGATCACAAGTCCAGCATGAATTTTGTTTTCCTCCTTTCCCAACTTGAACCGAATATTAAAACAGAGGTATGTAAGTACAACTGCAAGTAATGACCTATTTCCATGAGATGATATGAGAGATGTGGCTGAAACATTTCCCCAGGAGACACCTTCACCACGTCCATCCCTCCCATCTACATTATTTGTATATTCCTGATGTTCAGCGTATGAAATTTTAAAATCAAGTCATTATCAAATTTGAAAAATATTTAGGCTAAAAAGTACTGGTGACAAATCAATTTTCCGGCAGCCTATGTTTTTCTTTGATTTCAAGAGTTCCTCTGGGAGCATTCATTTATAAATTATCCAATTTAAAGGAGGAAAAATTCTCTGAAATACCAGCTTCAAAGCATAGCATATTGTAAAGGGCACCATTTCCTTATACAACCCAAATTGAGAAAAATCTTTAAAGTTGCCTTCTGGTTTCCCACAAAATCACAGATTATACCCACTCGTCTTTATTCTCACTCTTCTTTCCTCATTTATTCAGCCAAACTGTTCAAAAAAACTTTGAATAGCTATCACAATTCAGATATACAGAGAAAACAAATATGCAAACAAACAAACCAAAAAAATCCCTTTAAAATATGCATAGGGGAGTTACATAAGTGTGTTTCTCCAGTTTTCTTCTTTTTTATAAGAATACTTTTGTACGGAATGCAGTGATCTACATGACATACACGTAAGTGTACATACACACGTGTTCCTACATGCCTGCCCTCTCTCACAAACACATACACACAAACTCTACTTTCTACATAACAGATAGAATAAACCTTAAGAACACAGGCTCCCAAATGTTGAATTTTCAATTACTTGGGAAAGAATTAAATGGAAGTTTATGGATAAAAACTTGGCTCTGAAAATACCAGAATAACCCAGATTATTTTGGGGTTATTCAGGGGATTATTTGGGGTGGGGGCCTATTTTAGCTTACTTAAGAGAATACCCTGTTTTTAAATTTTTTCAAATTTTCCAATTTTTTTTAGTACCACTACAGCCTCAAGTAGAAACCATTTATAAACCATTGGTTAACTGGTTAATTCTGAGTCCTTCCTTTAGAACAGTTTCCCAAAGGGCTTCCATGAGGCAACATCTTGCTGACCTGCTTCTGATGACTGTACACTCCTCTACAGAACTTGGACGCTGCATTTTCTTACGTCATTTTGTCACTCACTGACATAATTTTCGCTATGTCTCAATCTATATGAGTTTATGGTATTTCAGAAGCAAAGTAGATTAGTCTAATTATTTGACTGAGATTGAAAAAGAGTAAACTTTCTAAACCTGGCATTTGGGATCTAATGGTGGTGAATATCCTTCTGGAATATTCTCGCACAGCACTGCACACTATCAAAGAATAAATCAAAGACTATCAGAGCTTTTAAAAAAAAAAGAAGAAGAAGAAGGAGGAGGGGGTGGAAAGAGGAAGGGAAAGTTTTTGTTGAGTTTATTTCCTTGGCAAGAGAAAACAGCAGAGAAGACATCCACAGAATGGCTGAGGAGGAGGGAGCCCGAGGAATCTGGGTTTCTTAAGCACGAAAAGGTGGTGTGGTTCAGGTGGTTAGACTTACTGAGGATGGCAAACTACAACTCCAGGTTAGACAGAATGAGTTCATAAGTCTGAATGTGGTTGGTTAAAATAAGTCCTCTGTTCCTTCTAGAAAAAAGAGGAGACTCTGAAGACAGTTACATCCAATGAGGGAAATATTCTGGAGTCACTCAGAGTTATAGGTTCTTTAACATCTTTGGTTATGATGAAACACAGCATTCACACATACACACACATTTGTACAACACTGACATTGAAATAATGTTGTTGAAATTTGGAGATAATATAGCATGCCAGTTAAGAGCTGGCATGAAATCAGACCACCTGGGTATCAGCCCCAGCTCTGACACTTATTGGCTGTTTGATGTTGGGAAGGATGGTGTAATCCCTCTCAGTTTTAGTTTCCTCATCTATGAAATGGGGGCAATAAAAGTACTCTTTGATATGATATAGTTATGAGGATTATATTAAAACATTTGTCCATATGTATTACTTAATAAATGCAAGACATTAGAAATAGCTTCCCTGCTGTTGATGGATACACCTTGTCATTTTTCTATCTCTCCCAAGAGAAATTAAGATTCTAGGTTGGCAAGTGATACAAACATTCACCTAACACTGATACATTCATTCAACGATTTGTGTTTGTGGAGTGCCTACCAGATACCCGGTCTGGCAGAACTCAAAGTCTAATGGGAAACACAGATACACACGTAATTAAGAGGTCATGCTGGGAGGAGAATAAATAAGGCATAATGAGAAACAGGAATGGTTTATTTCACAAAGGAATTGCGACTGTCAAGGTAGATAATTCTTTAGGAATCTGAGATAAGGTGAGCTCAGCTATAAATAAGAGACACTTAGGTAAAATGTTCTGGGAATAAACTCTCAGAGTTATAATGCCTGCCCAATTAGCAAATATTTTTGAGAACTTTCTTTTTGCTAGGAATTGCAGATACATGCGTTTCTGCTCTAACATTAAATACATTTTACTGAAAATTTTTGCATCCTGTATTATGGGAAAAAATAGGATTGGAGGCAGTTCAATAAAAACTTAAGAAACTTTGGAATAGAACTTTAACACACACACACTAATAATCTTAATAAAAATTATTAACACAAGTAAATCTCTAGCATCATTTGAACCTACCCTCTTTCGCAAGCCCTATACCTTGGAGTTTGCTCTCCTCCCACATGTCCTCCTCAGCGATGTAGGGCCTGAACACATTTGATTTTAATAGAAGCCAGTTTCATCAAAATTAAAACCATAAGGTGGGCTCGCGGCAGTGCTGGGGATGGTGGGAACCGGAGCCGGAGCCGGAGCAGAGGCAGGGTCGAAACCAGGATCTGTATCCACCACCCACGCATCCCCCGTGCCTCCCCGCGCCTCCCCGAGCATCCCAGTGCAACCTCGTGCTTCCTTGCATATCCTCGCACATCCGCCACCTTCAGCCGGCAGGATGGACAGCGCGTTGGGGGGCCTGGGCTCTGGGGACCAAGACCCCACCACCAAGCTCTTTTCATGGTGCTGGGCGCAGGGGTGACAGAGCTCGGTCACCAACTGCTCTACATGGAGCTGCCCATCAGATGGGTCGTGAGCCAGTGCCCACACCGTTGAGACCAATGTGCTGGGGAGGAAGGTCCTCTACCCTCCGACCTTCTTCACCTACGCCAAGGACATTGTGCAAGTGGATGGGAAGGTAGGCTGTTCCGAGGCCTGAGCTGCTGGCTGACGTCCACTGCCCTCTCCATCATGACCCTGGGCAGCATGAAGAAGATTTTCTCTCCGGATGATATCGAGCAGGTTTCCAGCAAGGATGACACGAAGACTTCTCTGAAGACTGTGGTGAAGGAGACCTCCTACCTGATGATGATGCAGGGCATGTCCCGCATATTGGCTCACCCCTTACGTGTCATCTCAATAGCTGCACGGTCCATTTTGTGGGACTGGAGACCAAGTACAGTGGAGAGTTCAGCTCCATTGGGAAGATTTTCAAAGACGAGGGGCTGCTGGGACTCTTTGTCAGCTTAATCCCTCACATCCTGGAAGATGCGGTTTTCTTGCAGGGCTGTAACCTGCTGGCCACCTCCTCAGTGCCTACCTGGTGGATGACAGCTTCAGCCAGGCCCTGGTCATCCATCCTAAGCTACCCCATGGGGGTGGCAGTGGCATACCGACCTACCCCTTCCTGCTGGTGGGCGATCTCATGGCTGCAGGCTGGGCCCCAGAGTTCAAATCCGGATCCACTGCTGGAAGGACCTGAGTGGGCAGGGCGAGCCTTTCCGCGGCTCCAGCCTGCCTTTCCACCACCAGGTGCCATCATGCTTTGCCCTGGAGTACCCCGAACCACCTCAAAAAACACTGTCTCTTAAACAACAAAGACCAAAGAACAAAATACAGCACAGGGAACTATACTCAATATCTTGTATTAACCTTTAATAGAAAAGAATCTGAAAAAGAATACATATATATATATAACCGAATCATTCTGCTGTACACAACATTGAAACTAACTTCCATGAAACTAACACAACATTGTAAATTAACTGTACTTCAATTTAAAAAAAAAGAAACACAAGCCCACACTATCTCAGCCTGGCCACTGTGGATGAGGCCTGATCATCTCCAGACACCTGTTACATGACCAACCCAGCAACACCTAGATGTGCTCCAGCCCAGCTGGGCTCTGGGTTCCATATTTGCCATGTGTCTGCACAGAAGCAGGGGATGGGTGGAGGTGAGCCTGCACCCAGTGGCTTGGTCACTGTTAGACCTGAGGAAGTGGGGTGGCGCTGAAGAATTGGGGCAGAATCCCCTTCCATTGCAGATTTGCCAAGTCTGCCTTGTGCTGGGGCCAGAGAATGGCTTGTGGAGGCCCAGGTCAGAAGGGCAAAGACTCAGGGGGTCAGGTCCCACCCCCCATTCACACCCCTCGAGTTGGCCCCAGCTCTCATCTTTCAGCTCATCTGGGAGCATCGCTTTCCTACTTTGTAAAAAGGGTGTGATCCCCTTTCAGGAGGCCACCATCACGTCCGGGCGTGTGCTAGGAAGTCCTGGCTAGGTTCTGTTTTCATTTTTCTCAGCACTACTTTTCTGAGAAGAAGAAGGCAGCACCTTCTGAATGGGACATCGTGTGACTGCTCAGAACGTGTCCCCCTCTTCATCAGTTTCATGGTGACGCCTCATGTGCAGGACCTGGTCACCCATGCAGCTGTGAACACCCAGAAGTTAGGCAGATCAGGGTCTCTAGTCCTACCAGTTTAAAAGTTCCTAATAAGATTTGACCTTTTCTCCCTCAAATAAATGTATTGGTGGTGATTTGCGGGAAAAAAAACCCCTACACTCTGAAGGGGATCAGAACATGTCACTCCCAAATATGCCATCCTGCTATATGGATTATTTTGAGCTGCATACACTTGAGGAAAAGCAGGTGCAGGAAGGGGTCTCTGACCTCCCTCTTTCCACCTAAAAGCAGGACATACAATTTCATATGAGAAAAGTACTCTCCCTGCACCAGGAAGAAGAGAACATTCTTATCTCCAGACACGAAAAGTTGACGCCACGATGAATCTGTGCAAACAAACCTACTAAAATAACCTTTATCTTCCATTAGTTTCCCCCACATATTTCCTAACTTTCCCACAATTTGGCAGCACCAGCCCAGCCCCTTTTCCCTTTGTAATGTCTGGTCTCCACAGCAAACTGTTCTTTGTTAACATGGCATGTCAGTTTCCAGGTCTATCCCATTCTTACAATATCTCTTTCTTTTCTATGAAGGCTTTCATGCCACATAAAATATTAACATCAAGTAAAATTTGTTATGTTTTTCCTCCTGTTAATCTGCCTTTTGTCAGTTTAATTTACAGGCCTTATTACACAACCTAAGAAGACAGAGGAAAAGTCTTATCTTCCCTACAAATACAATAGTACCTGGGATTCCACACCCACGATTTTTTTAAAACATGGGAAAATATCTTTGCAACATCTTTATCCACACTTGCAGTCTCTCCTAATAACTTAAAATAGTAGAAAGATAGCAGTTCCTGAAGCCACTAAATCATCTGTTTCTTGTGTAAAGAAAGGTACACTGGCCAGAGTTTTAGGTGCTTTCCTTTATAAGGCTAAATTTTCTTCTTTAATTGTAAGAAAGCTTACATTGGATCATTTCAAAACATGAACTTGCTGGGGACTTCCCTGGTGGCGCAGTGGTTAAGAATCTGCCTGCCAATGCAGGGGACACAGGTTCGAGCCCTGGTCTGGGAAGATCCCACATGTTGCGGAGCAACTAAGCCGGTGCACCACAACTGCTGAGTCTGCACTCTAGAGCCCTCGAGCCACAACTACTGAGCCCGCATACCACAACTACTGAAGCCCACATGCCTAGAGCCTGTGCTTTGCAACAAGAGAAGCTGCTGCAATGAGAAGCCCACTCACCACAACAAAGAGTAGCCCTTGCTTGCCGCAACTAGAGAAAACCCACGTGCGGTAACAAAGACCCAGTGCAGCCAAAAATAAATAAAATTTTTAAAAAACAAAAAAACCATGAACCTTCTGGGACAACTCATATGTGAATCAACACAACTTCCTCTTAAATGCCATCTTTCCATTATTTACAACCTTAAGAAACACACACTGCTTCGGAAAAAATCCTGTGACCAGGCATGGTCCTAAATCGCAAATAATTCACAGTTTAGTAGGAAAGGTAGTCACACTCAAATCATATTGTCTTAAAATAACTACTTTATTAGAGAGAGAAAGAAAGGCTAGAAGAAATCATGGTAGACAGTGATGAAATTTCTGGAGCTAACTTTGAAAGATTTCTCAAGTTGTTTATAATAGAAGAAACACTGAAAGAAGAAGAAGAAGAAAGAGAAGGAGAAGAAGAAGAAACATGTTCCTAGGCAGAAGGGAGTCTGGGAATACATTTCAAGAAGAAGCAACTGGAAATGCAAAGATGTAAGGTCCCTCCTCAGAGCACAGAAGAAGAAGGTCGCTCTATCTCTCTCGTCTCAACAATTTTTTGACATTTTATCCCTGACTCTTCTGGTTCTAATAATCATTGGGAAACTGTGGTCAGGCCTTATTTAATCAAACTCAACTTGTCTGTTTTCTTGTGAGGATGTTTTGGAGAGTGGAGGTGAACTGGGGTGAAGAAAACTGTCTCCAAGGCTGGATTTGGCTATTCTCCTAGGTGAGGGCTGTGAACAATCTCTCACCCAGAGTGGGTGCAGGTCTTGGGAAAATAGCCCCACTGGTGTAGAAGATGGCTGTGTGCATGTGGGATGGCAGAAATGGAGACCACAAAAGGTGAGTGATAAAATTCTCACCAGGAGACAAGGAGAGGATTTTAACTCAGCCCACTGAGGAACTGGCAAGATGCTGAGAATTCTGCTACAAGTGCTACATGATGATGAAAGTGGTGAAAAAAATGTTTTAATAAAATTTTTTAGTATACTCCAGTTATTTGCTCTATAGTATCTAATGGAACCCTTCCCAGTAATCCCTAAAACATGCAATAAAACTCTTGATTTGTAGTTCCTTTGGAGGCAGGATCAGGAGATGTGCCACATGGGAGATGAAAAATTCCCATTCCCACATAATAGAGTAAAAGAGAACATTTAAGAAGAGCTTTAGTGGGATGACATATTTAAATTCCTGAAAGAGAAAGATTATCAACAAAGAATCCTATATCCAGCAAAAGTATCCTTCAAAATTAAAATATGAAATAAAAGAAGAGCTTTGGACTTCTAAAAACCACGACCTAGGTGTTGGAAGCAATCCTGTCTAGATTTTAAGGAACCAGGAGACTCCAGTTAACATTGAGTTAAACCTGTGATCTTTGTTTACATTAACTTTTTTTTTTAATACATTTATTTATTTATGTTTTGGCTGCATTGGGTCCTCGTCGCTGCGTGCAGCCTTTCTCCAGTTGCGGCGAGTGGGGGCCACTCTTCGCTGCAGTGTGTGGGCCTCTCATTGCGGTGGCTTCTCCCATTGCAGAGCACGGGCTCTAGGCAAGCGGGCTCAGTAGTTGTGGCTCGTGGGCTCCAGAGCACAGGCTCAGCACTCGTGGCCCATGGGCTTAGCTGCTCCGAGGCATGTGGGATCCTCCCGGACCAGGGCGCGAACCCACGTCCCCTGCATTGGCAGGTGGACTCCCAACCACTGTGCCATCAGGGAAGTCCTGTTTACGTTAACTTTTAATATCCTATGTTTATCCCTCCTGACAGCAATTTTATGCACTTTTCACACAAAGACATTGACCTTAGGCAACCAATTGCCCAAAAGGGACTAACAGGAGTCAATTTATTTTTAGCATGTGTTCCCAAAAGAAGATCTTTTGCCTTCAGGTAATGGTGATAAAGAAAGGAAGTGAGCAGAGAATCAGCTTTGTGTCCCCATCCATCCTCAAAGGAAAGGTACTTAAACTCAAGTTTATGGCTTTTTTATTTTTGTATATTCAGCACTTAGTCCATTGCCTAGCTTGTAGCCTATAGCGGCAATCAATTTAGCTCATGTGATTGTGGAATCTGGCAAGTCCAAAGTCTGCAAAGTAGGGCAGTGCCTGCAGACGTAGGAAGGAGTTGATGCTTCAGTTTGAGTCTGAAGGCATCTTCTAGCAGAATTCTTTCTTCAATTTTTTTTTAACCTTAATTTTTTTAAAAATTGAAGTATAGTTGGCTTACAATGTTGTGTTAGTTTCTGGTGTATAGCAAAGACTATATATATATATATATATATATAGCAAAGACTATATATATATATATATGGGTTTTCTTTCAGATTCTTTTCCATCATAGGTTATTACAAGATATTGATTATAATTCCCTGTGCTATACAGTAGGACCATGTTGTTTACCTGTTTTATGTATAGCAGTATGTATCTGCTAATCCCAAACTCTGAATTTATCCCTCCTCCCCGCTTTCCCCTTTGGTAACCATAAAGAGTTTTTGGTTTGGGAGAGGGCAGTCTCTTTCTATTAAGGCCTTCAACTGATTGGATGAGGTGGACTCGCGTTATAGAGGGTAATTGGCTTTACTCGAAGCCTACTGATTTAAATGTTAGGCTCGTCAGAAAAACGCCTTCAAAGAAACATCTAGATAATGTTTAACCAAATAACTTGGCATTGTAGTCTAGCCAAGTTGACACATAAAACTAACCAGCACACCAATGCACCCCAGAAGCTCCATCCACGTGCCCATCCCAATCACGACTCTTTCCCCCCATCCCACACCCAGCAGGTAACCATTACCCTGATGGTATAGTAATCATTTTTGTGTGTATTTTTAAAAAATAATTTTAGTGCATCCCTAGACATGGTAGTTTATTCTTGCCTATTTGTTTTAATTCGATATTCCTTGAAGGTCTATTTTACTCCATAGAACCCAAACCATGTTTTTCTTTACAATTGATCTGTTGAAGAACTCAGGCCTTTGGATGTAAAGAATCACTCACATTCTGGTTATGGCTGATCAGATTCTGCATTAAATTTTGAATGTTTCTCAAAAGTTTTGTGCAGGCCATGTCATGATTTTCCCCACATCAGGTAGGTGGGAGGGCTGCAGAGCACAAGAAGATCCTGGTGTGTAATGTGTTCAGGAATCCCCAAGATGGTTCGTAGGACCAAGGACTAGAGCTGCAGAGAGAGGTCTACCTGGATGTACAGAGTGTGTCTGGGAGGTGGGGAGAATGGGGAAGAGTCTACCCCAGCCCAGGTCTCCTTGGGCTCTGGACTGTAGCATCCCAGAGCTCAAGAATAATAGGAGTGTAAAAAGAATGGGTAGGTGATACGGGAAGGTACAGAAAAGCAAGGTAAGGATAAGTGAAAAATATTCCAGAGCCGTGGGGAAAAGAAGAGAATTTTACTGAAGAGGGACATACAGAAAAATACACATACATGAGTGCATAGTTTGATAAATTTTCACAAACGGAACACACTGTATAACTAGCATCCCAGTCAAGAAACAGAAGAGTCTCCTTCTTGCCCTCCTTCAATTCAGTTATTACTCTCCCAAAAAATGACCTCCAATGTTATAGATTAGTTTTTTCTGTTTCTGTACTTCAAACAAATTGCAAATTGAATCATAGAATATGTAGTCTTTGGGGGACTGACTTCTTTCACTCAATATTACACTTATGAGATCTATCCATGTTCTTGCTGAGTTGTAAATCATTGATTTGCATTGTCATATAATATTTGATTGTGTGAGAATTTGGATAGATTCCAGTTTGGGGCCACTGTGGGGCTATAAACTTTGCAGAGAATGCCTTTTGTGAACATATGTGTATGCATTTCTGTGGGGTCTACGCCTAGGAGGGGGTTTGCTGGGTCATGGCATATGCTTAAGTCTAATTTTAATAGATATTGCCAAAGAGTATTCCCATGTTGGGAAAATCAATTTATGTTCCCATCAGCAGCTGATTGAAATTTCCTGTTGTTCTATATTCTCAATACATGATCACTTTTGCCTTTTTATAAAATAAATAGGTACTATTCTGGTACCTATATAGTAGTATCTCACTGTAGTTTTAATTTGCATTTTTCTGGTGATTAATGAATTTAAGAAGCTTTTCATAAATTTATCGGCCAGTGGGATATACTCTTTTATGAAGTGTCTGTTCAAGTCATTTGCTCATTTTTCTATTGGGTTGCTTTTTTTCTCACTGATTTGTAGAAGTGCTTTATATATGCTGGGTGAGTAATTTGTCATATATATTATATAATATATATTTCAAAATATAATATGTTAA
This sequence comes from Balaenoptera physalus, assembly GCF_965194825.1. Lineage (NCBI taxonomy): Eukaryota > Metazoa > Chordata > Mammalia > Artiodactyla > Balaenopteridae > Balaenoptera > Balaenoptera physalus. The sequence goes on along the minus strand of NC_138896.1, from coordinate 55,366,332 downwards.
TATAGATAATATATTAATATATTATATATTTCAAATATATACAATCTATAAAATATATATGGAAATATTATATAATACAAATTGTATTAATATATTTTATATGTTTTATAAATATAAATTTAATAATATAAATATATTAATATAAATTTATTACATATAAATATATTAAATATAAAACTATTTCTATAATATATTATATATTATATAATATATATGTTTGAAATATAAAATATATTAATACAATATATAACTATATTATAAGAATATATAATATATTCATATATTATATATAATATATAATATATATTTGTTTAATATGTAATATGTTTAATATATAATATATAATATTTTGAGATATTATTATAATAAATAATATATTGTATGTTATAATAATATATTAAAATAATAAAATAATAATAATGTGTCATAATAATATATTAAATATATATGTGTTATAATAATATATTGATAATGTATAATAATATATTAAAATATATAATATATTTATATTATATATAATGTATATTTAATATATATTAAATATATATGTGTTATAATATGTCAAAATAACATATTATATATTATATATTAAAATCAATGTATAATATATTAATATATCGTTAATATACATAATATGTATAATTATGCATAATATGTATTATTATGTATAGTTATACATAATATGTACAATATTATAATATTATTATAATATGTATAATATATAATTATACATAATACATATGATACATAATATGTATAATATACGTAGTCCTATAATATACATGTAGGAAATATATAATATACATATTTGAAATATATAATATACTAATACATTATAAAACTATATTATATGAATATATATCAGTATATGGGGCTCCCCTGGTGGTGCAGTGGTTAAGAATCTGCCTGCCAATCCAGGGGACATGGATTCGACCCCTGGTCCGGGAAGATCCCACAAGCCACGGAGAAACTAAGCCAATGCGCCACAACTACTGAGCTTGAGCTCTAGAGTCTGTGAGCCACAACTACTGAACCCAAGTGCTACAACTACTGAATCCCATGTGACCTAAAGACCATGCTCCACAACAAGAGAAGCCATCACAATGAGAAGCCCACGCACCACAACGAAGAGTATCCCCCCTCTCCACAACTAGAGAAAAGCCCGTGCACAACAATGAAGACCCAATGCAGCCAAAAATAAAATAAATAATGAAATAAATAAATGTTTAAAATATATATATTATATAAATATAATATACATGAATATATTATATATTCTGGGTGAATCATTTGTTATATATTGTTACAAGATGTATAATATATATAATATATGTATTTGAAATACATAATACATATTAATATATTATAAATATATATTAATATGTTATATAAATTATATTATATAGTTATATATAAATTAATATGTAATTATATATATTAAAATAGCTCATCTCACTCTTTTGATTGTTTATGTAGATTTTTAATGTAAACTAGACTAAACATTTTAATGGCTGAAAATAATACTGTCCTTATTGTTAAAGGCAATAAAAAGTGAGAGAATGCCTCATGAAAAGACTGAGAGGGAGATATCAAAGAATAGGTCAGAGTACAGCAATGGAGGGAAAGAAAACGATCTATTTTTCGTGTCACCATCAGGCTGAATTCACACACACAAATGGCTTCATTAAGCTCCTCAGCAAAACAGCATCACCCACATTTCACAGACAGCAGAACCAAAAGTCAGGGGATTCTCAAATGGACCCACAAATGTGCTCCATGTATAGGTAACTTCTCCAAATCAGCCAGCCTAGTAAATGGTTGGCCAGATTTTGAACCCAAGCCATATGTCACCAAAGCCCAGTGCTGCTAACCCATGACATTAAACTACCCTGCCTGGCTTCTGATGTGTGGCTGTAAAAAATGAATGATGCCTTGGCTCACATCATTGGAAAGTTGTGAATGCTTCGGCTAATTTATGACATATCTGTGCCAGGGAGGAAAAACATTATTTCCCCACTGTATTTCCAGAGAGACAGCTGTCCAGTGATCTTCGTGTGACCTTCCTAGCAACTAGCTCGCTCCTAGGTTTTTCATAAATGCTCCCTGGATAAACAGACAAATAAAGGAATGAATGAATGCCTACATGCAAAGAAAACACCTGAATGCTAATGTCAGCTTTCTGCTAAAGACACCACGAGTGACAACACAGGTTTCTCAGCATCCTCAGGTGTTGTGAAGTCATTCAGGTTTCAGATGTCCAAGAGGACATCAGGTGAATTATTTTAAGCCATTACTTCTGAGACTAACTTCTGTGTTGACAAAAATAGTGAAACAGCTGCAGCAGTGAAACACGCCCTGGGTTCTGGCATGGGTGGTGCCAGCGAAACAGAGCAGAAAATTTTAAGAGCTGGGAGGAGATAGAGCAGGAAGCTAGCTTCAGTCCTCTTGACTTCAACAAAGGGAGGAAAGGAAAACGCTAGCAAAATGGACCTTGCAAGGAGCAGATACACTTAATTTAGCCCATCCCAACAATGTCATTCATGCATATTTTGGTATATAAGCCCTAGAGCTTTTTAGAGCAATTACACAACCAGTGCCCCAGTGCATCAAAAGCCAGTGAAACTGGGTGCAGCACCATGGTGTTGAGAAGTGCTGAGGTCCTGGCCTGCCTAGAGAAATGGCTGTCATCATGGCCCAAGCAAGCCATAATGAAACAGTCATTTGAATAACTAAGGATTCTATTAAAAAGTTAAGAAGATCCCTGGGGGTTTGGGGTATGTCAGGGCACTCTGACATCATCTCTATTTTGATAACATTCTTGCTCTTCACCTAGAAAAAGTTATTAATTTACTCTGTATCTCAGTTTTGCCAGCCATAAAATGAGGATGATATTTTTTAATCTGTAAATCAAATAAAATTATCTAATGCTAATAATAGGCTATAGGTTATAGGTCTACAATTCCTCAACAGTATTCCAAAATTCAAAATGCTGGGAAAACGTCATTTTTTCATAGGCCATTTGGCAGCAAAACTTCATTTGACATGAACAGATTTAGTGGTGAAACCTGACCTGAGATAATCTGGAGATTTTTATTTATTTAGCCTCATGCTAATGGGATTGATTAAGGACATTGCTCAAAACCTTTTAGGACTGTTTTAAAGTATATGAAATATATGCTATTTTAACTTTCTAAAAGTCAAAGAAAGTTTGAATTTTAAAGTGTCAATATATCTGGTCATAAGGGATTAATAACCAACATATATAAACAGCTCATACAAATCAACAACAGAAAAACAAAACACTCGATTAAAAATTGGGCAGAAGAACCGAACAGACATTTTTCCAAAGAGGAAATGCAGATGGCCAACAGACACATGAAAAGATGCTCAACGTTGATAATCATCAAGGAAATGCAAATCAACTCAAAACCATAATGAGATATAACCTCACACCTGTCAGAATGGCTCTCATCAAAAAGAACACAATAGCCAGGACATGGAAGCAACCTAAGTGTCCATCGACAGATGAATGGATAAAGAAGATGTGGGACATATATACAATGGAATATTACTCGGCCATAAAAGAAACAAAATTGAGTTATTTGTAGTGAGGTGGATGGACCTAGAGTCTGTCATACAGAGTGAAGTAAGTCAGAAAGAGAAAAACAAATACCGTATGCTAACACATATATATGGAATCTAAAAAAAAAAAAAAAAAGGTAATGAAGAACCTAGGGGCAGGACAGGAATAAAGATGCAGACCTACTGGAGAATGGACTTGAGGACGTGGGGAGTGGGAAGGGTAAGCTGGGACAAAGTGAGAGAGTGGCATGGACATATATACACTACCAAATGTAAAATAGATAGCTAGTGGGAAGCAGATGCATAGCACAGGGAGATCAGCTCGAGCTTTGTGACCACCTAGAGGGGTGGGATAGGGAGGGTGGGAGGGAGGGAGATGCAAGAGGGAAGAGATATGGGAACATATGTATATGTATAGCTGATTCACTTTGTTATAAAGCAGAAACTAACACACCATTGTAAAGCAATTATACTTCAATAAAGATGTTAAAAAATAAAAGAACACAAATAACAAATGTTGGGAGGATGTAGAGAAAAGGGAATCCTTGTACACTGTTGGTGGGAATGTAAATTGGTACAGCCACTGTGGAGAATAGTATGGAGGTTTCTCAAAAACCTAAAAATAGAACTATGATATGACCTAGCAATTCCATTCCTGAGCATATATCTGAAAAAAACAAACACACTACCAAAAGGATATATGCATCCCAATGTTCATAGCAGCATTATTTACAATTGCCAAGATATGGAAATAACCTAAGTGTCCATCAATAGATGAATGGGTAAAGAAAAAGTGGTATATATATATACATACACATACATACTCACAATGGAATGCTACTCAGCCATAAAAAACCGAAACTTTGCCATTTGCAGCAAGATGGATGGACTGGTGTGAATTAAGTCAGACAGAAAAAGACAAACACTATATGATATCACTTATATGTGGAATACAACAAACTAGTGAATATAACAAAAATGAAGCAGACTCACAGATATAGAGAACAAACTAGTGGTTGCCAGTGGTGGGGAGGGGGCAGTATCGGGGTTGGGGAGTGGAAGGTACAAACTACTGTGTGAAAGATAGGCTCAAGGATGTATTTGCAACACAGGGAATACACCCAATACTTTGTAATAACTGTAAATGGAAAGTAATCTTTCAAAATTGTATAAAAAATATAAATTAAAAAATTTAAAAAATAAAGTATATCTGGTCAGTGGGACGATGGGCTTACATTAAAAAAAGGTCATAATATATACAATATAACTAAATGCCTAGATTTCTTTTTATCATGGTCCAAACTGCTTAACCTTCAATAACACCAAATCTACAAAATGTAGACCACAAATATCTATAAAACTTAAAACCAGCTACTTCATCAGTGTTTAAATTTAGTATTCATAAAATATCATTGCATCTGAAAACAATTTAGATTCAGTTTTTCTCACTTTGTAAGAATGCTTATGTATGCACAATACTTGTTGAGAAATGATAGCCCCTCATAAATTGTTCTTGTAGTGAAATTATTTCAAAGCAAAGTAATGAAAATTCTCCCAAATGTTTATAGAAAAATAGTATGGTTAGTATGAGATGGAAATACAATTTAACATGTTTTATATAAATGAGACCTTGTAATAGTCAAAATGTTCAGGTTGGCCACAGAGAGAAATATCAGCTCTGTCAATATAATCTCTAAGAAGGATAATAAATATTGATGTGGAGAATTCTTCTCTAGGTATCCTCAGCATCAATTAAATTTCCTTAACACCCTAGATTTTTCTGGTTCCAGTCTCAGTTACAGAGATGAACATGACCAAACATTCACTAGTCTGAAGACACACTCTGGAAAGTGACCTTCATACTAAGTGTCCAGTTAAGCTGACTTGTGGCTCGAAAGAATTCATCTTCACTTGGATTAATTAATTGATTGCAACCGAACACTGAATGGTGGCAAATGAATGCGGTTCTAAGTCTCAGACTGTCTACACAGAAGCACTAGTTCTGTGGGCATAAGTAATGGTTCATTACCACAACACTTAAGCACAGAAATATGATTCCATTGCCAAGTTGCGGAAATGATTTAGCTATCATCATGGCATACTTCATGTAGAAAACTAAAATTCTAGGGGTTTTGCTGACTGTTTTATCATTTAATACTCACAATACTCTATGAGTTAGCCACAATCATTTTCCCCATTTTACGGATAAAAAAAACAGATGTTGAGAGATTCAGAGGCATCCCAAGATCGAGCTAGTGACAGAGCTGGGATAGGAATCCAGCTTTGCATGTCTCAGAGTCTGAGTTCTTAACCATTATTATGGTGAGAATTCCTAGCTCCCACCCAAAATAACAAGCCCGTCAATCTCATCATTTTCTCTTTTCCCCCCAGTGTGAAAGATGTTGTATACACACAAACACACACACATACCTTATAAAACATAAAGATATTTTCATCATATAAAACTGTATTCCACTATGGAACTAAAGGCTTTTTTTTTTTTTTTACTAATTTGAGGTCAAGTGCTGTATCTTATTTCCCAATTTCCAAAGAGACACACTCAGAGATTCTGCAGCCCTTCAAGAGATCAATAGTGGCACTGAGCTCCACTAGGAAAGCAACAGCAGTGACAGAGGAGAGACTGCAGTACAGTACAGCAAAGCCAGTGAAGCCACTGTTGGTTTTCCACACAGCAATCAGTAACCAGAAAATAAAGACACCATGTCCATCTCCACTGAACCACAAGTTGCTAAGAACAACTACCTGAGTTTATTGTCTTATTTTCCAGCTTTTCCCCTGCCTGATGTTAGCAGGGGAGGCTTCTGTACTCCAGGCATTGATATCTAATTTGCTAATGGTCATTTATACTGATGAGTGGACCCATAGTGAAGTAAGATCCCCAACTTATTCCATATTCCACAGTCCCCAAAACATCAAGATGTCCCTCCATTTATTACACTGAGAATCCCCCCAAGTCTCAAGTGCACTGCTGACCACTGATGTAGCCATGCTTCCCTTAAGGCAGAAGTGAAGAAGTCACTGCTCCAGGTGAGAGTCCATCACAGCCAATATGGATGTGTCAACATCAGATGGACACAACAATCTCTTGTTCCACCCATGGCTTCTTCCCACAGCAGAACATTTATTCATAAAGTATTTAATGTGGCCCCTAATACCCATATTAGGGGTAAGCCTCCGATAATAGCCCCATTAACTGCTGATCTAGTGACAGAGGCTTTAGAATCTGTATTTGTGATGAAATGAATGAAAATAATATAGAAAGGGTATGAGAGCCTCAATATTTTCAAGCCTCATTTTTCATTTCCGTGTGAACGATGCATCTTAAAACTTGTACAGAAATCTAACCATTTAACACAAAATGATCAAGAAGAAATCTGATCTATCTTAACAGAGGTTAAGTTCCACAGACGGTAGAAGGCAAAACTGAATGTCATCAAAACTGCACTTGAAAATCCCTTAGGAAGGGATCACATTGAATATCAATACATATTTCTCAATACATTCAACACCTCTTTTTCTCCAAAGATGAAGCAGATCTCTGTTACTTTGGGCATTCAGTGAGCCATCGTTTACATTTATGAGTCACATTACACAAAAATTGTGCATATCTGAACAGTAAAATCATACACAGGACAGCAAGATGGTCACTTCCTGAGGGGCCTATGGTAACTGAGATATTTGGAGTCACAGGAGATATATCGACTAATCTCTCCAGGGTTTGCATTTATTGAAGAGAAAGTCAAGTGGAACCACTGATGGTACTTAAATTATTTTCTTCCCCCATCCTCTTTATTTCCCCAGCTTTTTTTTTTTTTTTTCTGATAGCATTTACAAGGATTGCTCATCTCAGAGTTGAAACAAATTTTGAGATTTCTTTAAGAAAATGGTCATCATACAACAAACTCAGCTCTACCTCTGTTTTTTTTTTAACAGCATAATGCCCTCAAGCCTCATCCATGTTGATGCAAATGGCAGGATTTCCTTCTTTTTATAGCTTAATAATATTATGCTATAGATATACCACATTTTATTTACCCCATTCATCCATCAGTGGACACTTCGGTTGTTTCCATGTCTTGGCTATTGTAAATAATGCTGCAATGAACACAGGGGTGCAGATATCTTTTCAAATTAGTGATTTTGTTCCCTTTGGATAAACACTCAGAAGTGGAGTTGCTGGATCATATAGCAGTTCTACTTTTAATTTTTTGAAGAAAATTCATACTCTTTTCCATAATGGCTACACCAATGTATACTCCCACCAACGGTGCACAAGGATTCCCTATTCTTAGTTCCATCTCTTAGAGTAGATTAAAGTTGGTTCCATAAAAATTTCAGTAACACTAACGGTCATCACAAAGATGGAAGTTAATTCTATAGAATAAAAATAATTGATGCTGGAGAAAACATGACAGGTATGACTATGCACTTTCCCCCTAAAAGTCTGTATGTTTCAATTAATTCCAAATGTTCATGGGGGAAACCAGCTCAGGCTCAAGCCACACGCTACCAGTGAGACAGGGAAGCATGTTTTAGAGTGGATGAAACTAAGCTAGATCCAGACATTAGCCCAGAAGATCCTCAGAATTCAAGCTGAGGTTTGTCTTGGTAGGTAGGGGGAGGGGGTGTGGGCAGGGAGAAAGTACATTTCAGCCAGTGGCATGTCAGAGAGAAGTTCTGGGTGACTGATGGGAACACAGAGAACAGCAAAAGTGCACCGTGGTCCCCGGACATCTGTTCATAAATGACCAACTTCCATTCCTTGGAATCCTGGACCAGAGTGGGAACCCCACTAGAAGTCAGCTAAGCCATGAGGGCTAAGAGTTAGAACAGCAGAAGTTATAATCACTCGCTCTGAAATCAAGCACATTTGTGTTGGATTCTGGCTCTGCCGCTCATTAGTAATAGCAAGTGCTCATTCGATGGTAGCAGTTCAATGGTAGCAATAGCCTGCATTCAGAATTGTCAAGAAGGATTGAGGATAAGTTGACCATACATATAGCAGAGGGTTTAGTGCAGGAATTCAATCCTGGAATTGGTCAACATGGGGACCTAGGTAAGGTGGGGAGTGGGGAGGGGGTGGTAGGCCCAGGGCTGGCTTCACAGGTGCGCCACCTTTGCTGCTATACTTGGAAGAGTTTCACACTTGGTTTAACACTTTACTGTCACCATCTTGAAATTCTCAATAATTTTTTAACATTTTGCACTGGAACCCAGCAATTATATAGCTGGTCCTGGTCCTGGGTAGGCCATTATGGATACCATTATGGATTTCAAACACTGAAGATATTGCAAGTACCCATAGATGTTGGGATAAGGCTCCACTGATTACGATTGGTTTAGACTTGTCTGGGCTTTGCAAGGCAGAATCAGCTCTGGGAGATGGAAAACAGCAAAAACAGGACAGACTAGACAGAGGAATGGGCACACCTGTTTGATAATGAGGGTGACTATATAAATTGATATATAAATTGATATCCAGCAATTGTGAATGAGAATGTAAGTGGGTGCTATTAATAATTACCCCAAGACAAGAGGTGCAAACTGTGACTCTCTTGGTCAAAGTGGGAGAAAAGGTCATCCTATAAATAAGCCATTCTAGCAAAGTATTTTGAAGTTATTCCTAAAGGACAAAGTTGGAAATTAATGAGGAAGAGAGCATCGTGACTACAAAGCACATGTGTTCATAGAAAATTCAGATCTATTTTTAGAGGTGGAGGGAAAAGGGTAGTTATTATCTGATATTTGAAAGGATAATCAATCAGAATAAAATTTTGTGTAGCCAAAACTTCTATTTGAAAAACTGCCCATATGTTGATAATTGTTGCAGGTACATGGAGTGCATTACACTGTTCTCTCTGCTTTCATGTGTTTGGAAGTTTCATAATAACCATTTTTAAAAGCAAAAAAAAATAACTTAGATGTTTTTGTTGATATTACATTGATTGAATAAATATTTTAAATCTTCTAATAGATTATTTTATTAACAGCTTGCCATAAAATTACTCTGAAAAATAAAAAGGAAAACAACTTGATTTGAGAATGATTTGAGTATCAAGTGTTCTCCAATTACCCAAGTGAATAAACAGTACTGTTGTCAGAATTTCTATTTTGAGGGACTTAGGGATATAAATCTAATTGGAGAAAGAATCAGAAAGTCTGTCCTGAAGCTCTGTTTACATAGAAATCACATTATTTTTATTTAGATTTCAAGTTGATTTTGAATGGCTTGGGATTGCTGTGATGAAGCTTATGGGACATTAAAGCCTCCTGTATTAGTCATAAGAGATTAGACTGTACTACAGATACAAATTAACCCCAAATCTCAGTGGCTTAAGAAAAATCCAGGCTTGTTTCTGGCTTGTGCTACTGTCTGTTGAGGATTAACAAGGTGCTCTGCCCCTCCTCACTCACTGAGGGATCCAGGCCCTCAGAGGCCCTCCCATCTTGTAACTGCTCCATCTGAAACACGTGCTTCCTTCTGTCCCCATGTCTGGTGATGAAGACTGGAGAGTCATACAGCCTCAGAACATAAGTAACAAGCCATTTCCACCAACATTTCATTGGCTGAAATCTGTCATGTGGTACCATCTGATGGCAGAGGGTAAGAGCAATCCAGGGAAGCAAACAGAATATTTGTTTAGTATTACTGTCTCCACTATGTCCCAACCATGTCCTATGGACAATACTGCAAAAAAGTACAGTTCATGATTTCTGGGGTCTTAAGTCCTAGAGTCTGAGCTGAGTGCTGAATGGGAATTAAAATGGCATTGATCAGTCGGAAAATATTTGTTCAGCAAATGAATAATGAAAAGAAGATTGCAGGGTGAAATTTCTAACTTTTTCAAGCAGTAAATAGTATTTATTTTCATATAAGAGGCATGATTAATGCAAATGAATATTGACAATTCATTCAAACCAGCAGAGCTGATCTGTTAACTGCCAACACTTTCCTGGCCATTGCCATGGATAACAGTAATGTTTATTTTAAGATCAGTGATGGTTTTAGTTACCTTTTCCTGCACAGCAAACTACCAGGTGGGCTCGGTTGGGTGGTTTCACTTGGGGTCTTTCCCTGCAGTCAGATGGTGACTAGGGGTAGAATCATCTGAAGGCATCTTTTCTCATAGGTCTAATATGTCTGCTGGGATGCTGGGAACCAGCTGGGCACTGCCTGGCCATCTCTCTCTTTCCATGAAACCTCTTCACAAGACTAGTCTGGGCTCCACACAGCCTGGCATCTCAGGATAACTGGCCTTCTGCATGACAGACAGCTTCTTCTAGAGTAAGCATTCCAAAAGCACAAGGCTCAAACTGCAAGGTTTCTTAGCACCTCGGCTTGGAAGTCCCACAGAGTCTCCTCAGTGCACCCCACTGGACAAAGGTGAGTCAGAGGGCCAACTGAGCTCAAGAGAGGAAGGAAGGCAAAGGTATGAGGACTGAGCGGCATGGGCGCCATCTTGGGAGAAAGCTGTCATTAACCAGACCTTTTATTTAATCAGAACCTAATTTCCTACACTCTAAATAGTTCATTTTCAAATGCAAGTGCAAATTTGTAAGAGTTTATATTATGCTAAGTTTGCTGTTCCACAGTTTTGTCCTTATCCTTTAAAAAAAACTGTAAATGGACATGACAGTTTGCAAACGCATAAGAATTGGTATCAGATTCCCTGATCTCTGGATTTAAAATGCTAGGATGCGCTAGGAGATTAAACAAGATGGCGGAGTAGAAGGACGTGCTCTCACTCCCTATTGTGAGAACACCAGAATCACAACTGGCTGCTGGACAATCATTGACAGGAAGACACTGGACTTCACCAAGGAGGATACCCCACGTCCAAGGACAGAGGAGAAGCCACAGTGAGACGGTAGGAGGGGCGCAATCAGAGTAAAATCAAATCCCATAACTGCTGGGTGGGTGACTCACAGACTGGCGAACACTTATACCACAGAAGTCCACCCACTAGAGTGAAGGTTCTGACCCCCACGTCAGGCTTCCCAACCTGGGGGTCTGGCAATGGGAGAAGGAATTCATAGAGAATCAGACTTTGAAGCCTAGTGGGAATTGATTGCAGGACTTCAACAGGACGGGGGGAAACAGAGACACCACTCTTGGAGGGTGCACACGGAATAGTGTGCACATCAGGACCCAGGGGAAGGAGCAGTGACCCTGGGGGAGACTGAACCAGACCTACCAGCTAGTATTGGAGGGTCTCCTGCAGAGGCAGGGGCTGGCTCTGTTTCACCGTGGGGACAAGGACACTGGCAGCAGAGGTTCTGGGAAGTACTCCTTGGCGTGAGCCCTCCCAGAGTCTGCCATTAGCCCCACCAAAGAGCCCAGGTAGGCTCCAGTGTTGGGTTGCCTCAGGCAAAACAACCAACAGGGAGGGAACCCAGCCCCACCCACCAACAGTCAAGTGGATTAAAGTTTTACTGAGCTCTGACCACCACAGCAACACTCAGCTCTACCCACCACCAGAGCCTCCCATTGAGCCTCTTAGATAGCCTCAACCACCAGAGGGCAGACAGCAGAAGCAAGAAAAACTACAATCCTGCAGCCTGTGGAACAAAAACCACATTTACAGAAAGATAGATAAGATGAAAAGGCAGAGAACTATGTACCAGATGAAGGAACAAGAAAAAACCCCAGAAAAATAACCAAATGAAGTGGAGATAGGCAACCTTCCAGAAAAAGAATTCAGAATAATGATAGTGAAGATGATCCAGGACCTCGGAATAAGAATGGAGGCAAAGATTGAGAAGATACAAGAAATGATTAACAAAGACCTAGAAGAATTAAAGAACAAACAAACAGAGATGACCAATACAATAACTGAAATGAAAACGACACTAAAAGGAATCAATAGCAGAATAACTGAGGCAGAAGAACAGATAAGTGACCTGGAAGACGGAATGGTGGAATTCACTGCTGTGGAACAGGCTAAAGAAAAAAGAATGAAAAGAAATGAAGACAGCCTAAGAGACCTCTGGGACAACATTAAACACAACAACATTCACATTATAGGGGTCCCAGAAGGAGAAGAGAGAGAGAAAGGACCAGAGAAAGTATTTGAAGAGATTATAGTTGAAAATTTCCCTAACATGGGAAAGGAACTAGCCACCCAAGTCCAGGAAGCACAGAGAGTCCCATACAGGATAAACCCAAGGAGAAACACGCCAAGACACATAGTAATGAAAGTGGCAAAAATTAAAGACAAAGAAAAATTATTGAAAGCAGCTAGGGAAAAATGACAAATAATATACAAGGGAACTCCCATAAGGTTAACAGCTGATTTCTCAGCAGAAACTGTACAAGCCAGAAGGGAGTGGCATGATATACTTAAAGTGATGAAAGGGAAGAACCTACAACCAAGATTACTCTACCCAGCAAGGATCTTATTTAGATTTGATGGAGAAATCAAAAGCTTTACAGACAAGCAAAAGCTAAGAGAATTCAGCACCACCAAACCAGCTTTACAACAAATGCTAAAAGAACTTCTCTAAGTGGGAAACACAAGAGAAGAAAAGGACCTACAAAAACAAACCCAAAACAATTAAGAAAATGGTCATAGGAACATACATATCAATAATTACCTTAAACGTGAATGGATTAAATGCTCCAACCAAAAGACACAGGCTTGCTGAATGGATACAAAAACAAGACCCATACATATGCTGTCTAAAAGAGACCCACTTTAGACCTAGGGACAAATACAGACTGAAAGTGAGGGGATGGAAAAAGATATTCCATGCAAATGGAAATCAAAAGAAAGCTGGAGTAGCAATACTCATATCAGATAAAATAGACTTTAAAATAAAGAATGTTACAAGAGATAAGGAAGGACACTACATAATGATCAAGGGATCAATCCAAGAAGAAGATATAACAACTATAAATATATATGTACCCAACATAGGAGCACCTCAATACATAAGGCAACTGCTAACAGCTATAAAAGAGGAAATCGACAGTAACACAATAATAGTGGGGGACTTTAACACCTAACTTACACCAATGGACAGATCATCCAAAATGAAAATAAAGAAGGAAACAGAAGCTTTAAATGACACAATAGACCATATAGATTTAACTGATATTTATAGGACATTCCATCCAAAAACAGCAGATTACACGTTCTTCTCAAGTGTGCACAGAACATTCTCCAGGATAGATCACATCTTGGGTCACAAGTCAAGCCTCAGTAAATTTAAGAAAATTGAAATCATATCAAGCATCTTTTCGGACCACAATGCTATGAGATTAGAAATGAATTGCAGGGAAAAAACGTAAAAAACACAAACACATGGAGGCTAAACAATACGTTACTAAATAACCAAGAGATCACTGAAGAAATCAAAGAGGAAATCAAAAAATACCTAGAGACAAATGACAATGAAAACACGACGACCCAAAACCTATGGGATGCAGCAAAAGCAGTTCTAAGAGGGAAGTTTATAGCTATACAAGCCTACCTAAAGAAACAAGAAAAATCTCAAGTAAACAATCTAACCTTACACCTAAAGAAACTAGAGAAAGAAGAACAAACAAAACCCAAAGTTAGCAGAAGGAAAGAAATCATAAAGATCAGAGCGGAAATAAATGAAATAGAAACAAAGAAAACAATAGCAAAGATTAATAAAACTAAAAGCTGGTTCTTTGAGAAGATAAACAAAATTGATAAGCCATTAGTCAGACTCATCAAGAAAAAGAGGGAGAAGACTCAAATCAATAAAATCAGAAATGAAAAAGGAGAAGTTACAACAGACACCACAGAAATACAAAGCATCCTAAGAGACTACTACAAGCAACACTATGCCAACAAAATGGACAACCTGGAAGAAATGGACAACTTCTTAGAAAGGTATAACCTTCCAAGACTGAACCAGGAAGAAACAGAAAACATGAACAGACCAATCACAAGTAATGAAATTGAAACTGTGATTTAAAATCTTCCAACAAACAAAAGTCCAGGACCACATGGCTTCGCAGGTGAATTCTATCAAACATTTAGAGAAGAGCTAACACCTATCCTTCTCAAACTGTTCCAAAAAATTGCAGAGGAAGGAACACTCCCAAACTCATTCTATGAGGCCACCACCACCTTGATACAAAAACCAGACAAAGACACTACAAAAAAAGAAAATTACAGACCAATATCACTGATGAATATAGATGCAAAAATCCTCAACAAAATACTAGCAAACAGAATCCAACAACACATTAAAAGGATCATACACCACGATCAAGTGGGATTTATCCCAGGGATGCAAGGATTCCTCAATATACGCAAATCAATCAATGTGATACACCATATTAACAAATTGAAGAAAAAAAAACATATGATCATCTCAATAGATGCAGAAAAAGCTTTTGACACAATTCAACACCCATTTATGATAAAAACTCTCCAGAAAGTGGGCATAGAGGGAACCTACCTCAACATAATAAAGGCCATATATGACAAACCCACAGCAAGCATCATTCTCAACGGTGAAAAACTGAAAGCATTTCCTCTAAGATCAGGAACGAGACAAGGATGTCCACTCTCACCACTATTATTCAACATAGTTCTGGAAGTCCTAGCCACGGCAATCAGAGAAGAAAAAGAAATAAAAGGAATATAAATTGGAAGCGAAGAAGTAAAACTGTCACTGTTTGCAGATGACATGATACTATACATAGAGAATCCTAAAACTGCCACCAGAAAACTGCTAGAGCTAATTAATGAATTTGGTAAAGTTGCAGGATACAAAATTAATGCACAGAAATCTCTTGCATTCCTATACACTAATGATGAAAAATCTGAAAGAGAAATTATGGAAACACTCCCATTTACCATTGCAACAAAAAGAATAAAACACCTAGGAATAAACCTACCTAGGGAGACAAAAGACCTGTATGCAGAAAACTATAAGACACTGATGAAAGAAATTAAAGATGATACTAACAGATGGAGAGATATACCATGTTCTTGGATTGGAAGAATCAACATTGTGAAAATGACTCTACTACCCAAAGCAATCTACAGATTCAATGCAATCCCTATCAAATTACCAATGGCATTTTTTATGGAACTAGAACAAAAAAATCTTAAAATTTGTATGGAGACACAAATGACCCCGAATAGCCAAAGCAGTCTTGAGGAAAAAAATGGAGCTGGAGGAATCAGACTCCCTGACTTCAGACTATACTACAAAGCTACAGTAATCAAGACAATATGATACTGGCACAAAAACAGAAACATAGATCAATGGAAAAAGATAGAAAGCCCAGAGATATACCCACACACTTATGGTCAACTAATGTATGACAAAGGAGGCAAAGATATACAATGGAGAAAAGACAGTCTCTTCAATAAGCGGTGCTGGGAAAACTGGACAGCTACATGTAAAAGAATGAAATTAGAATACTCCCTAACACCATACACAAAAATAAACTCAAAATGGATTAGAGACCTAAATGTAAGACTGGACACTATAAAACTCTTAGAGGAAAACATAGGAAGAACATTCTTTGACATAAATCACAGCAAGATCTTTTTTGATCCATCTCCTAGAGTAACGGAAATAAAAACAAAAATAAACAAATGGGACCTAATGAAACTTCAAAGCTTTTGCACAGCAAAGGAAACCATAAACAAGACCAAAAGACAACCGTCAGAATGGGAGAAAATATTTGTAAATGAAGCAACTGACAAAGGATTAATCTCCAAGATTTACAAGCAGCTCATGCAGCTCAATAACAAAAAAACAAACAACCCAATCCAAAAATGGGCAGAAGACCTAAATAGACATTTCTCCAAAGAAGACATACAGACGGCCACGAAGCACATGAAAAGATGCTCAACATCACTAATTATTAGAGAAATGCAAATCAAAACTACAATGAGGTATCACCTCACACCAGTTAGAATGGGCATCATCAGAAAATCTACAAAAAACAAATGCTGGAAAGGGTGTGGCGAAAAGGGAACCCTATTGCACTGTTGGTGGGAATGTAAATTGATACAGCCACTATGGAGAACAATATGGAGGTTCCTTAAAAAACTAGAAATAGAATTACCATATGACCCAGCAATCCCACTACTGGGCATATACCCAGAGAAAACAGTAATTCAAAAAGACACATGCATCCGAATGTTCATTGCAACACTATTTACAATAACCAGGTCATGGAAGCAGCCTGAATGCCCGTCGACAGACGAATGGATAAAGAAGAAGTGGTACATATATACAATGGAATATTACTCAGCCATTAAAAGGAACGAAATTGAGTCATTTGTTGAGACGTGGATGGATCTAGAGACTGTCATACAGAGTGAAATAAGTCAGAAAGAGAAAAACAAATATCGTATATTAATGCATGTATGTGGAATCTAGAAAAATGGTACAGATGAACCGGGTTGCCGGGCAGAAGTTGAGACACAGATGTAGAGAAAAAACGTATGGACACCAAGGGGGCAAAACTGCGGTGGGATGGGGATGGTGGTGTGCTGAATTGGGCGATTGGGATTGACATGTATACACTGATGTGTACAAAATTGATGACTAATAAGAACCTGCAGTATAAAACAAACAAACAAAACAACTAATACTAAACTTTCATTGGGTTATTTGTATGGAAATATATTAATATAAATGTTTCAGACATTACATGAAATTTCTAAAAATCTTAAAAAAAATAAAATAAAAAAAAAATAAAATGCTAGGATGGCAACTAGATGTTGACTCTAGTTAAGGACATCACCGCTTTGCTATTCTGGTCAGATTGTCAAATATCTGGGTGCAAGTATCAGGATGAATGGAAGGATCAGGGAGGGTAGTGCAAGCCTTCCACTTCACATACACAATCATATAAATTGTGTGTGTGTGGTGGGGGGATGGTTGGAGGTGTGTGTGGATGTGTGGGTGTGTGTGGGGGGGTGTATGTGTGTGTGTGAGTGTGTGTGTGGGTGTGGGTGTGTGTGAATGTGTGTGTGTGAGTGTGTGGTGTATGTGTGTTTGTGGGTGTGGGTGTGTCTGTAGGTACACATAACACAGACGACTTTAGTCGTCTAAAGTCTACGGCCTGGCATTAGCCCTGAAGTCAAGGAGTTCCCTATTTAGCAAAACAATTCACCCAACTCAGATTACTGAACAAGACAAAAACAAGATCACTGAATAATTATATCTAAGCAGACAGAAAAATGAGACCACTGTCCACATCACAAAAGGGATGAAACATTCCAGTCACCCAGGTAACAGGAGTGACTGCTGCTTCTTTATCATTTACATCTTTAGCCTGGCTCCATTTCCCCACCTACTGGATAAAGTTATTATTAGCATACCCCGTCATAGAGTTACCCCCACCTCCGGGCAGTACTCAATCCAGAACAAACCCACCTCCTCACCTCTCACCAACACCACCCAACCCAAGGCCAAAGCTCAATGTGAGCCCCTCTGAACAGCAACTCTCTCTTATTTGGGGCCCCTCCTTCTCCACGCTGTGTGTCCCTTTCCTCCATCATGAGGATAACATCAGCGCATGACATCAGAGTGACCGAGGATGGTAGTGTGGGTTCTCCTGGCATCTGGCCGCCTCTCCTCCCACCACAGTGATAAGAACTAACACCAGTGATGAGGTGAAATGCATTTTACCCCAATCAATCCATAATTATCAGCTCTAATGTGAGCCTGGGGGAAGGAGAAGGTGGAAACTAATGATTGGGACATTCCCGCCGGTATTTCATGCAGTGTATTCATTCTTTCATGCAGCAAATACTTCAGGAGCTGAGTACTGAGTCCTACTACATGCTGAGTATATGGAGTTTCACAGGCAGATATGAAAAAAATATGTAATCCAGGAGAAACAGTAACTGTAGCCATTTATCACTAGCTATTTATCGCACTCCCCTTTTCTCTCTTAGGACACAAACACCGTAAGACAATGAAATGCCTCTTTCTTCCCTTGTGTATCACTGATCCTTCCAGATCACCCAGACTTCTGCTCTCACCCTTAGGTGCTGTCAGTTCTATCTGCCACTAGAAAATGATGACACTAGAATATCTGGTTGAATTCTCAATTGTTACTCCTTAACATATTATATCTCTTTTTTAAAAAATTCACCAGTTTTCCCAATTAAGGAGATTAATTGTAGGGCTCTCACCTACCAAGAATGACTCTAAAGACCAAGTTTACTAAAGGGTCAGCAATCAATCAATTGATAATTATTGACCAAAACTTTACACTGAGGGTGCTGGGATTTGTGACAATTATCCAAAGGAAAATCTTTCCATTTCTAAATCACAGGAGAATAGCTATTTCATATTTACAAGAAATTTTCTGAACATGAGAGGAAAATTTGATGGGAGGGTTGAAATTTTTCTAAAGAGAAGTACAAAACATACATTAACAAAAGTGATCACAATTTCAGTTTATCTCTTGGTAGTTCAGATTTGAAGACAGTCGCCGTCTTCATTTGTCTGTTTCCTTTATTCAAAGCACAATTCATAATGACTTTTCTTTGGTAGATATTTGCAAAGCATATAAAACTTTATGTGCCTTCTTTACAAACTGCAAAGCAATGGGAGAAGCTACTTCTTTCTTACAAATATGTTTTCAAATTACTCCAAATGAAACACGAAATGGTGCATTTTTAACTAAAATTTAATAAATATATTAAAGTCCATGCTTTAGAAGTTGCCTATTTGCAAATAGTGGATATAAGACCCTATTTCAACAAAAACGTAACTGTGCAAAAACATTTCAGAGTAGAAATAGTACCTAGAGCCCAAAAAGTTGTGTTCTGGTTAGGGCAAAACAGAACTATTTGTTAAAATGCTTTTCAGTTGCCTTAAATTAGTCTAAAAACGTTAGAAATAATACTGTCCACTGGTTAAAAGACTAGGATGCTGGAATCTGATGAAATTAACCTTGTGTTATTGGGTAAGTTAATTAAACGTTCGGGTTGTCAGTCCCCCCACTTATAAAATATCACATCATTATCATAGAGATATTGAGAGGATTAATGCATTGAGAGGATGGTGCATGTAAAGGAATTAGCAGACACCACATAGTAAGTGCTCAAGAAATGTTAGATATGCTGATAACAATTATGAAGGAAAGGTGATGATATTAATTTTCAAATGAGTAAGTATCTGCCTTGTATACTGATTTACTCATTACTGTATCTATGTTTGTGTCTATCTCAGGTTTGCAAATAGTGTTTTGAAAACAAATAGGAAATGATCCACTTGGACTCTTAGTAAATATAAATCCACGACTCAATTTTTTTCCTAAATGTTCTGCTGATGCCAAAAATCAGAGAAAGACACAAGGCTGGAATCCAGGAATGAGTTGCAATTGTAGTCTCTACCTCAGGCTGAGAATTTGTGTAGGGACTTTCAAAGACAGAAGCCAATAAGCCTATTATATTGCAAATGCAAAAGACAATGGTTTTTGTAATAAACACAAACTGAAAAGGGAAGGATTAGAGCATGAGTAACAAAGAAGAGAAATAATTATTCTGAGTGGGATAGGGGTGTAAAATGATTACCACCCACCAGGCCAGCTCAAGAAAATAAATCTCAGAGCTTTCAGCAGCTGCAAGGCAGGTGATCCTGTAAATATTCACATAATATTTCTAAAATTAAATGTCGCTGTTACAGAAACAAAAGAATGAAGTGGGTCATGCCACGGTAGGTGTGTCAGTTGGAAAACAGTCAGAAAAACTGTTGGAAAAATGGGGTCAATACCAAGCTGTCCAGTAGAAGGAATTTAATACAGGGCACTAGTTATAAGGGTGTTGGTAGAACTAAAAAAACAAACAGGGAGAGATGAGGAAGCTGCTGCCTCCCCTAGGGCTGGGGGGAG
The DNA here is from genome assembly GCF_965194825.1 of Balaenoptera physalus. Classification (NCBI taxonomy): domain Eukaryota; kingdom Metazoa; phylum Chordata; class Mammalia; order Artiodactyla; family Balaenopteridae; genus Balaenoptera; species Balaenoptera physalus. The sequence continues at coordinate 55,345,877 of NC_138896.1, read as the reverse complement.
ATGAGAGTATGTACCTAAAAGCCAGAAGTAAGGCTGTTTTATGGAAGTTGGATCCACACAAGGTCTCAGACATGGAGATATATTGCCCAAAGCAAACACAGAGGGAGAACTAGATCCTGTCTCTTTCCAGTCTGCCAACAATGCTTCTCACTGGGAGAACCTACACAGGAGCCAGTTAGCAAGGGAGCCTGGGAAAGTAGGTGTCAAGGGAAGGGCATGGAGCAGATCTGAAAGCAAATGAGCAGATAACCAGCACAATAGACAATCAATCACCAAGGAAACCTATGAAATAGAGAAAAAGGTACCACTCCTTCCACTTAGAGTTAAAAGGAACCCTCAACACAAAAGAGATGACATCAATATTAGTTTTAATTGGAGTACCATTTAGAAATGCCACTGGGTTATGTTTCCCCATCAAAAAAGTGCTGCTAATATTGAAAGTCTCCCCACACAACCAGATTTCTTTCCACATGTAAGAGGGTAAAAGGGAACCCATTATTAGTTGTTCATCTGCTCTCGGATTTCATAGACCTGGACGAATTCAAAGAAAAAACATGGGGAAATGCATGTAGGATGGTCATCACTTTAATTTCCCTAAGATATTAAAACTTACACAAATACCATCTAACAATTCCCTGATTTTATGAAATAAGGTCATTGTAATAGCAGAACACTAAAAGGATATATTTCCAGATTTAAGTACTGTCCCAACTGCCCTGTCTTTACTTTTCTCATTTCGTTGCAGCTGGTGAAAAGTTTGCAAAACCAGCACAGAATCACAGAAGGACAATGTAAGGTTATCTCAATGGGAGGTTCCCAAAAGGATTGTATTGACTTGTGAAACTGAATGAGCTCTGGAGAAGAAAGCATAGAATCCTGGACCAACTAAATTTGTGTAAGTTTGGACAATGTAATCTCTGGGTTCCCCTTTCCTTAGACTGTGAAGATTAGATTTAGAACATCTCTGCATCTTCAGGGCGAGGAGAAATGTGAGTGCTGACTTGCTCAGCTCAGTCTCGAGGAAGTGTGAGAACAAAAATCACAAGTACTGATTCCTAAAGTGCACATGCTCAGGTCGTGCCCAGCACGTGGGAAGTCAAGGACACCTGGGCACTCAAAGCAGCTCCCTTGGTTGGCGCCTCAGCCCCTCTTTCTGTGCCATCTTTTTTCTCAGCTCACATTCATGAATCAACATATCCTCCAAATTGACCAAAAACTATTGCAGCCGCACGTGATGCCCATGAGGGTGGAGCCATCACCTCAACTTTTTTTCTACCAACCAATTCAATATAAAAATAGGCATGGTGATAAAATATGGCAATAATGGGAGAATTTAGTTTTCTCTTATTAATTTTAACATTGTTTTATTGACAAACGTCAATCTGTAATTGCAAGGAAAACAAAAGGTAAAAAGAAAAACACAAAAAGAGCCCTCCCATTTTTCTGATGTTGGAGTAAATGGTCACCAATGCTAAATTTCTACAGAAAGTCGATAAAATGGGGGCATTGGGACTATAAGCCACTGACAACAGGCCCCTTGCATAATCACTGCAGCCAGCCCAAGTGACCTGAAAAGTCTAAGACAGAATTCTGGTCAATAAAGCAAAAGACAAATGGGAGGTTATTTCTCCTTGCTCTCATAACTAGCAGGTAATTTGAACGCAAGTCCTGCTCAGCTTTTCGAGTCCAAGGCTAGTGCTCTTACAATGAGCTGCTTCCAAAAGAAGTCCATGTGGTCACAGGCTGTCACCAACAGAAAAGGTGCTGCTTTGTTTACACACAGGGACATGACAGCATCTGCTGGCTTCACTGCCCCAAAAGAGGTTAAATAATGCTCAGTATTGCTTGACCTGAGGAGCGGTTGGTAATAACCCTGAGGAACTAGGCAAAAAATACAACAGCAAAGTGATTCTTTGTAGTATTAGTGCATTTTCTTATATATCGGGGTACACACTCAGAGCCCTGTGTCCAGGCACATGTACACACATGGGGAGCATACCCCCATTTCCTGCAATAAAAGGGACAGAAAGGATAATCTTGGGTTGAAGAAAAAAGGCACATTTCACTTCCAATAGTTGCTAGATTGATTTCATCAGTTATCTACTGAGGAGGGCTTTTCAGCATTTTCCTGTCACTGTTCCCCTCAGAGAGTCCTGACCCAAAACTTGAAGTCCAGAAAAGTTACCAATGAGGAACCACACAGCCCTTTGTCGAGGGGGCCACTGTCAAGGTGAGACCAGACACAGCCCGACACTGTCCACATTTTCTCAGAGACAACACAATTGTAAGTTCGAGCATACCTCATGGGAAACCAATATGTCAAGTTCTTAAAAAGAGCATCTTACCTGATGCGGCTGTGAACTGGACCATCTGCTATAGGTGGGAACACCGGACGGCTTGCTAGCTGAGGTTCTCTAAAAATGGAAAGAGAAAAAAGATGTCACGCTGTCACACAGACTGAACACACTTTTCATTTCTTTAAATGAATGATTTATTCAGTGTCTACAGTTCCAAAACTTAACACATCTTAGACTCTACCTGAACTGAGTCTTTCTGATTCATTTCTTTTAAAACATAGTCTCCTCAACAAGTATAATCATATGGACATTAAAGTCAAGACATCTGGATCCACGTCTCAGTTTGTACTAGTTGTTTAACCTGGTACGAGTCACCCACACGCTCTCTGTCTCAACTTTCTCTTCTATGGAACCTGGACTAATCATTTTTATGTCACGGGATTCCTGTGAGGGTCACATATGACAATAGCTGTGAAGCACTTTTTACAGTAAAGAACTATGCACATATAAGACGTCCATTCAACAAGCAGAAAATAAGACATGTTATTTTACGTTTCTGTTTGAAACAAAACTGGTTTACAAACACCTAAGTTAATAAATGAGGTCATGTGAGTGCCAGTTATTCTTGTTATAAAAAGATCCTTCACCTTACAAGAGGACCACACCATTGCTACCAGCAACCTGGGCTTGTAAAATGCCACAAGCTCACCATACATGAGCTCATCCCAAACCATTCTCATCACCATTTCCTTTTTCTACTTCCACCATGGAGGCTAGAAAAGCTACATGCTCACTTTCTGAGTATTTCTTCCCACCAGCGCTGGCCCATGAGATGTGACCATAATTCTGCTGTGGGTGGGTGCTGGTCAGGAGTTCTGGGAAAGGCTTATACTTTCCCCGTTACTCTTCTTTCTCTCTACATGCACATATGCTACACGGGAGCTGAAGCAACCATTTTGTGACCATGAGGAAAAGGCTGAGATGCTATCTGTGATGTTGTTAAGCAGCTGAACCATGACTTCTGGCTGCTACTTTTGCCTAAACCCTCCTTGTGTCATTGACATTAATCGCGTTTTTCTACTACTAGCAGGGTGTAATGCCGTGCTCTGCTGTTCATTCAAATTGAGTCAAATTACAAGATTTCAGTTCTTCAGAAGCTTGTGGATGCTTCAGGCAGAGAAAACATACAGACAGAAGCATGAAGATGTGAAAGCGATTGGTATGCTTCGAAAATGATCAATAGGTCAATACAGTATGGCCAACTCCTGCATCCCCCATCACTGCACTCTATTTGCTCTTCAGGACTCTTGTGTGATTCCCAGCTGGCCTTTGTTGATTCCAACAGCTTCCCTGCATCTCTGCGACAGAGAGCCTTGTGTGCTGGCTGCTGCTGTGTCCTGCCTGCTCTGATCAGCTTCCCTCTGTGTCTGCCCCTCCCACGGGGCAGGGCTGGGACCAGCTCTAAGGCCCTCCCACTCTCTCCTGCCCCACTGAGGTTAATGGGGATGAATCCAAGAGCAAGTGTGAGAGAAGCATCTCGTTTTCAACTTGGACGGAGGGAGAACCTCAAGGAGGAGCTAGAAGTTAAACCAAAAGCTTCATCATTTTTCCTCAGGGAGAAACAACAGGGATGATCTTATCACTGAAGGACCATGTGCATTCTCCAATGCTCACTCTCCTTGTTGTGAAGTAATGTCCCCATGCTCCCTTCACATCTAGTCCCAAATCCACTCAATTCAATGATTCTAATATATTCACTTTTAGAGTATATACATGATTACTAATTATAGTGGCAAGACTGACTTTCCATGGAAGGATTAGATTCATTTCAATGTTATGTGTTTAAAATACGAAAAAGAACCTTCTTCTTAAATCTCAGCTAACTAGATAAGGTTCATAATCTAGAATAGCTCTTTGCCCAGATGTTTTAACAGAGTTCATCTTCCCTACACTTTTAGGAAGAGGCTGTTGGCTGGTTTTCCAGCCCAACAATTTGGGCTTCAGCAGTCTCTTTAAGTCTCTTTAAATCATAAGATTTTAGAATTCACCATCAGACTAATTTTGGAGGCATTATGTCTTGAGAACATAATTCATCATTATTTAAGGTCACAGTATGGGTTTCTGAAATTGTAACAATAAATTTTATATTTATTATCAGAAAAATTAAGCTTTGGGCTTTTTTTTAATTGAGATATAATTGACACATAACATTGTGTAAGTTTAAGGTGTACAACATGTTGATTTGATACATTTATATACTATAATATTATGCCCACTGTAGTGTAACACTTCTTTCAGGTCACATAATTATCATTTCTTTTTTGTGGTGAGAACAATCAAGACCTAGTCTATCAGCAACTTTGTGTTGTTGACTATAATCTCTATGCTGTGCATTAGATCTCTAGGACTTATCTATCTGCTAGTTACAAGTTTGTACCCTTAAACAACAACTTCCCCCACCAGCTCTTGGTAACCACCATTCTACTCTCTGTTTTTACAATCTTGGCTTTTTTAGATTCCATGTATAAGTGGTATCAGACAGTGTTTGTCTTTCTCTGTCTGACTTATCTCATTTAGCACAATGTCCTCCAAGTCCAACCATGTTGTCACAAATGGCAGGATTTCCTTCCTTCTTGTGGCTGAATAATATTCCATTGTGTATATGTATGTACCACATCTTCTATATCCTAAGTGTTGATAAACACTTAGGTTGTTTCCATATCTTAGCTCTTGTGAATAAACATGCCATAAGCATGAGAGTGCAGATATCTATTCAAAATCCTGTTTCACTTTCTTTGGATATACACCCAGCGGTGGGATTGCTGGATCATATGGTAGGTCTACTTTTAATCCTTTAAGGAACCTACATATTGTTCTCCATACTGACTGTACCAATTTACCTTCCCACCAAAAGTGTAGGAGGGTTCACTTTTCTCCACACCCTTGCCAACACCTGTCTCTTATCTTCTTGAAAGCTTTGGTTTCTATAAATAAAATTTCAATTCTGGTAATCAAAGTCAAGATATGAGCACTGACATTCAAAACACATTTTAAAGAAAAGTGAGATGTGTGACATGCAGCATGTGACTTAAATTCTTAAGGAACCTTGAAGTGGGAAAGGCAGAAGATGGGCACTTGTGGATTTGAATGCAATAATAACTCCCTATGAAATGGACCTCTATCTCCTCTGGATAAGTATCACAATACTTCCATGCCCACGCTTCACTTTTTCCAAAAGGTCACACTGCACATCAGCACTGACACAAGTATGATTCACTTTATAATGGCAATTACAGTCTTGTGATTCACATACATCATGTCCTTCCCAGTGCTCAGGATAAATGTAAAAGGCAAGAGAGACAACAAAGCAACTGGGCAACGTTAAGTACAAATTTTAAAGGCATAACAACATTCATAATCATACCATAGCTTCTGATGGATGTGGCTGTATTTGAAAACTAGTCTCATAGCACAAAACATGAAATCTGGTTGGGTTTCCTTCATGTGTTTTTAATAAACTAGCCATAATGTGTGGTTTGGATTTCAGCTTAAACAAAAATAAACTTACCCGACAAACCAGATAACTAATTGTTCATACCCTCATTCTCCTCCTGCTAGAGCCCTGGGCAACCAGTAGTTAATCAAAGGGAAGTACCCACATCAGAATAAAGTGGCTTGCATGAATTCTCTGACCCCAGGAATTCACAAATCTCTGAGAGTGGGATCCAGCAATTTGCATTTTTAAGGGGCTGTTCAATTGATTCACATTAGATCTTAGAAGCAAAGAAAAAGGCCAGAATAATCCTAGCACAACCTTCTCCTGCTGCAGGTGTCCATTGAAAGACAAGAGCTATGAAGAGCAGAGGCAAGAAGACCCGAGGATATTATTGAGCAGTTTTCTCTAAACAGATAAAACGAACTCTCAGACTCTAGAGAAATATTTCTGGAAACTGTGGGAAGACGCTTGGGGAGAAAGAATCTCATTTTTAATCTACAGATATGTATTAAACTTTGAACCACCAAACTTTTAATTAAATGGGTGGGTAAGGGTTTCAGTTTGGATATCCACTCCCACCCCACACCCACCACCCTTGGAAAACCTTCCCTAAATACCAAGAATAGGCCCTGCCCTTCTGATGTGTTTCCAACACATCCGCACCTACCCCTTATCAAAACTCTCCTCACTCTATCTTGTAATTGCCTTCTAAATGCAGCTTTCTCTTGTAGACTGTACATCCCACAAGGTTATAGGGATGGGGGGTAGCAAGTTGGGATTGGATGTTGTTTACTCGTGTAATCAGGCATGTCTGTGCCTGGAATATAGTAAGTGCTCAGTAAACATCACGTCAATTAATTAAAAGGTTCATTAAACTTAACCCGATCCAACTTTGGCAAGTATGGAGACACTGGTGATGGAAGTGACATTTCTGAGGGAAAGTATCCATAAAAATTGGCAGGATTTGAGAGCCTCAGTGCTACTTGAATTTCTTAAAAGTGTAGCACCATTGGCCCAGATTTCAAGATATTAGGATGGGGAGTTTTCTTAGATATGGCTTCAAAGAAAATACTGCTCAAGTAATGAGGGCAAGAAATAAGGAAAATGGCAGACACCACTTTGAACTTGAGAGTCTTGGGTGCATGTTAATCCACATAAAAAGTCTCCGGAATGAGTACTGTGGGGCACACTTTGAAAAAACTAGATGACCCATCAAAGCAGGCAGAAGCTAGAAGTCGAAGAGATATTGAGACTCAAACATTTACCCTACTTTGCATCTTCTGTCTCTCCCTTCTCCAGGCTGGTGAGGCTTGTGGGAATGTAGTTTACTCATATCATGGAGAAAGGAGTTCAGGAGGAGAAGAATGTAGAATATTTTAGTGACAAAAGCATGCAGACAATGCCACTAAGAGGCTTCCTTTTTAACAGACTGTTTTGTCAAACCAAGGAAAAGGAGTGCTATGCAGAAACCTGGAAGACAGACTAAATTCAAGGGCAGCTCACAGTTGAGGAAAGCTGCCAGATGCTGCAGCAAGACGGCCAGCCAGCCAGGCAGCTGCTGTTCTCCATCCTACAACTGTCCTCCATATCTAATTGCCCATCACCATAAGACAAGGAGCTTAGGGAACATGGACATTTTTCAATAGCTGGAGTTTTTCCTGCATTAAGCCTTGAGCCTAATTAAAGCACAAAAAATGAAAAACCAATAAACAGTGTTGGAAGATGTCAATTGGACATATGAATTTAACATCTTAGCACAAAAAGTCATTGACAGATAGGATCCAGGAAACCACATGGGTTACTCAGACAGACTGAACTCTGGATGATAGACATGACTTCTGGAATTTTCATTTCAGATGGAAAGATCATGTTTCCAACTCTAATGAGGTGATTCATGCAAGGAACAAGACCAAAAAAGCAAATAACCTAGACAGCAGTAATATTTTTAATAAGCAAGGTGTAGAGAGCTGACTCAAAAACCTTTCTTCCGGAGCAAGAAACTTTGTAAAGTACAAGTGGCAAAGGCTCTACCCACACACACCTTAATAAGTAGCTACCAAAAAAATCACAAGTAAGGATGCAGACCAGACAAACTAAGAAAAGAAAATTGATTAAAGAAAGAAAAGAGCATGGGATGAAGTTCTGGAGTCTCTTTAACAATTTTGCTATTGAAAGGGCCACACGGTTTCCTCGTTGCAGTGGTGGTGTTCTAGAACATACACTCTAATATGTGTTGCTACACTGATTCGGCATTTACTAAACTCCTATACAGTTAGTGTCTGTGAGATAGATAAGAAACAGTCTCTAAACTCTCTGTCCTTTATAAATGCAATCACAAACTTATTACCCTCATTTTAATAAGGAATTATTGAGCCAATTATGGAATGCCAGAACTCTGGACCTAACTAGCTCAGTCAAGGAACACTAGCACATTCCTAATGCTACAGAGAATCCTAAGAGTTGGGTAAGGGATGCTACCTAAAAGCTGACTTAAATCTTTCCAGTTTCAATAAAAGCTCAGATCATTAAGGTAATGACAAGCAGCTCCCATATTCTCCATTTCTTCTCAGTGCTAACCATCTTTGGAATTCTTTTCTCCATTAAATCAATCCATTTTCTTTAACATTTCCCTGTGTGCCCTAGTTTCCAGGCTTTCAGTCATGTCACTGCCCTCCTTGGCCACCCCCAAAACCTCCAAACTCCTCCCTCTGAAGCTGTGAAATCTGAAATTGGATGAGTTACTCTTTGGGTCCTCATTCCATGACAAAATGCAAAATAAAATAAATCTAAGCTAGCCTCAGTGCAAACAATGAGAGAGAGACAATCTCGATACAGTCAAGTACTAAAGATGGATTTAGTAACTATATTCAATAGGCTTTGCCTCTTGGTTTTATTTATTTTTCAGTAATGGAAGAGAAATAGCTGAGTCTGGGTTAAGGAGAACTTAGATGTAAAATAACACAGACTCCATCTTCCTCTAAGAGTTAAAATACCATGTGGATTTAGTGAAATCAAAATGATGCTCCCAGGGTTTTTGTTTATTAGTCCTCCCCACCCCCACCCCCCACCAATGCACTTTAACTTGACAAGCATATTTTTGCATACCTAGGATGTGCAAAGCACTCTATTAGCAACAGGGCTTACAAAGATGGATGAGATTCTCCCCAATGATGTTTTTCTTCTTCCTCCGCCAGTCCTGCCCCAAAGAACCAGGTGCAAGCCCATCCGCTGTCACTCTTCATCCCATTACCCTATTGCAATTTCTTTATAGCTCTGATCACTATCTGAAATTACCTGTTCATATGCTTGTTTGGTTCTACATTGTTCGTGTCCCTCACTAGAATGTTAGTACCAAGAAAGCAGGGCTCTTGTCTTTTCCCCACTTTCCTTTGTTAATCATTACTTTTACTATCATGCATACAGCAGTGTCTCAGTCAATATGAGCTGAAAGTATGAATGAATGGAGAGACTCAGTTCTTACCCTCAAAGAGTGAAGGAGATGATTAACAAATCCAAAACTCGACTACAGGAAGGACTGTTGCTCCTTCCCTCGTGCGTCTGTGCCCTGCATGGAGGAGCCATTCGCAACATAAAAAAACATACGCTGGTCTATTACGACACTTTTCCAGCAGAAATGATAAAGTGTCTTACTGTAACAAATTTACAACAGTATCCCAACAAGTGGAAGTAAAATATCTTAGGCAGGGTACCTAATTCTCAGTTACAAAAAGGCACTCTGCGGGCTACAATGGTCTCGCAAGGGCAATTCCCTGGCTTTGGGTTTTGAGTGTTCCAGAGAAGAAGTGAGGACAGAAGAGGTTTTCTCACCAACAGATGCTGCTTTAAATGACCAGACTGTCGTCTCCACGCTCCAAGATGGCCTCAAATGACTCCCTGGGTCCTGGTATTCACACCATTTTATAGCCCCCTCCACACTGTACCAGGGCTGGTATGCTTAACCCACAGAAAGTGGTAGAGATGAGGATACTCACTCACTAGGTTAGGTTCTAACTTGGGCTGCTCCCTCACTCTGGGATCACTTCCTATGGGAGGGGCTGTATCACGAACCACCCTATGCAGAATCCCACCCGGTGAGAAGTTGAAACAGCCTGCAAACAGCCATGTGGGTGAACTTGAAGGTTGACCCTGCAGCCCCAGTCAAGTCTTCAGAGGCTGCAGTCCTGGCTAAAGGCTTGACTGTAACTTTAAGAGAGACTATGACCCAGAGCCACCCAGCCAGTCAGATCACATACCCCCTACCCTCAGAAACAGCGCAAGGTAATCCATGTTTGTTATTCAACTGCTAAATTTGGGGGTAAATTGTTACACAGCAATAGATAACTAATTCACCTTATTAGCAGAAAAACTATTCACCTCTTACAAGTAAAAGTCTGTAGAAAGGATTTAATACCCTATGAATCATACCTAAGGGGGATGAAAACACTATTCTTGTGACTGGTGGAAAAAAGAAGTTTCAGGATTTTTTTCCCCCTTTAGGTCTTTTTAAAAAGCTAAGTCCCTGAATTTTCACATCGTGATTTAACATGTCTTTCAGTCACTTTCTTCAAGGAGAGAGAACTGTTAAGTCCCTGAAGACACAAACACAAGGTAATCTCCAGCTCCCTTCCTGAGCAAGACTAAAAACAGCAAACAGGATGCTCAGTAAATAAATGATAAGCTTCCTGTTATCAAGCAGCTTTCTCTGTAACTCAACTTGATCTTGCTGTATCTTACCAAAAAGAATGGATTCACTTGAGCTGCTGGGCTTATCTGCCACCCCACATCTCAGAGACACAGAAACCCTCCCCTAGCAGCTGCCTAACAGGGCAGTGTATGGAGTTCTGCTTTCAAGGTACCAAGGGGAGGAAAGGCATGCACAGACTGTGTTCCCTGGAATGTGTGCTATGCAGAAACTGGACCTGCAAAGCGACCTATTAAAAAATGGTTTTTTGGTCAGTTTGGGGAACTACTATATTTTCCAATTGATCCAACCCAGGGGTCAGCACAATTTTTCTATAATGGGTCATACAGTAAATATTATAGGCTTTGTGGGCTATATAGTCTCTTTCAAAACCACTCACCTCTGCTGTGGACCATGACAGCAGCCATGAACAATACAAACGGGTGTAACTGGGCTCCAATAAAACTTTATTTGCAAAAAATGGCTTGGGTCAGACTTGGTCCATAGGCTGGGGTTTGTATATTTTTCCTGCCCCTCACTGGAATGCTGAAGTACTGGGAAAGCAGGAAAGTAAACACAGAGGCCATTGCTCCAGCCTCTCTCTTAAAGAATCACTGCACATTCTGACATATAAAAGGCATTAAGAATTTCTGCTCCAAAGACTTATCCATGGATCCATTTGTTCAACTCAATTTCCCAAAAATTATTTGTCCAAAGAACGTATTTACTTACTTCATGATTTCTCTCCTGCACTCCCCTGCCTTCCCCTCTTCGCCTCTCTTCTCTCTCTGTCAACTTGTCTTATTTTTTTAATTGAAGTATAGTTGATTTACAATGTTGTGTTAATTTCTGCCATATAGCAAAGTGATTCAACTATACATATATATTCTTTTTTAAATATTCTTTCCCATTATTATGGTTTTTCATAGGATATTGAATGTAGTTCTTATGCTATACAGTAGAACCTTATTGTTTATTCATTCTATATATAACAGCTTACATCTCTCAACTTGTCTTCTTATTGAATAACTATTAATAATTCAGAGATCTAGTCTTCCATAGAATATACCTGAGGAAATAATGAGTTACCTAATTTGCAGTGTGTATCAGCCTGAGTGAACAATTTAATTCTACCTCCGCAGAGAACTGACTTGGAACATGGAGCGTCAATGAATGCTTCAAGCGATGCCTTGACTTTTATACATAGGATAGCCTCAAAGATAGAAAATTTTAGAAGTGTTTGGTTTTGGTTCCCAAGATGGTAGCATAGAAAGATCCTGAGCTCACTTCCTCTCATGGGCACATCAAAATTACAACTATTTATAGAACAACTGTCAATGAAAAAGATTGGAACCTATCAGAAAAAATCTTGGACAACTAAAGACATAAACTATAGCCAAGACCCACAAATGGGAGGATAATTACAGTTGCAGAGGTTCTCTCCAAGGAACAAGGGGTCTGAGTCTCACATAGGGCTCTCCAGCCTGGGTGTGCTCACTGGGAAGATGAGCCCCCAGAAAGTTTGGCTATGAAGGCCAGTGAGACTCACTTTGAGGAGTCTCACAGGCCTTGGTGAAATAAAGACTCTACTCTTAAAGGATGCACACAAAATCTCACACACGCTGGGACCGAGGGCAGAAGCAGTAATTTGAAAAGAGCCAGGGTCAGACCCTCCTGCTGATCTTGGAGAGTTTTCCAGAGAGGCAGGAGGCAATTGGAGCTCCCCTGGGGACACAGACACTGGTGTCAGCCATGTTTGGAGTCTCATTCTAATTGTGCTGGCAAGCACCATTGTGGAATCTTCCCACCCAGCTCCACCCCCACCCACCAGCCCATAAGCACAAAGTCTGGGACACCTCAGGTCAAGCACAGCCACGCCCACCAGCAGACAGATTACCATAAGACCTCCGGAGCCTACACCCACCCCTGAACATGGCCCAGCCCACCAGAAGACTCAGGACCCAGCCCCACACAACAGTGAACAAGCACTAGACCTGGGACCCCCAGAGACCTGCTGCCAGAGACCCCAGGGCTAGCTCCACCCACCAGCAAGTCTGCTTGAGACAAAGCCTCAACCACCAACAGGATGACACAAGGACAATTGCAGCCCTGCAGCCTGTCATGGCAGGACCCAGCCCACCCACCAGCAGGCCAACACAAGCTTCAGGATTCCATGAACCCTACAGCCAGCTATGTCAGGAACCAGCCATGCCCACCAGTGAGTCCACATCAGCTCTGGGACCCCTGGTCCCGCAGCCAGACCACAGGACCCCACTCTGCCTGCCACTGGGCCAGCACTAGCTGCAGAATCTGGCTGCAGGCACCAGCCCCAGGATCCCCTAGACTCTGACTATGCTCACCAGTGAGCCAGCACTAGCCCCAGGGCCACCTGGAGATCTGCAGCCAGCTGCCTCATGACCCGGCCCAGCCAACCAGTGACCAACACGCTCTGGACAAGGCAGGGCCTGGCCACCAACTGGCCTTGGGGCCAGCAATCCCTATCAGATGTCCCAGAGTAGTCAGCCCACCACAACAAAAGGACCCATGCAGCCCACATAGCAGGGCTGGGCATATAGCTCTAGTGTCCAGAGGTGAGTGCACTTCTGGGAAGTATAGGACATCACCTACAAAAGGCCATATCTCCAAGGTTGAGAAATGTAGCCAACCTACCAGACACCCTCCCTGACTTCAGACTATACTACAAATCTACAGTAATCAGAACAATACAGTACCGGCACAAAAACAGACACATAGATCGGTGGAGCAGAATAGAGAGCCCAGAAATAAACCCACACACTTAACGTCAATTAATGTACGACAAAGGAGGAAAGAATATACAATGGAGAAAGGACAGTCTCTTCAATAAGTGGTGCTAGGAAAACTGGACAGCTACATGTAAAAGAATGAAATTAGAACACTTCCTAACACCATACACAAAAATAAACTCAAAATGGATTAAAGACCTAAATATAAGACCAGATACTATAAAACTCCTAGAGGAAAACATAGGCAGAACACTCTTTGACATAAATTGCAGCAATATTTTCTTGGATCCATCTCCTAAAGCAAAGGAAATAAAAGCAAAAATAAACAAATGAGACATGATTAAGCTTAAAAGCTTTTGCACAGCAAAGGAAATCATTGACAAAATGAAAAGACAATCTACTGAATGGGAGAAAATATTTGCAAACGAGACGACCGGTAAAGGGTTAATATGCAAAATATATAAACAGCTCATACAACTCAACATAGAAAAAACAAATATCCCAATAGAAGACCCAAATAGACATTTCTCCAAAGAAGACATACAGATGGCCAACAGACATATGAAAAGATGCTCAACATAGATAATCATCAGAGAAATACAAATTAAAACCACAATGAGATATCACCTCACACCTGTCAGAATGGCTATCATCAAAAAGAACACAAATAACAAATGTTGGTGAGGATGTGGAGAAAAGGGGCTCTTTGTACTCTGCTGGTGCAAATGTAAATTGGTGCAGCCACTGTGGAGAACAGGATGGAGTTTCCTTTAAGGACTAAAATAGAGCTACCATATGATCCAGGAACTCCACTCCCGGGTATATATCCAAAGAAAATGAAAACACTAATTCTAAAAGATACATGCACCCCATGTCCACAGCTGCATCATTTACAATAGCCAAGATATGGAAGTAACTTAAGTGTCTATCAACAGATGAATGGATAAAGAAGATGTTAGATAGATAGATAGATGATAGATAGATAGATAGATAGATAGATGATAGATAGATGATAGATAGATAGATGATAGATAGATAGATAGATAGAATGGAATACTACTCAGCCATAAAAAAAGAATGAACTTTTTCCATTTGCAACAACACTGATAGACCTAAAGGGTATTATGCTTAGTGAAATAAGTCAGACAGAAAAAGACAAATACTGTATGTTATCTGTGGAATCTAAAAAATAAAACAAATGAACGAATATAACAAAACAGAAATAGACTCACAGATATCAAAACTAGTCATTACCAGTTGGGAAAGGGAAGGGGAAAGGGGCATGATAGGGATAGAGAATTAAGTGGTACAAACTACTACGTATAAAATAATTAATATACCATGATATTATGTACAGCACAGGGAATATAGCCAATATTTTATAATAACTATAAATGGAGTATAAGCTATAAAAATGTTGAATCACTATGTTGTACACCTGAAACTAATTGAAACTAATATAATATTGTAAATCAACTATACCTCAATTTTTTTTAAAAGTGTTTGGTTTTTGTGTTTGTTTTGTGAAAATTGTTCGATTGATGCCTTGCCACATTCTTCTGTCCTCCACCTTCCCCCACCGCCACCCGAGGAGTGATTGCTACTTTTGGAACTTGTAGTATGAAAACCATCATATTAGGAAGTTTTGGATTTGATCATTACCCCTAGACAATGTCAAGGAACTAACAGATTTAGAACTTAAAACTCAAAGTTGATTTCATTGGCCAAATTCACAAACTGAAGATTTTCTGGCAAAGTGTGTTAGAAACTTATAAGACACACATAGTAGTGTCAGGCATGGTCAGAGTTCTTTTAAACAGAAGAAACCTTTAAATTCCTCAGTATTGGCCTATGATTATTGGTGAGTGTTGACCAAACAGGCCAATCCTGGTACAATGTGGGAGGGGACAGTGTGTGAATTCCAGGAGAGTGAATCACTGGAGGAGGTCTCTTGGAAGCTGCCTGTCACATAAGGTCTGTGGAAAAAAAAATGGGAAGCAGGTATTTTATCTCCTGAATCTGATACTAATTCTGTGGCATTAGCCAAGTCATTTCTGCTAATCTATAAACTGGGGGGGTTGAACTAAAATCAAACTTTCGGTAACAATATAAACCTATCAATATTTATACATTACTTAATATATTTTCAGTGTACTTTCATATTAATGATACCACATGGTGGACAATGTTGAGTGAGAAGGGTCTGGCCACAGGCTGGCTAGAAGCCAGTTTCCCAGAATGAGGCTGCCTCTAACTGAGATTCCAACTTAATCGTTTCTTCCTCAAAGCCATGAGAATCTTCAGTAAAGTCAGACTATCCTGAGCTTAGATACCACCAAGGCCCTATAATCCACAAGGCCTTTCAAAGCTTGAACTTTTCAAAGCCTGAGAAGAGAGTTGGCAGTTCCTGAATTTTAGGAGTGGTTTAATCACCGCCCCCCACTCCATCAAATTAGAGAACCCCTTTCTGTTTTTCCTTCATCACACAGAGACATGTAACTCTCAGAAGTTTTCCCCCATAAGAACATGTCCATCTTTATCCAGGGATTGCCTCCCGTCCCTTTATTTTCATTATGAAACAGAGTAGGAGGACCACGTTCTCTGTAAAAATAGCCCCAGATGCCACAGCTGCAATGGGCCTCCCAGACACGGACACTTGTGACAAGGCTCTGATCTGACCGTGTGACTGTGGGTTGTGGGGAGAGAGTGGCCACAGCTGTCACAGCGGATCAGGTTTATCCTTGGTGCTAATCTCCATGTACCAAGCACCCTTGGCCCACGCTCTTTCCAGGACAAGTGTGTTTACAAGTGGAAAACGTTTGAAGCCTTTGCTCTGTGACTGAATGGACTATGTCAGAGAGAACGCTTTTATGACTCTTCCTGAAAATTATCATGTGGCTGATCCTTCTTGTGGGCCTAAAAGTAGAAATATACATTTTAGTTTTTCTCTCTCCAGGAAACTAAAGATTTCACAATTCTTAAAATAAGGAATAAACTATAAAGTTTAAAACTTACATAGAAATAAGCAACTGTATCCTATGAAAATACTCATAAATTGGGGATTAAGTTAATTCTTCCAAATACAGCCATCTATTTAGAAGAATTTTGTTGCCATCTACCTTATTCGAAACTTAAAAATATATATACAGGAGGAGGGAGGTGAGGTAGAAAATTGAGCCTAATTTTAAGAGAGTGGGATTTAGGGGCAGCACATGTAAAAGCATTCACAAGCATTAAAAGAAATTAACTACCCCCTGCAATGTGTATTTAAGTGCAATCAATTCTAAGAAATTGTGGAAAGACTGCCCTCTTCAGACACACTGCTTTTTCTTTTTAAGTTGCTGTAGACTTTTTTCTATATAAGTCTCTCTAGGGGAAAATGGAGTATGGGGTAAAATAGTTATAAATCAGAGGTTTACTCTAAGAAATAAATGTCAAAGAAGTACATGGAAAAAATGTTCTTAAGTGCCTAGTCTGCCTGTCTGGACTTGCCTAGAATATGTATCTTATAAGTATTCTGCTTGGCTCTTGAAGCATCTAATAAGCAAGCTCTAGAATCCTGAGCGGTAATTAATTAATGCAACTGTCAGGGCTGAAATGTTTACCTCGGCTGTCACATATCTCAGTGTATTCAGAATAAACACCTGAAGTCACAATAATTGGCTTTCATGTCATTAGAATTTTTAATAGCCATGATGAACTCTACTCATTCCACACCAAACTCTTGTTTTCTGTTTTATTCCTGTCATTTGGAGCAAGCTGAAATGACAATTAGAGAATCCTGTCATAAAAGGTATTGTGCATATTTGGGTCCTTGGGCAGGCCCTCATCTGGCTGTCGGCAGAGTTTCCTTAGAAACTCTATAGGCAGGTCTTAGGGAGAACCAAGTGGGAAATTGCATTTGAAACTCAACTTTCTTTTCTACATTTCCTGATCTGGGCCTTTCCCCACCCCCAATATTTACTTTTTCAATGATCAGATGCAAAATATGAGTCTCATGTAATGAGGAGTCCAAGAACCACACTCAAAAACCAATTTCAATTCCTTATAGTCAGTCCAGAACAAATTAGAGCAAAACAAATGACCAACAAATGAGAAAATACCCCCATTGTATCACCTTCCACAAGAAGGACAGGAAGAAATCTAGTTTGCAAAGTGGCCTCTTTTGCTTCCTAACTGCGATGAAAAGAGAAGGCACATTATATACTCAATTAAACAGAGGTCATTGCAGAGGGAAATTCTAAACATGTTCGAGAAACAGTAGTTTATGAAAATCAAATTAGATTCTGTAGGAAAATGGTGTGTAAGGCGGTGATAACTAGTGATTTACATGATATCTGACATCTGTAATATACACGTGAGTTTTTGCAGAGGGACATAAACACGGAACTAACTTGTTTATGATTGGAGGCGACTGGCTAAAAGGAAATGCGTGCCAGCATGTTTCTCCTCTAGTTTGAGTATTGTTTCATGTATAATTGATAGATTACCATTTTTATGAAGGGTAAAATAAGAGTAAATAAATTATGAGGATTTAAAATATCATCCATTAGTCAGGAATACTCAGTTTTTCTTTGAATGAGCACTCAACAATTGCCATTCCTGACGGCATTTCTAGCAGACCAGCAATTTCTCTGGCTTCTTGGCTCCCAAATTACTTGGGTCCAAAACTGAGATTGGTAGACAAACAGACTGCAAATACCACCCGGGCCTCATATTTATGCGTATCTTAAATTTATAGCGTTTGGGCAGAAAAGCCAGCATAATTCCAAATTCTGAACTCAGATTATACCTGTATACCGGGATAAAATGAAGAAATTCCAAATGGAACCATCAGAAGGAGCTTTCTACTCTAGAGCAAAGCCTTGAAGTGAAGAAAAGCTGATCACATGTTCCATAATGTCTGGGATTTCAAATATAGATATATTTACTTATGTAATTAAAATTCTGTAAAATTACATTTTGAATGTGTATACAACTATAGATGCTACATATACAAGTATATAAATTTATAAACTTGCACAGTTCATATGTGTACACAATATATACATTATGTATTCTGGATAATATGTATATATTGTATATTATAAATGTGTTTATGTGCATTATTTATATTTATTGTTTTATTTATCTATTATAAATATATGAATATCTCATATGTTCAATACATAAATATATACAATATGCTACATATTATTTACAATGTATTACACTATACAATACATATTATACATAATATTACATATCAGATGTAAATTATATATAATATACTAATATTAAATATAGAGTATATATTGCACATTATATGCACATATTATATAAATGTTATATAGGGATATTACATATTTTATACACTATATATTATATTGCTGCATAGATGTGTATACAAAACTATAGATACTGAACTTATTTTGAAATTTAACAGATTTTCAAAGGTAATCTTAATCGTATGCAAGTTCTAGCTTCCACAAGGACTTCAGAAGGAAACCCTTTCACAGAGGAGACACCACTATACCTGTTTTCAACAGAGCACTTCAAGAGCCTTCTTCCTCCTGCAGATGCAAACACATCTTTAATATTTAATATTTAGAGTAATATAAAGCTCAGGAACTTCATACAATTTCAGATCTAAAACCAATTCGTTTTTTGAATTGGTGTTGGCTAGCCTGGCTTTTGTCTACTGGCTATTTTAAGTACAACTACTTTAAGTACAGCTTTTAAGAACGATGTTGGCATCTCCAATGTAATGAAAGAAACACAAAGTTGCCCAGGATTTGTGAAGAGGTGAGTTAATGGCCAATGTTGGGACAAGACCGCTCAATGGGCAGGTACTGTAACCACTGGACCGCCCAGCCTTTTAGGTCTCTGTGCTTTGCTTAGCAAATGTGATGCTCGACCTATCAGCACAATCATTTTAAAAGTCTCTGGAAACCCGTCCTCCCCGACGTGCACATGAAACACACCAGCATTCATGTCAATCTCCCCTCAGACGCAGCATCACCAGCTCCCGTTACCGTGGCGTGGACGTAAGCCAGGGAAGAGCCCCGCACAGAGGGGTCGTTCCTGTGATTAACTGGTAGAATCTAAAGGAGACAAATAGAGCCCGAGCTCAAGACACGTTCGGTCATTTGTGCCTGTCAACACAATATGCATATAAGCAAACAGAGCGTGGAGCCAACCTAGTACATTCCAGACCTGAGAATGTTTTTATAAATAATCACTCATAAAACTGGGGGAGGAAGGAAGAGGAGCCCAGGGTGTCGTTGTCCCGCGCTCTGCGGCCCCTGCACGGGCTCGTTAGTGCCGGGGACAAACTGCCCTCTCTTGATGGAAACTTCTCAGCTTCAGGTCAGGGGGTCCGGAAGGGACAAGCAGTTCCAGACACGTGCCGCTCCCGGGATCGCCCAGCAAACTTCTCAGGTCCGGACCTAAAGAAGAGCCCTGCAGCTGCGGTGGCTGTGGAGGGGGCTGGCACCTGTTCCCAGCCTCCAGCTCCAGACTCTGTATCACTGGCCAGGTCCAAGGTCCCGGTTGGAGTCAGAACGTCGGGGCTGGAAATCTCTGCAATGGGCGTCTGTTGATGTGCTGGCCTAGGTCCCATTCTCACAATATTTTTTATATATAACAACAGTCTATTCCTTTGAGAAGTTCCTCCACCCCCACTACAGGAGGCAGCTCAGGCGCCTGGTCCTCCAGGTGACCCAAGTCTGGCAGGAACTTTCTTTACCCAAAATTTGTATCTTGAGTGAAATGGCCCAAGGGCAACTAGGGGTGCCCTGGAGAGACCCTTTATTAGTTTCTATAACTGTCCTAGATCACTGGAGCTTCCCTCCTTGTTACCTTTTCCAAGCACTGGAGGCTCAGTTTTTTCTTTTAAATTTAATTCCAGGGCTTCCCTGGTGGCGCAGTGGTTGAGAATCTGCCTGCTAATGCAGGGGACACGGGTTCGAGCCCTAGTCTGGGAAGATCCCACATGCCGCGGAGCAACTAGGCCCGTGAGCCACAACTACTGAGCCTGCGCATCTGGAGCCTGTGCTCCGCAACAGGAGAGGCCGTGATAGTGAGAGGCCCGCGCACCGCGACGAAGAGTGGCCCCCACTTGCCACAACTAGAGAAAGCCCTCGCACAGAAATGAAGACCCAACACAGCCAAAAATAAATAAATAAATAAATAAATAAATAAATAAATAATAAAAATAAAGGAATTCCTTTAAAAAAACAAAATTTAATTCTATGACCTATACCCTATTCTTCCAATAAATTCTATTTTGCTTAAATTAGCAGGATTAGTTCCTATTGGCTTGAAACCAAAAGCCCATAACTGATACAGACCCTTACCGATGACCCTGCTTTCAATTTCTTTTCTGTTCTTCACTGCATGTTAGCTATCAAGTTCTGCTCATCATAAATATATCATTTTCTCTCTATGTATTATAATATATAATGGTATATTATATTCTACTATATTACACTGTTATATTTTTCTCATCCTTAAAATGGCCTCATGAGATACATATTATTATTGCAATTACACTGAGGATGAGGCAGTAGGTTAAATCAGCGGTGCATTGGGATAAGCTGAGGCCTTGTTAAACGGCGATTCCTGGTCCCCAGGCCCTGACTCCTGATTCAGTGGATCTGAGGGGCCCCTGGGAGTCACTTTCCTAACAAGCATCTGGAGGATCATGTGGCTGGTCCAGGGCCAGGCTTGGAGAAGCACTAGACTGAGTCAATCTTCTCAAACTCTAATGTGCCTACAAACCACTCATGGAGCAAACCACCTGACTCCGCAGGGCTG
This sequence comes from Balaenoptera physalus, assembly GCF_965194825.1. Lineage (NCBI taxonomy): Eukaryota > Metazoa > Chordata > Mammalia > Artiodactyla > Balaenopteridae > Balaenoptera > Balaenoptera physalus. The sequence continues at coordinate 55,324,841 of NC_138896.1, read as the reverse complement.
AGGTGATGCCCGAGACTCTGCATCTCCTACAGCTGCTGCTGCTGGACCACTCCCAGCAACACGGATCACGTGGCTGCCCCAGATCACATGGTGAGTCACTGCCCCAGCCTGACTTGACTTTAGGCTTGCCTGCTCTTGTTCACCCTTGCCTCCCGGAGGAAAACCTTGTCTTTACAGGTGAGAATCCAGAAACCCAGAAGGACTCCCACAGCTGGTTAATTATATGGTCAACAGGACGCAACCCCCAGGTCGCTCTGGGGTGGGGCGGGCTCCAGAGTTCACAAAGTCCATTCTGCATGAAATCCTGACAAAAACACCAAGAAATGGGCCAGGCCAGCATCTGGTCACATGTCACTGACGGGGCAGGCACGTGAGGTCTGAGCAGAGAAACCACTTGCTTCCAATCACTCAGCTGAAGGGTGCCAGAGCCTGAGCTAATGCCAAGTAATGTGCTCCCACCACTTACAACAGCCCCCACCCCCCAGAGGAGGCAAGACACACCCTTCCTCTAAAAGAGGAAACGGGAGTACGCCCCACAACAAAGGATGGGGACCCAAGACCCTCGAGACCAGGCGTCAAAACTAGTGGTCCACTAGCCCACCTGGCCCATGGAGGCATCTCCTCTGGCCTGCACAGTGTCAGGTTTGTTGGCTGCTTACTCAGCTGTATGTGTTTAAATAGTGGGAAAATGTGCACTATAATCCAGAATGAACATTGTGAAATTCTGACGACACAGAGTCCAGGTTCACATCTTATAAGAATCAGCTCTGGTTGTGGGGGGGGGGGGGGAAACGTAGGGTTCAGGGGTCATCCGTGCAGCCACATGCCCAGCCTGTGGACTCACGTGACAGACACTGGACCCGGGTCTTCAGTGCCCACCGCCCCCCATCAGCCTGCGGCCAGGACACCCTGCACCATATGGGTTTGGGTGGCTGCAAAAAACTGGAGATCCCTGAACCAGGGCCGTTCACTGTCAAGATTTTCATGGGATACGAGACAAGGGAGCAGTGAGCCAAGTGAGCCAAGTCACTAGGAAAAGGATGCATTTGTTCAAGCACTGGAAAAGAAACCCCAGAATACATGCCCCTGACTTTGCTGTCACAGGAAGGTGGCCTTTGGTTGGTGATTGTTGCTGACTTCTGGAAAACTCTGCCTTTGTTAAAAAAAAAAAAAATCCCATTTTCTCTCCCCTCATGGATTAGTGGTCCCTGCTGCACAAGGCCAAGGATGTTTCTGAAGGAGGCCGAGGGCCCAGCTGGCAAAACCCTGCTTTAGCATGATTTCAAATTGCCGAGTCAACACAATGCCACTCTTCTGTTTAAATTATTGGACAATTAGGACTTCGTGGGGTGTGAGTCTAGCCCTGTATGCAGCCATGTTTGTTGTTATTAAACGGCAACAGGAAAACACAACCAGAAGTAGACTGGGGCAGAGTTTCAGGGCAATCAAATTTCTGCAAGGAATTTAAACACTGACACCCTCTTTGCTGAAGACAAAAGGTTTGCCGGTAATTCATCAGAACTTTAAAACCACAGTCGCGCACGCACGTGCACATGCATGCGTGCGCACACACACACACACACACACACACACACACATCTATATATTTGAGAGTCAGCCCTGAAACAGCCCCATCCTTTAGTGTTCTGCTGTCACCCTGCAGCCTGAAGGTAGAAATAATGAGCCTGCAGAAGGGAGTGGCAGATTTTATCTCAGAGACACTGACCCGCATGACTCCATTAGCATCGTTCCAAGGAAAATTATCCCTCCCTCTGTGGGGATGGGAGGGAGTTGCAGGGAGACAGGAGGCACAGAGATGTTCAGTTTCCATCTGGAACCAGATCATTGCCCACCACCAAGGACACGTGTGCCCTGATGCCCTCATCCCACAAAAGCCAGGCCTTGTCTATTTCTGTGCTACTTGCCTGCAACAGAACAAGAGCTTCTCCAAACTAGGAGCACTGCCTCCCACTCCCTGCTCTAACCAGAAGCCATAACCCTGTTCAGCCCACATCAGTCCAGGCAGCCCATCCCCTCAGTTTATCATTCACCCGATTTCCCTTCTGGGATCCTCTTCTTGAGGACGATCAAAGCCATGTGTCCTCCACAGAGATCTGATTTTCCAGAGAAAACCATCCTTTCCAGGTCTGAACAAGGGAAGGAGAGGGAGATGAAGTGGGGAGGGGGATGCTGGAGGGGAAGGGGGGGTTACACCCACATGCACACACACATGCACGCACGCACGCACACACACACAGGGCATCACTGGGGACTCCAGGAAAAAATAACTCCTTCAACAATGTAAAGACACACTAAATCTGAGATGAGATCATTGGACTTTCACTCTTTGAATGCCAGAAGTTTTTTAATCCAGAAATGCTGCTGATGGACGTGGTTATGATTCCAAAGCTTAACCACTTACTTTCTGTGGGACCTTGTACACACGTAAATAACTTGATTGAATAACTCTGAGGGGCTAGATTTCTTCATTGCCAAAATGAAGATATTAGTTTCTACTTTGCAAAATTGTCTTGTAAATTAAATGCAGAAAGCAATTGTGCACCTCAAATAGTGCCTGGTGCATACAAGAAGCTCAATAAATGTGGCCTAATCATAATCATAGAAATAACAATAATATTTGAATAAACCCTATAAATGCACAGTCGGGAATGCCGCATGTAGAGGTCGCCCTTAACTGTGTAAGGCTTACAGATGAGGTCCATCCTGCATTCCAACAAATTGCCAAAGGAAAGTTTTCTCAGACTATGTTCCTCCCCCAGGACAGTTTGGGGGAGCCCCCCACTGCTAGACCAGGCTTCGTTCACAACTGAACTTGAGCTTGAGGACCCTGCGTCAGAGCTCTGTGAGGGACGGGCTAGGAGAAACGTCTTAGATAGCTCACCAAGCCAAGAGAGCTCCTCACTCAAGGGAGAGTCTTGGTATATTAGAACGTGCTGGAAATCACAGAGTAAATTTAGTACCTCTTCCTGGATGGTTAGTAATTTAAAATTTAAATTTTAAAATTACAACAAACAGGGATATAAATAAAGTAAAAGGTAGGGAAAAAGCATAAGATTTTTAACTTAAAATATATAACTTCAAGAGAAATTCAGGCATATAGGAGGCTGGTATTTCAGGGTCTTGGGTTGGGAGCAGGCAGTCTCTCTGCTTTTCCCTTAGAGTGGTTGGGAAACACCAAGTCCCCACTTAACCGCAGGACAACAGGTAGAGTGGATATTATTATTGCCATTTCATTGGTGAAGAATCAGGCACAATTAATCTGCAGTGACAGAAAACAGATCGGTGGTTTCCTAGGGCCAGGATCGGAGGAACTGACCACAAAGGGACATAAAGGAACATCTTAGGGCAACAAATATTCTATCTTGATAGCAGTGGGGGTTACATGGCTGCACACATTTATCAAAAAACCAAACTGGACACCTAAAATAGGTATAGTTTATTGCACGTATAGCAAAACAGAATTGATTTTTTTTTTTAAGGTTTCAGTTTTTAATTGAGAGTTTGAGAGTTTAAAGGAGGCGGTTGACTCTGAATCCAATTGCAGGGAAAAACAATAGACCCTATTAGACAGTAGAAGACCATTGTGGGGATGAGAAGGTTACAGATAAACGGCAGGGGGTGGGTAGCTGGCATCAGTGCTGAGCCATAATTAGCAACTTAGATACACGGGGAGAGTGCAGAGGAATGGCACATCTAGGGAAGGAGAAAGGAGAAGGAGGCAAGAGGAGGAAAGAGGGTGAGGCACTGGCCCCAGGACCAGAACCTGGGGGAATGGGGCGAGCCGGGGGCAAGGCAAGGAGGTTCAGGACGGGTGAGAAGTACAGTATCTGCACACAGAGGCATTTTCAGACGCAGCCTCTGGTTCTCCAAGCCATGCAGGTCACATGCTGTAAATTTCACCACCCCAGGCCAGGTTCCAGCTGCTTCCCTTAGTGCTGCAAAACTCTAGCAGGGGTTTCAGAGAGCTGAATATGCAAGCTGTCCCTCTTCCTTTGGCTCCGTGGGGGCCATTCTCCCTGGTTCCCTCCACAGAGATATTCTACTGCCAAGTGTCTCTGCACCAGGGAGTTCCATACTCAAAAAGACGGACTTATTTTTAGCTCTTGAAAAATCTCCTAGGTTTCTCAGTACAAAGGAAAGATGAGTGACTAGGCTTCTTTTGGTTTCAGGGATTGGGGCAGGGGGAGGAAAAGAAAAAAAGAAAACCAACCTGAAGTTTGTTGCAATGTCGCTCTTCATTTTTCAGTGTTAATTTGGAAATTGGCTCCAACTTGCTGTGAACCTTTGCACAGAAATATATTACACGGAACACCAAAGTGTTTTAAAAATACTGGTGCACTCTGGTAACCATCTGTCACTCTTTGTGGCACATAGCAATTTAAAATTATTGGAGCTCTTAAATTAAGTGCTTAAATTTGAAGGTGATCACCACTTTGAGCATGTGGATTGCACAGCTATCTCAACCATAACAGTGCTTCAATTTTCTTTAAGCAGGTCATTTTGGAGTGCGATAAGGGAGTCTGATTGCCCAGCATGCATTGATTTAAAACTACTGGAGTCGTCAATTCATTTCTACAAGCACTCCTGTTTGGGTGCAATCTTGCTCTGACGTCTTAAATTGGGCCAAATTAGCCTATACTGCACATGCCCAAAACGCTAATGTATTTTGGTAATCTAACCTTTTGGGGGGCAAAATTAACAATCGTTTCAGCAAAGGCAAAACAGCACTCGAGCAGATGTATTTGCCTTTCAAAAACACAAGGTCATCTAGGTGGGATTTTCTGTGTGTCTAATGTCAGAAAGATACAAAGGGAATATATGTATTGGTTTTTCAGAGACATTTGGCCCAACATAGTGTATTTCTCAAAAACAATATGAAGTTTATCAGAATGTAATGCCTGTTGTCGAACTCTGTGCCCTTGCTAGAACACTTAACACAACTTAACATTCCATTGCATCTGAAATAGTAAGGCACAAGTTTTAGCCACCTAACTGTACACACGGTATAAAAAATCTTTTCTCAAATTAAATATGCCCTCCTCCAGTTACAAGAAAAAGAAAAAAAAAAAGAAAAAAAATTAACTAAAGAGTGTTAAAAAGAAAAACAGCCAATGGACAAGATGTCTCACATAACAGATTTCAAAATATCTCATTATCAGGTAGTCTGAGAAAAAGAAGATTTGCTCTTTAAAAAAGTGAGAAAATGCTGACTCAATTACACCAAAAACAGTAATAATAGCTAACATGTATTGAATACCATGCCTTTTTTTATTTTTATTTTTTAAATTTTATTTATTTTATTGAAGTATAGTTGATTTACAATGTTGTGCCAATCTCTGCTGTACAGCAAAGTGACTCACTTATACACATACAGACATTCTTTTTTTAATATTCTTTTCTATTATGGTTTATCACAGGATATTGCATATAGTTCCCTGTGCTATACAGTAGGACCTTGTTGTTTATCCATCCTGTATAGTTTGCCTCTGCTAATCCCAAACTCCCAGTCCTTTTCTCCCCCACCTCCCCTCCCCCTTGGCAACCACAAGTCTTTGAACACTATATCTTTATCTCCTGTCATCCTCACAGCAACCCCTGGAGGTAACTATTACAGACCCTCCCCCTTTTACTGTCATATGGAACTTGTTTCTCATTTATTAGGAATAGATTCTCGTATCTACAAAAAAAATATTTTGAGGGGTCATCAGAGTAAGATAACACACACACATTCTCAAAGGGTTTCTTTGCAGCTCTAATGAGGTATAACACACATACCATAAAATTCAGCCATCATCAGTACACAATTGAAATGGCATGTTGTAAATTTATGGTTATATCATCATCTCCACAATCCAATATTAGAACATTTTCATCGCCCCCAAAATTTCCCTTGTGCCCACCTGGTCTGCAGTCAATCCCCACTGCTACCTCAAGGCCCAAGCCACCTCTAATCTGGGAATTTCATAGAAAGAGGATCATACACTATGTGGTCTTCCATGCCTGTCTTCTTTCACATAGCATAGTGTTTTTGAGGTCCATGTTGTAGCATATATCAGAAGTTTTTTTTCCTTTTTATTGCTTAATAATATTCCATTGTATGGTTATACACAATTGATAGACATCTGGCTTGTCACCAATTTTGTACTATAATGAATAAAGCTGCTATGACCACTTGTGTATATGTCTTTGTGTGGATGTATGTCGTCAATTATCTCCTAGGTAAAAACCTAGGTGAACTGGTGATTCGTAAGATAAGTCTCTGTTTAATGTTGTAAGAAACTGCCAATCTATTTTCCAAAGCGGTTGTCCCATTCTACATATTTACCTTTGCACCAGCAATGAATAAAATCCCATTTTAGTGGGAGGAAAGGGAGGCCCAGCATAGGTATTTCCCGAGACTGCACAAACAGTAACTGCAAACAGGTGTCTGTAGCTGAATGCCTGACTCTTGGATATCCAGGTTTCTTAACTTCGCAACATTGCATAGATTATTTGAGGTTAAACAATTGTCCCTGCTGTAGGACTTAAGAAGATGTAAGACTCTGGTAGTTATAAGGAACTTCCAAGAGGACTTAACAGCATGTAGTGTTTTACCACACATTTTGCCCATTGGACCCTTTCTCATCAAACTACATGTGTTCTGTTGAGCTCCCTAGAAGCAGAGCCTGAGACAGGGATGGGTGGGGATGATTTGTTGAAGAAACAAATGTGTAGTGGAATGAGAGAAGCAGGCTAGAAAGGAGAAAGGGACTCAAGGATGGGGTTTCAGGTAGAGTCCATCTTTGGCCCGACTGGGGCCAAGAACAACCTCTGGAACATAAATACAGAGTCCATCTTTGGCCCGACTGGGGCCAAGAACAACCTCTGGAATATAAATAGAGTCCATCTTTGGCCCGACTGGGGCTAAGAGCAAGCTCTGGAACATAAACTACAGAACAGAGTGATCTTGCCCAGGGCTCCTCAAGTCAGCGGGTCACTGGCTGTGGGCTGCCGCTGCTCCTTGGTGGGGGGAGAGCAGGGGTTAGGACCTTTTTTCCTTGGTGCCTCCCAGTGGTAGAGAGCAATGGTCCAGAGCAGGGACTCTTGGGAGGCATCAGCAGCTGGCTCACTCCGTGCCCTGTGCTGGCAATGGGACCTGGGAGAGCACCCTCTGTGCCCATTATAGGAAACTTCTCACCCTCTCCCAGAGGCTGACACACCAAGCTCTTTCTCATCTCTGGGGCTTTGCACTTGCTCTTCTAACTTGAGAATCTTACCCCAACCCAAACACAAACATATTGGCTTCTTCCCACCCCTCGGATCTTAGTTCAAATGTCAATATGAAAAAACTGAGGGACTTCCCTGGTGGTCAGTAGTAAAGAATCCGCCTTGCAATGCAGGGGATGCGGGTTCAATCCCTGGTCGGGGAACTAAGATCCCACATGCCGAGGGGCAGCTAAGCCTGCATGCCACAACTACTGAGCTCACGTGCCACAAACTACAGAGCCCATGCACTCTGGAACCTGTGCGCCACAACTACAGAGCCCACGTGCCCTGGAGCCTGCGCGCCACAACTAGAGAAGAGGAAACCCACATGCCACAACTAGAAAGAAGCCCGAGCTTTGCAACAAAAGATCCCGCATGCCTCAGTGAAGATCCCACATGCCACTACTAAGACCCGACACAGCCAAAAACAAATAAAATAAATAAATAATAAATAAATCTTCAAAAAAAAAACTGACAGAGAAAAGGGCAGTGCTGGTCATCAAAACTGGCTATACATCCTCTGCACGATCCATGGCCGCTCTGAGCTCTTACACCCCCATCATCACTTGACAAGGAAAACAACAGAGCATGTCGGGGAGGAGGCACTTCCTTCCACTTTGCATCACTTTTCCCAGAATCACAGGCCTCCTGAGTATATATATATCACTCAGTACAGGACAGGTTATCCTGCAGTAACAAATAGCCCCCAAATCTCAGTGGCTTAAAATAAAGACTAGTTATTTCTTGCTTATGCTACACATCCACTGTGGCTCAGCAAAGGCAGGGGGATGGAGGCACTGTGCTCTCAAAGACATTCAGAGGCCCCCTGGTGGATAGGCCATCAGTCTGAATGTTGCTAATCACTAACTGCCACACCAGAGGCAAAGAGTGTTCCAGAGGCTCTAGCATCAGCAAATAAATGGGTCAGCCTGGAAGCAGCACACGCCACTCCCGATCGGGACTCGTTGTTACAACTGCTCACAGGGTCTGAGAAGTGCTATCTCCCATGAGGTCAGAGGAGAGACCAGTGGAGGAACATGTGGCCTTCCTTTAAGGTCTGACTTCATCTGATGATGACCAGTATGGCTCTGCTTGCTGTTCACAGTCAATAAAGTAACTCCCTTTTCTGATGGCCTCCTGTGTTAAACTGGGTTTGGAAAGAACAGAACTTTCAGTGGTGTAAAGATAAAGAGCAATTAAAGGGGCCATGAGCAGTGGTTAATGAGTTAGCAAGCCCTTCCAAGAGAACACTAACTCAATCCCAAGTCACCAGCCAAGGAAGTTCTGCAGTATTTTTAAATGTTCAGAGCTCTTCTACTTTCACTTTGAGGAAGAGAAAGTTGGCTTGCTTCTATTTCTAAGGTGAATAAACGTCAAGAAGCCATAAAACTTATCTTAAGACCAAGGCAGGACAGTGATCTGACAGGGTTATGGGACACAAAGCCTTAATTAAAGTTTCCACGTAAAGAGAAAGAATTTAACTACTTGCTTATATTACTCTCTGTGTAAAGAAAGTCTTTCAAACTTCTGTATCACAAAAAGTCTTTGCAACTAACTTAAAATAAGTCATCTTTTTAAAGGTACTTAGATTTATGATGCAAAGGTAGCTTTTAACTTAATTGTTATTTTTTCCCCAGGACCTCTCTCACACAACAGTTGATTAGGCAGGCTTCTTTTGCTATTCGTCATGTGTGTAGCTGCTGCAGTGTACTTTAGAGCCTTCCTCTTGAAATTAGCTAAATTTAGGATCCTTCCCCACTTGCCTGTGAGTTGCCTAGAAAGACAAGAAATTCTAAATATTACGCGGAAAAGAGGGATGTAAGAGATCATGATCTATGGACACAGAATTGAGGCCGTGTAAGGGTCAGCCATGCAAAAGTGTTCCCAAGGTTTAAATTAAGAGGAATCACCTCAATTGAAAAATGGGCAGAAGACCTAAATAGACATTTCTCCAAAGAAGACATACAGATGGCCAGTAGGCACATGAAAAGATGTTCAACATCACTAATTATTAGAGGAATGCAAATCAAAAATACAATGAGGTACCACCTCACACTCGTCAGAATGGCCATGATTAAAAAGTCTACAAACAACAAATGCTGAAGGGGGTGTGGAGAAAAGGGAACCCTCCTACACTGTTGATGGAATGTAAATTGGTGCAGCCACTATGGAGGTTCCTCAGAAAACTAAAAATAGAGTTGCCATATGATCCAGCAATCCCTCTCCTGAGCATATACCCAGACCAAACTATAATTTGAAAAGATACATGCACCCCTATGTTCATAGCAGCAGCACTATTTACAATAGCCAAGACAGGGAAACAACCTAAATGTCCATCGGTGGATGAATGGATAAGGAAGATGTGGTGTATATATACAATGGAATATTACTCAGCCATCAAAAATAATGAAATAATGCTATTTGCAGCAACATGGATGGACCTAGAGATTATCATGCTAAGAGAAGTAAGTCAGAATGAGAAAGGCAAATGCAATATGATATCACTTATATGTGGAATCTAAAATATACAAATCAACATATCTATGAAATAAAAACAGACTCACAGATATGGAGAACAGACTTGTGGTTGCCAAGGGGGAGGTGGAGTAGGGGAGAGAAGGAATGGGAGTTTGGGATTAGCAGAGGCAAACTATATAGGATGGATAAACAACAAGGTCCTACTGTATAGCACAGGAAACTATATGCAATATTCTGGGACAAACCATAATGGAAAAAACATGAAAAAGAATATATATATACATATGTATGTATGTATAACTGAGCCACTTTGCTGTACAGCAGAAAGTAACACACTGTAAATCAACTATATTTCAATAAAATTTCAAAACTTAGTTAATTAAGAGGGATCACAGAAATTGCCCATTTGTTTCCACAGATACAGGAGGAATTCAAGAATTTTGATGATCTACCCAAAAGTCAAATCTCAGAATGTGTAATTTTGCTTATATTTGCACTTATAGTTGCTCTGCAGTGAAAGTGAGTGAACATCTGAAGTAGGAAATAACCCCCGGAGTCACTTGAGCCGCTGACCACTTCTCATCAGTTCTTTGGCTGTGCACATCTAACCCAACAACATGAAAGAAATGTCACTTGCCCAGGCTGAAGAAGAAGGCCATGGTTGGGGCTCTCCCTGCTTATGGGGGCCATTTGGTCACGTCTCTTAGAGCATTAATAGGCTCTAATAATATGCTGTTTGACTGAGGTGTCTGTCCCCTCAGCCCTTCTACTCTGGCCTCCTTACTTTTCCTCAAACACGCCACAGCCACTGAGGCCTGCATTACATCACCTATAAAATGAAGGTTCTCTTGAAAAATTAGAACATCTGGAAATAATGAGCCCCCAGGCCCCTGAGGCCACCAAGGTTGGCGTCGAGCAGCAGTTGCACTTTACCTTGGCATGTGTGCTCTGGTCTGTCTCAGGGCCAGTGGGGGGCTGCTGGAGGAAAAGGGGCCCTGATTTATGTTATTTGCCAATTTCAGTGGTATAAATACCCTGCCATGTTGATTTCAAGCGACCACTGGCACATCCGCCAACTTACACATTTCCTGTAATTAAACAATCGGTTTTCATGAGCTGGTACAAGCACGTGCGACCACGTTTCCAGAATACCCTAGACAGTGCCTGACACTCCAGCCCACGCGAAGTGGTTGCCTGAGTTAAAATCAGACCTGCTTCACACACTACTTGACCCATCTGGGCTCTGCAGGCATCCACACCAGCCACTACAGGAGGAGATGACCCTGGATCTTTCCAGCTGCAGCTCTAGCTGATTCCATGGCTTATAGGGGGACTTCTCAGAGGACACTTGCTATACTAACACCAGCATAGGCTGATATCACCTCAATAATTTTGGATCTGGAAAGGGCTGCTAGAAGATTGAAATTCTTATCTGGATTCAGATTTGACTTTGCAGTCTCCATTACCTTATCCTTGAATTATTGTAACAGCTTCTTGGCTAGTCTCTGCCACTTCAGTCTCTCCTTACTTCAATGCTTTCTGTAGCTGGGCGGCCACTAGAATAACTGTCGTCCAACAGCTGTAAGAATGAAGTCCCCCATCACCGTTTTCATCTGTCACTTCCTCACTAGGCAAGCCTCTGAAGCTTCCCGTGGCTTTTCCTATCTAATCAAAGCCCTCAGCTCGGCATTCAAACCTGTCTGACCATAAGCAAGAGCGATAATCCTGGGCTTTTGTGGCCTCTCATAACACCAGCCAAGGTCTCTGAAATCCCTACAGACCCTCCACACTGTGTCTCAATTTCCTTATTCACAGAAGACAGCATTAACTCTCACTCCCATCTTTCATCAGACCTGCTGGAATACAGAGCATCTAGTAAGCATGCTGTCTGCATACTAAGTCCCAGGGACACTCCACCTACTCCTTTCACACACACGTCCCTAATAAATCACACACTGCTTGTGAGAACAGAGAACATGGAAAGGATACACATTTCATTGTCACACTTTCAGAGCCCCCAGAGAACAAGTCTTCAGCCCCCTTGGCATTTGCAGAAAGCACTCTCCCCTCCTTCTGCTTGTAGAATGATGGTGGTCAGAGACTGTCCTACAAGTCGGGTCCCTTTGTGTGTCCTACCTGTCATGAGCCTCATTCATCTACAGCAGAAATCTACTCACTACACATTTTATTAACTTTTCTCTGTTTCCAGTCTCACTTTTCTCACTTTTTCTCTTGTGTTTCCTTGTTGCCTGAACCCACATCTTGGGCTCTGCTTTTGGATAAACCAGAATGGAGGCCTGGGATCCGTGAGGGAAGAGCAGGCACGTGTGCTCAGGTGTCCATTCTCTCTGGGGCACGTCTGCAGTGTCCTGGGCAGCCACCTGTCATGGGGTCATGGAGTCTGATTCCCACCCACACTGAGTCTCCCTTGTTATAGACCAGTGGTGCCCCACTAGGGCCAATTTTCAGGCCCCTAGGCATTTGGTAATATCCGGAGACAGTGTTGTTTGTCACGACGGGGGATGGGCATAACTACTGGCATCTAGTGGGTGGAGGTCAGGGAGGCTGCAAAACCTCCTACAATGTGCAGGACAGCTTCCTACAACAAAGAATTATCTGGGCCAAAATGTCAACGCTGAAGTTGAGACATCTTGTCATAAAGGAAGCATGAGAGCAACTCTGTCCCCGGGGAGCAATCAGACCATTTGGGTATCAGGCTAGATGTGCGGCTCAGCTACTTACAGGAGGTATCCGGGGAGACCATCTGGCCGGCACTGGAGACCTGGGGCCCATGGAGAAGAGAGGGGGCCAGATTCCTACTGGAAGCTGAGCTGGGGTGGCCCAGGCTGGGATAGGATAGATTCTGGTCTAGCTGCTCGTCCAGGCAACACAGAGCAAAGCCCTGGGGTTATTTTTCACTCTTGCACCACAGAAAGGAGGCATCAGCTTGCCCTCTATCCCTTCCTTCTTAAAGGAATATTCTTAAGAACATTCTCTAGACCTGCAAACAATTGCATTAACATAAAAATACAAAGCCCTCTATAAACGAATAAGTCCTATCCAAAGAGGAAGCCCCCAGTGTCCCTCGAACTGCTCCCCATCTCCACACGCATAACAAACTGCAAGGTACGAGGGAAACCCAGACAGAGGAGATTAGCCCACTGCCACCTTGGCTGATCCAAAATGAGTAGGATTGCCTCAAAATTTTCTGGGCACAAAGAACATTTTCCTTAAAGGTTCTAACTCTCAAAGATATCACCGTGTGTTTCCTCAGAAGCACAGAGCAGGATCCATGGTGGGATTAAAATCACTGGCGTCCCAAGTAAGAAGGCATCAGACAGGACAATGATCCAGGTGAGCTACCTGCCCAGAGAGACCAGGATGTAGAGATGCTGCCTGGACCCCACTGCACCTGGAAGAGTGCTGCTCAGGAATTCCAGCCAAAGACACCAGGCAGGACTCAGTCACCACTGAGTGAGCACCTGCCTCCCTGAACAGCTCCCTGGGCTGCGTAATTAATCAGCCCCACTCCTGTAGGTGGCCTCCTGCCAAGGTACGGAGATGGCTACCCAATCCTAGCTCAATTTCGGTCTCACATTAAATCCTTATGTGCTCTGGAGCAGCTTTGCAAATCAATGATGGTTTCTTTTTGGGAAAACAGAGAAGCAGAGAAGGGTAGCAGCCCGCTGATTGACAGAAATCCACAAACCTGGCAGCCAGCTCCAGCCCAGAAAACAAAAGGGTCTTTGGTTCACCTGTCAAGACTGTGCCCTTCCTCGGCTTCTTCCCTGGAAGCTTATCTGATTCCTTGAGCCAGGTGTGATGGAGCGAAGAGCACTGACATCATCACCCAGGGTAAGCGGCTGGCTGGCTGGCTTGGAAGCCGCCAGGGAAAACTGGCATAAGATGCTGCTCTCAGCAGTGGCTGCGGCTGCCTGGGAGACAGTGGATTTCTCTCCTTCAAACTGGCAGCTCAGAGAAAAAAGGAAGGAAATTAGGGGCCAGGGCTGTTCCCTGGGAGTGTCTGTGTTTACCTCTTGCCCTTGCTTCTACTTTCCAAAAGGTCCTTCCAAGAAATAAAAGAATCTTTCAAAGCTATAGGGAGGTATTAGCCAGACTTAATCAGGCAGAATCTTTAGTTATTATTTAATTATTCTCTTCCACTCATTTTTTTGGTTTTTTCTTCCAGTTTTATTGAGATATAATTGATATATAGCACATAATTGACATACAGTACAAGTTTAAGGTGTACAGCATAATGATTTGACTTATGTATTTCATGAAACGATTATCACAATAAGCTCAGTAAATATCCATCACCTCATATAGATACAAAATTAAAGAAAAAATATTTTTCCTTGTGATAGTTAAGTCTTTTAACACCTTTCATATATAACATACAGCAGTGTTAGTTATCATGTTGTATATTACATCCCTAGTACTCATTTTTCTTATAACTGGAGGTTTGCACATTTTGGCTACTTTCATCCAATTGTTCCCACCCCCAACTCTGATAACCACAAATCTAATCTCTTGTTCTATGAGTTTGTTTGTTTGTTATTGAAGTATAATTGACCTACAACACTATGTTAGTTCCTGGTACGCAACATAGTGATTTGATATTTCTATACACTTCAAAAGGATCACCACCTAATCATCATCGGTCACCATATCTAATTTGATAATCATCTTTTTGATAGGTGTGAGGTGATATCTAATTGTGATTTTGATTTGCATTTCACTGATGATTAGTGATGCTGAGCATCTTTTCATGTGCCTAGTGGCCATCTGTATGTTTGCATTGGAAAAATGTCTATTCAGGACCTATGCCCGTTTTTTAATTTGTTTTTGTTTTTTGTTGTTGAGTTGTATGAGTTTGTTGCATATTTTGGATATTAACCGCTTATTGGATATATCATTTGCAAATATCAGCTCCCATTCAGGTGGCCTTTTTGTTTGGTTGATAGTTTCTTTCACTGTGCAAAAGCTTTTAAGTTTGATGTAGTCCCATTTGTTTATTTTACTTTTGTTTCCCTTGCCTGAGGAGGCATATCCAAAAAAAAATATTGCTAACACCTATGTGAAACAGTGTACTGCTTAGGTTTTCTTCTGGAATTTTTATGGTTTCAGGTCTTACACTTAAGTCTTTCATCCATTTTGAATTTATTTTTGTATATGGCATGAGAAAGTAGTACAGTTTGATTCTTTTGTATGAAGATGTCCAGTTTTCCCAACACCATTTATTGAAGAGACTCTCTTTTCCTCATTTTATTGGATTGGCCAAAAACTTTGTTCGGGTTTTTCTTTACAATGTTACAAAATTTGGGGCCAACCCAATATATTCTTGCCTCCTTTGTCATAGATTAATTGAACATAGACCTACATTTCCAAATGTAGGTCTTTTACCTCCTTAGTTAGACTTATTCCTAGGTATTTTATTCCTTTTGATGTGATTGTCAATGGGATTGTTTTCTTAATATCTCTTTCTGATAGTTCATTGTTAGTGTATAGAAATGCAAAAAATTTCTGTATATTAATTTTGTATCCTGCAACCTTGTAAAATTCATTGATGACTTCTAATAATTTTTTGGTGGTATCTTTAGGATCTTCTATATATAGTATCATGTCATCTGCAGTGACAATTTTAATTATTCCTTTCCAGTTTGAAGTTCTTTTATTTCGTTTTCTTGTCTGAGTGCTATGGCTAGGATTTCCAATACTGTGTTGAATAAAAGTAGAGATAATGGGCATTTTTATCTTGTTCCTGATCTTAGAGGAAATGATTTCAGCTTTTCATCATTGAGTATGATGTTAACTGGGAGCTTGCCATATATGGCCTTTATTATGTAGGAGAGGTATGTTCCCTTTATACCCACTTTGCAGAGAGTTTTTGTCATAAATGGATGTTGAACTTTGCCAAAAGCCTTTTCTGCATCTATTGAGATCATTTTATGACTTTTATTCTTCTATTTGTCAATATGGTGTATCACATTTATTGATTTGTAAATATTGAACAGTCCTTGCAACCCTGGAATAAATCCCACTTGATCATGGTATATGATCTTTTTAATGCATTGTTGAATTTGGTTTGCTAATATTTTGCTGAGAGTTTTTGCATCTATGTTCATCAGTGATATTGGCCTGTAATTTTCTTTTTTTTGTAATATATTTGTCTGGTCTGGATATCATGGAATGAATTAGGAGGCATTCATTCCTCTGCAATTTTTGGAATAGTTTTAAAAGGATAGGTGTTAACTATTCTCTAAATGTTTCATATAATTCACCTGTGAAGCTGTCTTGTCCTGGACTTTTGTTAGCTGGAAGGTTTTGTTTTGTTTTTGTTTTCTTTTACTTCTGATTCAATTCCATTACTGGTAATTGGTCTATTGAAATTTTCTATTTCTTCCTGGTTCAGTATTGGAAGATTGTACATTTCTAAGAACTTGTCCATTTCTTTTAGGTTTTCCACTTTATTGGCCTATGTATGTTCATAGCAATCTCTTATGATCCTTTGTATTTCTGTGGTATTGATTGGTGTTGATTTTCCTTTTAAATTTCTGATTTCATTTATTTAGGTCCTCTATCTTTTTTTCTTCCTGAGTCTGGCTAATGGTTTATCAATTTTGGTTATCTTTTCAAAGAATGAGCTCTTAGCTTCATTGATCTTTTCTATTGTTATTTAAGTCTCTATTTCATTTATTTCTCCCTGATCTTTATGATTTCTTTCATTCTACTAACTTTGCATTTTGTTTGTTCTTTTTCCAGTTTCTTTAAGTGTAAGGTTAGATTTTGGGGTTTTTTGTTTGTTTGTTTGTTTCCTGAGGTAAGCTTATATCACTATAAACTTCCCTCTTAGAACTGCTTTTGCTGAGTCCCATAGATTTTGGATCATTATGTTTTCATATTTATTTTGTTTTGTATTCGTTTGCCTCCAGGTATTTTTTTATTTCTTCTTTGATTTTTTCAGTGACCCACTGGTTGTTTATTAGCACATTATTTAGTCTCCATGTGTTTGTGTTTTTGCAGTTTTTTTTTCTGGTAATTGATTTCCAGTCTCATAGCATTGCAGTCAGAAAAGATGCTTGATATGATTTCAGTCTTCTTAAACTTACTAAGACTTGTTTTGTGAAAAAGTATGTGATCTATCCTGGAGAATGTTCCATGTGCACTTGAAAGGATTGTGTATTCTGCTGCTTTGGGATGGAATGTTATGTATATATATCCATCTGACCTAGTGAGTCACTAAGGCCAGTGTTTTCTTATTGATATTCTGTCTGGATGATCTGTCCATTGATGTAAGTGGGTAGAGTCCACAACTATGATTGTGTTGCTGTCAGTTTCTCTCTTTATGTTTGTTAATATTTGTTCTGTGTATTTAGGGGCTCTCATGTTTGGTGCAAATGTATTTACAACTGTCATATCTTCTTGGATTGATCCTTTGATCATTATGTAACATCCTTCTTTGTCTCTGGTTAGAGTCTTTGTTTAAACTCTATTTTTTCTAAGTATTCCTACCTAGGCTTTCTTTTCATTTCCATTTGCATGGAATAACTTTTTCCATCCCCTCACTTTCAGTCTGTGTATGTCTTTAGATTTGAAGTAAGTCTCCTGTAGACAGCGTACATGTGGGTCTTGCATTTGACTCTATTCAGCCACTCTGTGTCTTTTGATTTGAACATTTAATCTATCTATATTTACTGTAATTATTAATAGGTATGTAATTACTGCCCTTCTGTGAAATTGTTTTGTGGTTGTTTTTATAATTCTTTTTTTGTTCCTCTGTTCCTTTTTTATTCTTTTGCTCTCTTCCCTTTTGATATGATGACTATCTTTAGTGTTATGTTTGGATACCTATCTCATGTGTGTGTGTGTGTGTGTGTGTGTGTGTGTGTATCTATTATAGATTTTTGGTTTGTGGTTACTATGAGGTTTATATATAGCAATATATATATGATTATATATACACATATATATGATTATTTTAAACTGATGATCTCTTAAGTTCAAAGGCATTCTAACAACCCTGCATTTTTACTCCCTCCTACATGTTTAATTTTTTGTATCATATTTATTTACATCTCTTTGTTTTGTGTAGCTCTTAACTTCTTAGTGTGGGCATAGATGATTTTACCATTTTTGTCATTTAACCTTCTTACTTGTCATTTAACCTTACCAGCTTTATAAGTGGTTGATCTACTACCTTTGCTGTGTATTTGCCTTTACCAATGAGATTTTTCCTTTCATAATGTTCACATTTCTAGGTGTGTCTTTTCTGCTTAGAGAAGTCCCTTTAACATTTCTTGTAGAGCCAGCTTTGTGGTGCTGAACTCTTTTAGCTTTTGTTTATCTGTGAAACCCTTTATGTCTCCTTCAAATCTGAATGAGAGCATTGCTGAGTAGGGTATCGTTGGTTGTTGGTTTTTCCCTTTCATCACTTTACGTACATCATGCTACTACCTTCTGGCCTCTAGAGTTTCTGCTGAAAAGTCAGTTGCTAGCTTTATTGTAGTTCTTGTGGCTTCTTACTTGCTGTTTTTAATATTCTCTCTTCATCTTTAATTTTGCCATTTTAATTACAGTGTGTCTTGGTGTGGACCTCTTTTGGTTGATCTTGTTTGGGACTCTCTGTGCTTCCTGGACCTAGTTGTCAGTTTCCTTTCCCAGGTTAGGGAAGTTGTTAGCTATCATGTCTTCAAATATGTTCTCTTTCCCTTTCTCTCTCTCTTCTCCTCGTGGGACTCCTATAATGCAAATGTTAGTACACTTGCTGCTGTTCCAGAAGTCTCCTAAACTGTCCTTACTTTTAAAAATTATTTTCTTTCTATTCTGCTTGAGTGTTTTCCACTACTCTGTCTTCCAGTTCACTAACCCATTCCTCTGTAGTTTCTAATCTATTGTTGATTCTTTCTAGTGTATTTTTTATTTCAGTTATTGTATTCTTCAGCTCTGTTTGGTTCTTCTTTATATTTTCTAACTCTTTCTTAAGCTACTCACCGTGATCATCCATTTTTCTCCCGAGTTTGTTGAGCATCTCTATTACCTTGAATTCTTTATTGGGAAGAATGCTTATCTCCACTTCACTTAGCTCTTCTTTTGGGTTTTTATCTTGGTCCTTCATTTCAAAAATATTTGTCTGTTGCCTCATTTTGCCTGATTCTCTGTTTTTATTTCTGTGTATTAGCAGGTCAGTTATATATTCCAATCTTGGAGAAATGGTCTTATGTAGAAGGTATCTTATGGGGTCAAGCAGCACATGTCCCTCTGTTCACCAGAGCTATAGGCTCTAGGGGTACCCTTTCTGTGGGCTGTGTGGGTCCTTGTGTTGGGGCAGGGCTGACCACTGTGGGCATGCTGGTAGGCATGACTGGCCCCCAACCCAGTTGGTTGCCAGTTCCTACCTAGTGCAGAGGCAGCTGACTGATGGTGGATGGGGCCAGATCATGGCATGGCTGCTTGCAAGAATTGCGGAGTCCCATTTCTGGTGCTGACCCACTGGTGGGTGGGGCTGGACCCCTGCACTAATAAGCCAGAGGGAGGATTCCAAAATTTTGCTTGCCAGCACCATCATCCTCATGGTAGAATGAGCTTCCAAAAATGACTGCCAGCATCTATGTCTACCATATGAATCCCAGTTGCCTCCTGCCTCTCCCTGAGGCTCTCCAAAATCAGCAAGTGGGTCTGACACAGGCTACTTTCAAATTACTGCTTCTGACCTGGGTCTCAGAATGTGTGAGTTTTTGTGTGTACCCTTTAGGAGTGGAGTCTCTGTTTCTAACAACCTTCTGGCTCTCCTGAAAGCAAGCTCTGCTGGCCTTCAAAGCCAAATGTTCTGGGGGCTTGTGTTCTCATTGTAGGACCCCTGGACTGGGGTGCCCATTGTGGGACTTAGACCCCTCATTCCTTGGGGAAAACTCTGCAATTGTGGTTATCCTCCTATTTGTGGGTTGGCCACCGAGGGGTACACCTATACCACAACTCCACCCCTCCTACCTATCTCGTTGTGGTTCCTTCTTTACATCTTTAGTTGTGTAAGATTTTTCTGCTTGTCTTCAGGTCATTCTCATCAATAGTTGTTCTGTAAATAGTTGTAATTTTGGTGTACCCATAGGAGGAAGTGAGCTCGGGGTCTTCCTACTCCACCATCATGTCCACAGTCCCCACTTCCACCCATTTTGACAAGCAAGTACACTATTAGGATTTTTCTAGAGAAAGGGCTCTCAAAGTATAATTACTGGGACAGGTATCACCAGGGAATTTTTTTGAAATGCATATTCTCAGCCAACCCCCAATCCTCTTGAGTCAGAAGCTGTGGGGGTGGGCTCAGCACTTTGTTTTTACAAGCCCTCCAGGTGATTCTAATGCACTCCTAAGCTTGTGAGCAAGAAGCAGAATTCATTTCCAGTCCCAGGCATCACAGGTGATTTCAGCTTCAGGAGAGTTCACACCTGGCAAATGCATTCCTTTCATTTAGCCTTCCTCACTGATATCACTGTGGCACGGCCACCCCTCTCCCCAAAATATTATTTACTGACTTCAAGTTTTTCAAAATTTGCAATTTAAACTTCTCCCTGGAGTGTGAATATTAGCATAGATTTCTCATAGAATGCAAATGTTGCTAGTCGGATGCATTTCAAAGCTGAAAAGCCCTCACACCTGTCATCCAATTAGTAAAATGCTTTTACCCTAATACAGGCAATCCTATATGAATCCTGTCAGCATTCTTAAAACAAAACAGTTACTTGTCTGAAAATGACTGTATGGTGGGGAGGGGTGGTGGTGAAGGAAAGAATGTATATAGTGAATGTAAATGTGTGTGTATAAGGTAACTGTCTTAGGCAAATATCTCACACAAAGATTATTTAGAGACTATTTCTATTGAATAATAACACCTCTCCTCTCTAAAACGCTTATGATAAGGTCACAATACTTCACCTTGGCTTTCATGGTTCCCTGGAATCATTGCTCAGTACAGCCTTCTATACTCTCTTTTCAAGCCATCCAGAGGGCACCCTCCCTGCCTTTTCCACATCACCATGGACTTCTTGGCCTGTCTGCTTTGCTCTCATGTGCCCACATTGACCTCTCCTCTGAAGATTCCCCCAATCCCTCAGTTGGAATAAAGTCTTCCTACTCCATCTCCCTACTCCATCTCCCTACTCAATTGGCAAAGATGAAATAAAATATTAGTACTCACTGTTGGCAATAATGTGATGAGAGAAGCATTTCCATACACTTCTCATGGGATGTAAATGGGAGCAACTTTTCAGGAGAGTCACTGAGTAATATATCCAATGACCCAGTAAGTCTACTTTTAAGACTTTATCCCAAAGAAATGTTAGGAAAATAATGTTCATTTTTTAGGGAATCTGTCCAATCCATAGACCACCATCCCCTGTTCTTTGGTAACTGGCTCCTGTGTGTACTGGGGATTTGGCATAAAGGTTGAGAGCAAATTTTGGAGCTGGCCACCTGCATTTGAAACTGGCTCTGAAACATGATACCTCTGTCACACTGGGCAAGCAATTTAAATTCTCTGAGCCGTGGTGTTATCACCCATTTAAAATAATGACATTAGTGCTCTCCCTCCTGTGCAAAGGTGGTGTGAGATGCCCCATGGTGAGCACTTGGCCCAGTGCTGGCATCCGGTTCCCACACAGGAACTGTGAATTAGTGTTGCCTTATGATTTTATGCCTCTCTGAAGCCAACTGGACCAAGGTGATGCACATAACAGAAGCTGGATCTATCAGACTATTCTCCTGGGAGTTTGGAATTGTGATTGAGAGTCAGGTAGAGAGTTTCTCTGTTGCTGGAAGCATAACATAAAACATATTCTTCCATGTGGACTCAGAATCTGTGAAGACTCTTTAGAGATTAAGAAGTTTTACAGCACAACAGCAGAGGCAAGAAATGGTGAGTCCTGGGGGCTTCCCAAGCCTCGGTTCTGCTCTCTACTGGAAGCTTGGCTTTATTTCCATCCTTGGGTTTTAGGAAACACTAAATTCCTTCTACTGAATAGATTAGCATGGTGATTACTGTTTATCTGGTCCAGTTTTTTCCTTCTTCTGCCTTGCTCTGTGACTTGAGGACCAACAATGAGATTGTGGTCATCCAGGGTCACTTGCCCTTGTGACCACACCCTGTTACCTTGTGATTTCATCTTTGAGTTTTTTTTTTTTTAATTAAATTCTCAATTCTATCACAGTCTTCTATAGCATAAAGGATATGCATGGGATTTTCTTTTATTCCCTGAGGTACAGTGTTCTTCTAGACTAGGTTCTTTGTCTTTTCTTCTTATGTTTTCTCCTACTTTGCAGTGTAGTTATAGTTACCATGAGGTTTTCTTTGTCGTATCATGGTTATCATGAGACACTTGTCCAGAATTTCTATTTGATCTGCTACAGTGTGAGAGAGTAAGTTCCCCTTAAGTTCCTTTCCACTGAGACCTATTCGTATCCCTCTAAACGACAAACGGGCATTCCAGGTCCTAGCAGGTTGTTTGTTTTTAATTTTGTTTTTGCTTTTGTTTTGGTGGACCTGGAGAGCTCAAGTGGAGTGGCTGAAAGAGAAGGAAAGAGGGGACTTACTTGAGGCTGCGAGCAGCCCTTCTTAAATGCGGAACTTTAATGTCTCTGGATTTTGATAGATGACTGTTTTAAACCAGCGTTTGTGACACCTGTGTAGCGGTGGCGTGTCCTATCACCCTGGCAGATAGTCTGAGTGCTCCCCATTCCTGGGGGAGCCCTGGAGCCTGTCCTCAGTCAGGGAGGGTCATCCTCGGTTGTTCACTTCTCATTTAACTCTTCTACTTCCCCAGTGAAAAGAGAGAAAATGGAAGAAGTCCTTTGTTTCACTTCTCTCCAGTTTGAGGATGATGAATGGGAATTTTAGGGCTTTTGTAGACTCTCTGTGATTAAGATGTTATATCTGCCAAAACTTTTCCTTTCATCCTGGGCATGCACAAACTACATTTCCTAGCCTCTCTTGCAGTTAAGGGGGGCCATGTCTCAGAGGTCTTCTGACCAGGTGAGGTCAGCCACTTTCAAGATTATTCCATAACAACTTATCGTTTGTGGTTTTCTAACTTTCTTCTCCTTAATGGAGAGGACCCTGAGACCTTAGAGGAAGAAGGATCCATAGATGGAAAGAGCCTGGAAGCTACCTCAGTGGAGTAACCATGTTGGTGTGTAATGAGCAAGAAAACAGCATGTAACACATTAAACACTGAGGTTGTATCATTGCGTGTTTCAACAATTACCCTACCCTGAATAGTATACTCACCAGTATTGCTTCTTAAATCTTGGAGCTGTGGTTCAGAGATATGCCACGTCTCACTATAGTATTTTAATTCTTTTCTTGCTGCCACTTGGGGAAATCTGGGGCATTCAATTATTTTCCCTTTCCTTATTTTATTCTACTGGTGATCTATTTTTTGTTTAGTGCTAGTTTTTACTAGCTTTTATTCATTTCATTAAAGATATTTTGTAAACCCATGTCAAGCAGACATTGTTACCTGAAAGTGATTCGGCATATTTTTAAAAATCTATTATAACCATTTTCCCATTCTATCTTGCAGTATATGTAGGTAATTACAAGCCTGTTTCTTTTCCAGACTGTAAGTTTCATGGATTCAAGAATGATGACCTAGTTTTATGGTGACTCTCGTGGGTACCACAGCAGCTGGTTCATAGTAGGCACTCAATATTTTTTGACTAATAGGTATACTTGTCATCTGTAAGACAGGATGACTGAGTCCAGAATTTTGTCTGCAAGTTGCAGCTGAAGGTAAATATAAGTGGACTCAGCACTGAGAGAAAACACAAGTATAAGCTGCAAATAAATCTTTCAATGGCCATACAAATGATTCTGCCAAAGAAGCTCAACAATTCATCATTTTAACTGCAATAAGAAAAAGTAAGCACAATCTACTGAAGTGCCAGATTCCTTGTCAATTACGTAGAAATACTCAACAAATCTACTTTGGGAATATCAACAGAAACCCAGTAAAAGTTTTGGAACTGTTAATGTTGCTCAAACACAGGCATGCCAGCTTTGCTGCTTATTGACACACACATTGTAGATACAAGTCACTCAATAAACCTTCAATGATATAATCCAAATTTTCCTTTAAAGGGTGCAGCCTCATTACTTTTGAAGTACATTGGTACTTTCTAGCACTTAACTGAAAATTCTAAAAACCAACAGACCCCTAGAGGAATAATGAGATGTGTAAATGGGACCAAATGGGTGATTGCCATCTTTTGCCTTTTCCTGGGCTTCCTGAGTTAGTCTGTCCAAAATCCCCATCCATGCACAGAAGTTCAAGGCCATGGCTGGTAGTCACTGGAATCTAAAATTTAGGCTGAATATAAAGCAAGATCTTCCTTCATTCCCTTTTCCTATCTATATATCTATCACTCCTTCATGAAGTAGAAAATGTCATTTCCTACCAGCTGATATTCCCAAATTCACCTCGTCTCAGAGGTCTAGATCCAACTGAATACTCCATGTCTCCAGGGGATGCCCCATTGGCACCAGAAGTGATGTGCATAAGACAAAACTCTTGACTGCCACCATCCCTGTCCTATCTTAAACCCACCTGGGGGGGGGTGGCCTCACCATCTTAATGTCCCACACTTAATCACATTGCAATACAGGGAACCATTTTTTATTCCTTACTCTCTTTATTTATCTCTTCAGAAAATCTTGTCATCACTTCCTCTGAGGTATATTTCTCTACATCTCTTCTTTCACAGAATAATCTTGGTCATCACCTCATCTCACCTAAACCCCAGCAGTAGCTTCCTAATCAGTTTCCTTCTTCTTTAGCATTTACTGCTAGTCTATCTACAAAATACAGCCAATGCTATATTTTAAAAACACACATCAAATCAAATTAGCCTCTCCTTATGAAAGCCCAAAAGGCACTAAATAATTTCACCCGTGTTGCTCTCTATCCACATCCATCCACATTCCATATCATTTTCCTCCTTCAACATTTCCTTTTAGTGATGATTGTCATCCTTTTAGTTGCCCCTATATGCCAAGCCCTTTTCCTTGCATTTGGCTCTTGCACGTGCCATTTACCTCCTGTTAGATGTTTTTCCCCCCTTGAAATAGCTAGTTCCCTATTCTTCCCATCTCACTTTAAATGTTACCTCCTCAGAGAAGCCTTCCCAGACTGCCCTCCTTGATCTTTTCCACCTGGGACATTGTTTTGTTCACTCAGTGTATTGTATAATGCTTGACACTTAGTCAGTGTTTAATAAATATGATTTAAATAAATGAATAAATGATTAAGAGAATTTCTTTATGTGAGAGAGCCACTGTAATTGAGATGATACTTTTATATGCTGTTTCTTGTCAATTTATAAGTCAACCGTCACCCAAGCTTTATAGTGAAACAGGTGGAGTTTTTCATGAAGCAAAGAGTTATTTTTGCTCCCCAAAGGGAGAAAAAATCAGGACTAATTCTGGCAGAGAAAGTGCTAGTAAGGTCAATTTAACAAAGGGAGAGAACAGAAATAGCTAACAGGAGGGGTTGCTTTATCTATTGTGGAGTAGACGTGAACTCCTTCTTGGTCCCTACTGTAAAATCTACCTAGCTCACTAATGCATTTTGAGAATATCAAGAAGTGCTAAATCTTGCATCTAGATTCACATGGATTAAGCCAGTGCTTGGGGCCACCTACGAAGCCTGCTCTCATAGACAAAGGAACCAGAGAATGAGGGAGACGGTGACATCCTTACAACCATGTGAAAGGAAAGAATTTTTAGAACAAGGTACAAAATGCAAAAAACATAAAAGAAAACTTGATACCTTTGAATATATTGAAATTAAAATTACTTTTAAAACCCACATGAACAAAAGGAAAAGACAAGCCACAGACTGGAAAATGCATTTACTGTGCGTATCACCAACAATGTTTTAGTACCCAGAGTATATAAAGAACACCAACATTTCTCCTTGGAGAACAATTCCACAATATCTGGTAAAGTTGAAGATATTCATATCCCAAAACATAGCAATTCCATTGTAGTCTGAGCCTCTGAAGAACACTTATATGTGGAAAAATGGATAAGGATGTTCTTTGCAGCATTGTTTGTGATAGTGAAAAACTGGAAACATCCTAAGAAAATGGATAAATAAATTATGGCAAAATCAGACAAAAGAAAACTATAGAGTATTTATAAAATTTTAAAACATGCCTGCCAAAACTATGTACCATTTATAGATATGTGTATTAAAAATATGAAAACATGCATGAGAATAAAACACATCACATTCATGAGAATGGTTCTTTCTGGAAAGGAAGGCAAAGGAATGGAATCAGCCAATCTGAGGAAAACAATGACGATCTATGAGTGGAAGGGGCATCCATGGGGGCTTGTTATGTTTGCACTAAAGTCATTTGTATACGTGTAAAGTCTCTAAAAATTACACTAAAAATGTTAAAACTTAGGAAATAAATATAAAGAGAAAAAAAGTAGAATAAAGTAAGACAAAACCTGGGCTGAGGTTAACAAACAAAACCCACACTGTATACTACCATCCACATGGCAAAAAAATGATTCTAACTCTAGGACATTTATTGAAATAATCTCCTAAACTGTGTTCTCAATTGTAGGAAGTTAAGTCCTGGCATGCAGACCACGACACTGCATAGAGTCAAAACTTTCAGAACCCCCGGTTTTGGGGGTTTCAGCAACTATTGCAACCCCTCTGCTTACCCAGGGAGGAGCAGAAATCAGCCTCTGACTCCACCTCCTGCAATGTAGATGGCAAGAAGGGTGAAGTAGCTTGCCTAGTGGACATATTTCTGAGTTAGTCTGACAGAAGAGGCATAAAATGCATCTCTAAAAGCAAATGAAATTATATCGTCGTAAACAGGTAAAAGCTCTGGATGGGGTGCAGCAAGCCCAGTCAATCACTCCAGGCTGCTCTCTTTTCCTAAAATAATCCAGGATCTTTTCTGCTGAAGGAAGCCATGAATTTTTCTGCTCCTAAAGCAGCAAGAGCACACCTCCACCCTGTTGGCTGTGAGAAAACCTCCTAAGATAGATGGGAGGGGAAAATAAAATAGAGCAAGAATTTGGACTCTGAGGAGAAAAAATATGGGTCATGTTTTTGTCTCATTCTGCTCATCTTTGGAGAAACGAAATTCACTTTGAATCAACTAGGGATTTAACCTCCTTGTAAGGAGGCCAAGATTTTATCATAATATAAAACCTGACACAATTACAATTGAATTTAAACCAGAGGCGTTTTGGTCTTTATTTTTCCCGGAAGCTCTGACAGACGCTAGTGCCCATAAGAAATGAGCAATATAAAAAGACATTCTTTCTTTACAATAGGTCAGGACGCATCGCTTCGCTTCCTCATCTTTTCCCAGTAGCCAGTAGCCTTGGCAATTCTTGGGCAATGGCGGCTCATCCTGGGGGTACCCCAACTCTCCAGGAAGACATTCAGACTTGTGTGCCTCCTTTGCTCAATTCCCCATGGCCAGGGTAAATGGGACCTGGATCCCCAAAGAAGTGTTGCCACTACCCCAACTTCTGGAGTCCAGAGACAGGAAACTTTCATGGTGGTGAGTACCATGTCACCCCTGCCTTCCACAGAGAGTGGCAGGCTGTGATATCTCCATTTAGAAACAGGTCACCCAGATTGTGATGACATATATTTACATTTCAAACTACTTCCAGCAAAGCTTGTGTAATCTAAATGAATGTGACACCCTTGGGGAAGATAATTCCTTGATGTGAGGACACTCCAGCGGTAGTTAGTTGACATTTATTCAGAAGACCACACACCAGAGATGGCATCCACAAGGCTTCAGCTAGTTTGATCTCTGATCAACCCAGAAGTGTGCTAATTAGCGTCATGAATATTATAAATGGATTGTCATTGGTGAAATCAATAGTTTGTTAATAAGCATAATGAGTATCAGATATGGGCTTTCCTTGGTGAAAATTACAGTCTTCAAGATACAAGGATGGGTTAGAATATGGCAGATATATCCCTACTCTTACATGAACAGAGAATTTTTAAAACTCTAGCACACCTCCCACCCTTAGTAATAGCTCCCTACGTTTAATTCCTACTTGGTCCTGGGATGCTGGTTTGGAAGATTCTTTCTTTACAATATTTGTTTTTAGTATTTGACAGTTTTTTTGTTTTTTTTGTTTTTTTAACTTTGGGTTTATTTATTTATTTATTTATGGCTGTGTTGGGTCTTCGTTTCTGTGCGAGGGCTTTCTCTAGTTGTGGCAAGTGGGGGCTACTCTTCATCACGGTGCGCAGGCCTCTCATTATCGCAGCCTCTCTTGTTGCGGAGCACAGGCTCCAGACACACAGGCTCAGTAATTGTGGCTCATGGGCCTAGTTGCTCCACGGCATGTGGGATCTTCCCAGACCAGGGCTCGAACCCGTGTCCCCTGCATTGGCAGGAAGATTCTCAACCACTGTGTCACCAGGGAAGCCTGGTTTGGAAGATTCTTGATCATTTGATTCTAAAAAGAAAAATGGTGAAAAAATGTATGCCACAGATTATTTCACATTTGCCTCAAGTGAAATTTTCATACCAGGTGATTTGGGAGTGGACAAAAGGACAGAGAACCAGGATTTCATTAAGTTTATAGAACTTTGGCCTTGCTTGCTTTAGATTTTAGATGTATGGAAGAATGCTGTTTGAGACTTGTTTTCCTTATAGCTCATAGAGATACAGGGCGGGAAATAGCGAATCTTACCACCTCTAATACTAAAAGGAAGCTAGTTGTGCATAGCCAATTAGGTTTAAGTCAGCTTTTAGCATAAGGACTAAGGCAGACTCAAATAATGACTCAAAGAGAAAGCAGAATTGGCAAAGATCGACATACGTAATTGGTCAATAAATGACTGACGGGAAAAGAGAGTTAGAGACAGGGGGACTTATAGGGACAAAGAGAAGTAAAAAAAGAAAAATAATTGAAGGTACCAACCCGGAATGGGAATGATAGGAAATATGGAAAACAAATAGGTAACATGAAAATATATATTCAAAGCTTGGGAATAAGATAAAATCATGACCGCACATCCTTTCAATGTCAGAGGAATATTGTCTAGCCAGACGTCCTCAGGATTATTTAATTTTCTGGGAGAAGGTACCTTTGTTTGATTAGCTATTTCCCTTGATTAGGAATTGTAATCTTTGAAGTTAAATGTTAACTTTAGATTTTCTCTGACACAAACGCAAATGACACCTGAACACTAGAAATGGTAATGCCAAAATAACCATTTTTATTACTTATATTTTTACCATTTTACCAGTTTTATTGCCCTGAAGGAAGTAGACAAATTTTGTATCTAAATTTAACAGTCTTATTCCAGGAGTAATTCTTTCAGGGCCTATATAAAATGAGATTTTCAAATTCTCTTTGAATCAGCTTTAACATCCTGCTGGTTCCCTCATTAATGAATTAAATAAATCTTTGATATGATCATCATGTTTTAATTTTATTTTAATTATACTTGCGTAGAAAGTTAGAAGAGTTGCCAACACATTTATATGTAGCTTCCAATGGCTCAAAGAGTCAAGAGACAGATTGTTGCCTTATTATTGCTCTCCAAATACCTACAGGGAAAGATATTACATGTTCTCTTTGGGTGGAAATATTTTCATTCGCATTTCACAAAGAAGAAAACTGAGCTTGAAGAGGTGAAGTACATTTGCCTTCATTAAAAGTACCAGAGCGTGTACTCAAAAGGATGCCTGAGTCTTTTGCCCAAGTTATACAACCTTTAGATTCCATGAATAGAATTAGAAAATGAAATTAAAGAGTCGCCACATAAACACACTTCTATCTGAAGCAGCCTCTTAGTGCAACTGCTCTGTGTTGCTCCAGGCACTTTGCAGAAGCTTCTAGTGCTGTCTAGCAAAGGCTTCTGCTGCCTGAGGCTGATTTTCCTTCCTCTGTGAGATGATCTGCATTCTTATCAAGAAAGCAAGTTTTATGGGCTCCTCCTACAGCTCTCTCCTAATAGCCAGATAAAATAATCTTGGCTTTGGTTCTAACTAGGGCATTTGGGGGAACAATGCAATTACTATTGCAATTTTGGAATTGTCAGCGAATGAAAGAAAATACATCCAAGAAGAGCAAAATGTTCTAAAACCAACATTCTCCCCGTTTTGAGACCAAGGTTTTAAAAAGTTACATATTCCTCATTTTTTCACTTTCTTTCTTCCTTTAGAACTTGCAGATTAATTTTGATAGACAGAGAGAGGACAGGGAAGTCAGAACTTCAACAAGACTCCCAAAGAGGAGAGAGATGCTGAGAAAGGACCCTTTTATTATCAACTCATCCCACTTGTTGTATTTTTCTGGGCGTCCTGCTAGATACATCCACTTATGGAATTTAGGGTCTATTTATAAAGGCAACATGAACATAGAGCAGATAGTTCAATCATCCAGTATGAAATGTTGTGAGACAGACCCTAAATGTTATAGAAATTCAGAAGGATGTGGGTGGGGTGGGGCAGGGGAAACCAGGTCACCTGTCAACACAGGTTAAGTGTGAATGTAGAGATCAAAGTCCATGGGGGTCGCCAGTAATTTGTAATGTGGCCAAGCAAGAAATAAAGATTTCCAAGGGCAAGATAGATCTGTTTGCAGAGTTTGTCTTATGTGATAATAATAATAATAAAGTCCCATTTATTGAGTTCTTACTTTTTGCCAGGTATAGTAAGTAGCAATTCACACATTTGTCATGTGTATTTAATTTCATTTGGTCCTCAGTCTGTGAGATAGATAAAATTACACCCATTTTACAGATGAGAAGACTAACATGCTGCCCAAGATCTTAACCGGGGGTTACTGAGTTCATTCCCTGTGTGTTCACATGGAGGGGGGACAGTACACGTGTGCCAGGGTGGAGGTGGGACAATCAATCACGTGGTGAAGTTGCAAGGCACTGAGGAACAACAGGCGTTAGAGAATGACTTTGGATTTTTTTCTTCGGTCCACGGTGTGATGAAATCAGGATGCAGGATAGAAAAGCAGAGAGAGGGAAAGGAGAACCTGGATTGTAATACACATTTCTTGCCAAAAGATTAGTTCCTTCTATTTAAAAAATATGTTGTTGGAGGAGAGTAACGGTGGCAAGAACTGACCATCTTGCCTCCAGTCTCACTAACAGCCAATGCATTTCACCACTACGGCCAGTGGGAGTTTTATGAAATGTCCATCTGATGCTCTCTTAGCCACCACGTCAAATTATTTCGGTTTTTTATGAGTATATACAAACTCCCGGGTAGAGCATGCAAGGCCCTTCATGGTCCAGCCCTCATGAAACCCCAATGTCACTCCCTGCTGTTTGTCGTCTGCTCACCAACCCTTAGTCATACATCCACCCAGTGCACCATATCTTCCATATTCACCAAATACTTCCTGCTGGCCCCAGAGACCTTGCCCTGGAAATCTTCCCGTGTGTTGTTCTGTGTGCCTGGAATACCCTTCCTCTTTGTCCACACAGGCCTTTGGATTTCACTTGCTACGCCTCCTTCTCCAAAAAGCCTTTCCAACTCCCGCAGACTAGAGTCAGATGACTTTCTGTATATACTTAACCGTGTCATAGCACTCACTACTCTCGCACCACGCTGTTTTCCTGTTTGTCAATCTCATCACTAGACTCCAAAGATATCATCACATGCTTCTGTTCCTCCGCCATCCATTTCTTTCATACCTCTTAAGATACATATACATCTTTATTCATTAAAAGGGCTTTATTGGGTAGAGCCTTCAACTGGGCTCTAGGGAACAAAAAGACATATAAAATATGTTTCTTGTCCTTGAGGGAGTTTTTTAGGAAACTTGAAAAAAAAATTTTTTTCAAAGAAAAATAACATGTACCAGATGTAGTAAGTTGAATGACGACTCCACAAACGATATGTCCACTCAGAACGTGCTCTTATCTGGAAAAAGAAAGGGTCTTTGCAGATGTAATCAAGTTAGGTATCTTTAGATGAGATCATCCTGGCTGATCTGAGTGGGCCCTAAATTCAATGGCAAGTGTCCTTATCAGTGGAGAAGATTCTAAGAGAAGAGGAGAAATACAGGAGAAGGCGATATGAAGACAGAGGCAGAGGATGGAGTAATGAACAAGCCAAGGATCGTCAGCTGTCCCCAGGGGCCAGGAGAGAGAAGCAGGGGACAGATTCTCCCCCAGAGCTTCCGGGAGAACCAGCCCCATTGACACTTTGATTTTGGACTTCTGGCCTCTGGAGCTAAGAGGGGATATACTTCTGTTGTTTGAAGGCTTCCAGTTTGTGGTAATTTGTTACAGCAGCCATAGGCAACTAATACACCAGATAATAACAATAACAAGAAAGCAAGACCTCACTTACCTTTAGTGCTTTTGCACATGTTAACTCAGTTCCAACGATTTAATATGAGATCTTTTCCTTTTCCTTGCACACATTTTCCGATCATCAGACTTTAGTGACGTGCATTAAAGATGCAGTAAGTGCTTCATAAGCATTGATTGACAGGTAACTATATTTTGTGTGATAAGAGAGATACTACCACAAGCAGAACAAAAGTGCAAACAAATACAGAAATGTGTGCCTCCCTTACCTCTAAAGGGGGAAAAAAAAATCTATCAGCAATAGGAAAGAACTGTCAAAGGTACATGATATCGAGGACCTCAATTGGGAAACATTAAGTCACAGCACAAGCTCTTTTGTGACAGTGTAAAAGTATACATTTTTCACCATGTTAGAAAATAAATATCTACCACCTTGTCCAAGTTACACATTTTAATCATGCTCCACAGTGATCTCCAATTCAAGAGAGGTATATTAGTAACCAATATATTCAGAACTACTTAGGATTTTAACAGTGGAGAAAAGAGTTTCTTTTCCAAAAAAAAATTTTAAATGGGCAAACAAAAGAGGGAAAAAATATACAATAGACACTACTGGCTGGAACTGAAGGGGATATAGTGAAAAAGGGGAGCCAAATTTTTCTCCTTTTATGATTTGAAGTTTGATAGCTTACACCGTTAGTTGGTGCCAAATGCTGTCCTTCCCACTGAGGGAAACAGTCCCTGAACTCAGGGAACTTACATTCTAGTGCTGCTCTTACAAGACTACAAAACAAAGCATTATGTAAATCTGTAATAGAAAGAGCAATGCAATCATCAGCTTCTGCATAATATTAACAGTTAATTAGTATTGAGTGCTTATTATGTAATAGGCACTTTTCTAGGCTCTTTTCTTTTTTTATTTTATATTGGAGTATAGTTGATTTACACTGTTAAATGTGTTAGTTTCAGGTGTACAGCCAAGTGATTCAGTTACACATATACATATATCGATTCTTTTTCAAATTCTTTCCCATTTATAGGCTTTTTTTCAAGTTAATTTATTCAATACAACAATCTACTATCACCTCTATTTTACAGAGGAGGAAACAGGCACAGAGAAATGAAGTAAATTGCCCACTGGTTGATAAACGGGAAGTGGTAGAGACAGGATTGAAATCCAGCAGCCTGGTCCAGAGCTCTGGGTTTCAGTTACTATATTATCTTGCAACAAGATGCTATAAGAGTAACTTAGAACAACTGTTAACAATCATTTTATGGAATTAATTAATTAGTCTTTAGTCCACATCACACAGCACAAATTCAATAACAACCTCAGTCTCATACTCACTGTTTGAAAAAAATGTGGAAAATAAGAATACTTACTTTGCAGGACTCATGTGAGGATTCAAGACTAGAATGGCTTGTAAATCAACTATACTCCAATGTAAAATAAAAATTAAAAAAAAAAAGACTAGGATGGGTGTGAATGTACCAGAACAAAAAAAAAAAGGAATTTAATAAACACTGAGTTTAAAAAAATTATACACAGACTATTCTATGGACTCTTCTTTACCTTTAAAGCATTAGCTTAAAATTGTGTTGAAAATGTGTAAAGATAATAGTGAAACCTCCAAAGTATATAATAAATCCACAAGTCATTTCCTATAGCAAAAAAAAAGCTATATTTTCATGAAATTGTCATATTTTCCTCCTGGGCACACAGGAAAACTACATTTCACGGCCCAACTGGTATCTGAGAGGAGCCATGAGCTCTTTCCTAGTTAATGGAATCTGAAAGAATGTGATATATACCACTTCTAGATCTGGCCTCTAAAACCTGCACTTCTGCATCTAATGTATCAGCCCTGTCAGACAAATCCTCCTACTGAGGGCAACTGGAAAAAGTAGATGGAATGGGAAACAAAGAAAAACAAAACTAAAAACTTCTCTTCAAAGCAATCAGAGAGGAGGAGCTTCAAGATGGCGGAAGAGTAAGACGCAGAGATCACCTTCCTCCCCACAAATACATCAGAAATACATCTACATGTGGAAAAACTCCTATAGAACACCTACTGAATGCTGGCAGAAGACCTCAGACTTCCCAAAAGGCAAGAAACTCCCCACGTACCTGGGTAGGGCAAAAGAAAAAAGAAAAGAGACAAAAGAATAGGGACAGGACCTGCACCAGTAGGAGGGAGCCATGAAGGAGGAAAGGTTTCCACACACTAGGAAGACCCTCCGTGGGCGGAGACTGCGGGTGGTGGAGGGGAAGCTTCGGAGCCACAGAGGAGAGCGCAGCCACAGGGGTGCAGAAGGCAAAGCGGAGAGATTCCCACACAGAGGATCGGTGCCCACCAGCACTCACCAGGCCGAGAGACTTGTCTGCTCACCTGCTGGGACGGGTGGGGGCTGGGAGCTGAGGCTCAGGCTTCAGTCGGATCGCAGGGAGAGGACTGGGGTTGGCGGCGTGAACACAGACTGAAGGGGTTAGAGTACCACGGCTAGCCGGGAGGGAGTCTGGGAAAAAGTCTGGACCTGCAGAAGAGGCAAGAGACTTTTTCTTGCCTCTTTGTTGCCTGAAGCACGAGGAGAGGAGATTAAGAGCACTGCTTAAAGGAGATCCAGAGACGGCGTGAGCCACACCTATCAGCACAGACCCGAGAGACAGGCATGAGACGCTAAGGCTGCTGCTGGTGCCACCAAGAAGCCTGTGTGCAAGCACAGGTCACTGTCCACACCTCCTCTCCCGGAAGCCTGTGTAGCCCTCCACTGCCAGGGTCCCGTGATCCAGGGACAACTTCACCTGGAAAACACATGGTGTGCCTCAGGCTGGTGCAACGTCACACCAGCCTCTGCCACCACAGGCTCACCCTGCACTCCATACCCCTACCTCCCCCCGGCCTGGGTGAGCCAGAGCCCCTGAATCAGCTGCTCCTTTAACCCCATCTTGTCTGAGCAGGAACAGACGCCCTCAGGCGACCTACATGCAGAGGCAGGGCCAAATCCAGAGCTGAACCCCGGGAGCTGTGCGAACAAAGAAGAGAAAGGGAAATTTCTCCCAGCAGCCTCAGGAGCAGCAGATTAAATTTCCACAATCAACTTGATGTACGCTGCATCTGTGAAATACCTGAATAGACAACGAATCATCCCAAATTGAGGAGGTGGATGTTGGGAGCAACGATATGTATATTTTTTTTCCTTTTTCTCTTTTTGTGAGTGTGTATGTGTATGCTTATGTGTGTGATTTTGTCTGTATAGCTTTGCTTTTACCATTTGTCCTAGGCTTCTGTCTGTGCGTTTTTTGTTGTTGTTGTTGTTGTTGTTGTTTAATTTTTCTTAATAATTATTTTTTATTTTTTATTTTAATAACTTTATTGTATTTTACTTTACTTTATTTTAACTTTTTTGTTCTTTCTTTCTTTATTTTCTCCCTTTAATTCCAAGCCGTGTGGATGACAGGCTCTTCGTTCTCCAGCCAGGCATCAGGGCTGTGCCTCTGAGGTGGGAGAGCCAAGTTCAGGACACTGGTCCACAAGAGGTCTCCCAGCTCCACATAATATCAAATGGTGAAAATCTCCCAGAGATCTCCATCTCAACGCCAAGACCCAGCTCCACTCAATGACCAGCAAGCTGCAGTGCCAGACACCCTATACCAAACAACTAGCAAGACAGGAACACAAACCCATCCATTAGCAGAGAAGCTGCCTAAAATCATAATAAGGCCACAGACACCCCAAAACACACCACCAGAAGTGGAACTGCCCACCAGAAAGACAATATCCAGCCTTATCCACCAGAACACAGGCACTAGTCCCCTCCACCAGGAAGCCTACAAAACCCACTGAACCAACCTTAGCCACTGGGGACAGACACCAAAAACAATGGGAACTACGAACCTGCAGACTGTGAAAAGTAGACCCCAAACACAGTAAGTTAAGCAAAATGAGAAGACAGAGAAACACACAGCAGATGAAGGAGCAAGGCAAAAAACCACCAGACCTAACAAATGAAGAGGAAATAGGCAGTCTACCTGAAAAAGAATTCAGAATAATGATAGTAAAGATGATCCAAAATCCTGGAAATAGAATGGAGAAAATAAAAGAAACGTTTAACAAGGACCTAGAAGAACTAAAGAGCAAACAAACAGTGATGAACAACACAATAAATGAAATTAAAAATTCTCTAGAAGGGATTAATAGCAGAATAGCTGAGGCAGAAGAACGGATAAGTAACCTGGAAGATAAAAAAGTGGAAATAACTACTTGAGAGCAGAATAAAGAAAAAAGAATGAAAATAATTGAGGACAGTCTCAGAGACCTCTGGGACAACATTAAATGCACCAACATTCGAATTACAGGGGTCCCAGAAGAAGAGAAAAAGAAAGGGACTGAGAAAATATTTGAAGAGATTATAGCTGAAAACTTGCCTAATATGGGAAAGGAATAGTTAATCAAGTCCAGGAAGCAAAGAGAGTCCCATACAGGACAAATCCAATGAGAAACACGCCAAGACACATATTAATCAAACTGTCAAAAATTAAATACAAAGAAAAAATATTAAAAGCAGCAAGGGAAAAACAACAAGTAATACACAAGGGAATCCCCATAAGGTTAACAGCTGATCTTACAGCAGAAACTCTGCAAGCCAGAAGGGAGTGGCAGGACATATTTTAAGTGATGAAGGAGAAAAACCTACAGCCATGATTATTCTACACAGCAAGGATCTCATGCAGATTTGACAGAGAAATTAAAACCTTTACAGACAAGCAAAAGCTAAGAGAATTCAGCATCACCAAACCAGCTTTACAACAAATGCTAAAGGAACTTCTCTAGGCAGGAAATACAATAGAAGGAAAAGACTCACAAGAACAAACCCACAACAATGAAGAAAATGGTAATAGGAACATACATATCGATAACTACCTTAAATTTAAATGGATTAAATGCTCCCACCAAAAGACACAGACTGGCAGAATGGATACAAAAACAAGACCCATATGTATGCTGTCTACAAGAGACCCACTTCAGACCTAGGGACACATACAGACTGAAAGTGAGGGGATGGAAAAAGATATTCCATGCAAATGGTAATCAAAAGAAAGCTGGAGTAGCAATTCTCATATCAGACAAAATAGACTTTAAAACAAAGACTATTACAAGAGACAGAGAAGGACACTACATAATGATCAACGATCAACCCAAGAAGAAGATATAACAATTGTAAATATTTATGCACCCAACATAGGAGCACCTCAATACATAAGGCAAATACTAACAGTCATAAAAGGGGAAATCGACAGTAACACAATCACAGTAGGGGACTTTAACACCCCACTATCACCAATGGACAGATCATCAAAAATGAAAATAAATAAGGAAACACAAACTTTAAATGATACATTAAACAAGATGGACTTAATTGATATTTATAGGACATTCCATCCAAAAACAACAGGATACACATTCTTCTCAAGTGCTCATGGAACATTCTCCAGGAGATATCATATCATGGGCCACAAATCAAGCCTTGGTAAATTTAAGAAAACGGAAATCACATCAAGTATCTTTTGCGACCACAACACTATGAGCGTAGATATCAATTACAGGAAAAAATCTGTAAAAATTACAAACACATGGAGGCTAAACAATACACAACTTAATAACCAAGAGATCACTGAAGAAATCAAAAAGGAAAACAAAAAATACCTAGAAACAAATGACAATGAAAACACGATGACCCAAAACCTATGAGATGCAGCAAAAGCAGTTTTAAGAGTGAAGTTTATAGCAATACAATCCTACCTTAAGAAACAAGAAACATCTCAAATAAACAACCTAACCTTACACCTAAAGCAATTAGAGAAAGAAGAACAAAAAAACCCCAAAGTTAGCAGAAGGAAAGAAATCATGAAGATCTGATGAGAAATAAATGAAAAAGAAATGAAGGAAATGATAACAAAGATCAATAAAACTAAAAGCTAGTTTTGAGAAGATAAACAAAATTGATAAACCATTAGCCAGACTCATCAAGAAGAAAAGGAAGAAGACTCAAATATATAGAATTAGAAATGAAAAAGGAGAATTTACAACTGACACTGCAGAAATACAAAGGATCATGAGACATTACTACAAGCAACTCTATGCCAATAAAATGGACAACCTGGAAGAAATGGACAAATTCTTAGAAATGTACAACCTTCCAAGACTGAACCAGGAAGAAATAGAAAAGATGAACAGACCAATCACAAGCACTGAAATTGAAACTGTGATTAAAAATCTTCCAACAAACAAAAGCCCAGGACCACATGGCTTCACAGGCGAATTCTATCAAACATTTAGAGAAGAGCTAACACCTATCCTTCTCAAACTCTACCAAAATATAGCAGAGGGAGGAAGACTCCCAAACTCATCCTATGAGGCCACCATCACCCTGATACCAAAACCAGACAAAGATGTCACAAAGAAAGAAAACTACAGGCCAATATCACTGATGAACATAGATGCAAAAATCCTCAACAAAATACTAGCAAACAGAATCCAACAGCACATTAAAAGGATCATACACCATGATCAAGTGGGGTTTATCTCAGGAATGCAAGGATTCTTCAATATACGCAAATCAATCAATGTGATACACCATATTAACAAATTGAAGAATAAAAACCATATGATCATCTCAATAGATGCAGAGAAAGCTTTTGACAAAAGTCAACACCCATTTATGATAAAAACCCTCCAGAAAGTAGGCATAGAGGGAACTTGCCTCAACATAATAAAGGCCATATATGACAAACCCACAGCCAACATCACCCTCAATGGTGAAAAACTGAAACCATTTTCACTAAGATCAGGAGGAAAACAAGGTTGCCCACTCTCACCACTATTATTCAACATAGTTTTGGAAGTGTTAGCCACAGCAATCAGAGAAGAAAAAGAAATAAAAGGAATCCAAATCGGAAAAGAAGAAGTAAAGCTGTCACTGTTTGCAGATGACATGATACAATACATAGAGAATCCTAAAGATGCTACCAGAAAACTAGTAGAGCTAATCAATGAATTTGGTAAAGTAGCAAGATACAAAATTAATGCACAGAAATCTCTTGCATTCCTATACACTAATGATGAAAAATCTGAAAGTGAAATTAAGAAAACACTCCCGTTTACCACTGCAAGAAAAAGAATAAAATATCTAGGAATAAACCTACCTAAGGAGACAAAAGACCTGTATGCAGAAAACTATAAGACACTGATTAGAGAAATTAAAGATGATACAAATAGATGGAAAGTTATACCATGTTCTTGGATTGGAAGAATCAACATTGTGAAAATGACTATACTACACAAAGCAATCTACAGATTCAATGCAATCCCTATCAAACTACCAATGGCATTTTTCACAGAACTAGAACAAAAAATTTCACAATTTGTATGGAAACATAAAAGACCCCAAATAGCCAAAGCAATCTTGAGAAAGAAAAACGGAGCTGGAGGAATCAGGCTCCCAGACTTCAGACTATACTACAAAGCCACAGTAATCAAGACTGTATGGTACTGGCACAAAAACAGAAATATAGATCAATGGAACAGGATAGAAAGCCCAGAGATAAACCCATGCACATATGGTCACCTTGTCTTTGAGAAAGGAGGCAAGGATATACAATGGAGAAAAGACAGCCTCTTCAATAAGTGGTTCTGGGAAAACTGGACAGCTACATGTAAAAGAATGAAGTTAGAACACTCCCTAACACCATACACAAAAATAAACTCAAAATGGATTAAAGACCTAAATGTAAGTCCAGACACTATCAAACTCTTAGAGGAAAACATAGGCAGAACACTCTATGACATAAATCACAGCAAGATCCTTTTTGACCCACCTCCTAGAGAAATGGAAATAAAAACACAAATAAACAAATGAGACCTAATGAAACTTAAAAGCTTTTGCACAGCAAAGAAACCATAAACAAGACAAAAAGACAACCCTCAGAATGGGAGAAAATATTTGCAAATGAAGCAACTGACAAAGAATTAATCTCCAAAATTTACAAGCAGCTCATACAGCTCAATATCAAAAAAACAAAAAACCCAATCCAAAAAAGGGCAGAAGACCTAAACAGACATTTCTCCAAAGAAGATATACAGATTGCCAACAGACACATGAAAGAATGCTCAACATTATTAATCATTAGACAAATGCAAATCAAAACTACAATGAGATATCATCTCACACCAGTCAGAACGGCCATCACCAAAATATCTAGAAACAATAAATGCTGGAAAGGGTGTGGAGAAAAGGGAACCCTCTTGCACTGTTGGTGGGAATGTAAATTGATACAGCCACTATGGAGAACAGTATGGAGTTTCCTTAAAAAACTAAAAATAGAACTACCATATGACCCAGCAATCCCACTAGTGGGCATATACCCTGAGAAAACCATAATTCAAAAAGAGTCATGTACCAAAATGTTCATTGCAGCTCTATTTACAATAGCCAGGACATGGAAGCAACCTAAGCGTCCATCAACAGATGAATGGATAAAGAAGATGTGGCACATATTTGCAATGGAATATTACTCAGCCATAAAAAGAAACGAAATTGAGTTATTTGTAATGAGGTGGATGGACCTAGAGTCCGTCATACAGAGTGAAGTAAGTCAGAAAGAGAAAAACAAATACCATATGCTAACACATATATATGGAATCTAAGAAAAAAAAATGGTCATGAAGAACCTAGGGGCAAGACGGGAATAAAGACGCAGACCTACTAGAGAATGGACTTGAGGATATGGGGAGGGGGAAGGGTTAGCTGTGACAAAGTGAGAGAGTGGCATGGACATATATACACTACCAAACTTAAAATACATAGCTAGTGGGAAGCAGCTGCATAGCACTGGGAGATCAGCTCCGTGCTTTGTGACCACCTAGAGGGGTGGGATAGGGAGGGTCAGAGGGAGGGAGACACAAGAGAGAAGAGATATGGGGTCATATGTATATGTATAGCTGATTCACTTTGTTATAAAGCAGAAACTAACACACTATTGTAAAGCAAGTATACTCCAATAGAGATGTTAAAAAAAAAAAAAAAGCACTCAGAGATGTTTGAAGGCATTGCAGAGTTATCAGGGCAGATGGAACTGAATGTCCATGATGCTACTACTGACCAGAAACAAGAAATCACTGAGGTGAGAATAGCTTTCTACACCACCTTTATCAATCTAATCATCTATCAATGTACATAACAAATTGGCTAAATTTGGAGAAAAAAGAGCAGAAAGCAGCTGCCAGCTAAGCAGACCTATTGACCTTGTGTCATGCTGGGGGGACAAAATCAGAAGTTTAGGGCCCATCTGGTACAAATCTCTGCAGAATTACACTTCATGGTTAGAATAAAGCAGATCTTACAAGAACTGAAATACAACCTCAAATCAGCTCTAATCCTTTAGCCAGAAACTAAACAAAATCCTTTCTGGAGAAAGAAAACAGCATCCATACATAGACTCTAACATTTATGAAACACAATTTCCAGCATTCAGTTCAGAATTACCAGGCATGTAAAGAGACAGAAGAGAAAAGGCAATGAAAAGAAACAGATATTAGGGTGATGCAGATATATGAGCTACCAGACACAGACTTAAAATAACTGATTAATATGTTCAAGAAAATAGAGTCAAGATGATCATTTCACCAGAGAACTTGAATCTATGACAAATTAAGGAAATTCTGGAATTAAAAAAAATACAATTACTAAAGTTAAGAATACAACTTAGAATTCCATACAAAGTGAATACCTCAAAAATGAAGGTGAGGAGGGTGTAAAGAGTTTGGAAGTTGTCACTCTTTCCCAAGAACAAGTAAAAACTAAACACACTAAAAAATCAACAACTCTTCTTGGATCCATAAGAGAGGGGAGGACAAAGGGCAAACTGCTGCCCCCAAGTTTGGAGAAACAGGGCATACAGA
The DNA here is from genome assembly GCF_965194825.1 of Balaenoptera physalus. Lineage (NCBI taxonomy): Eukaryota > Metazoa > Chordata > Mammalia > Artiodactyla > Balaenopteridae > Balaenoptera > Balaenoptera physalus. Next base: position 55,282,801 of record NC_138896.1, on the reverse strand, counting down.
TCATCATGGCTTTTCAGAGCAGAGACTCACAAGAGGAAATTGCTGCAGGACGAGTACCAGGGTAGGAAGACCTGACCTGTCATTGATGAATTGCTTGAGGCTCAGTGTGGAGAACTCCCAGAGTTAAATCCTCCAGGGGACCCAGTCACAGGGGGACCCCGCAATACTGTGAGATTTATCTCCAGGAACTCCACCAGATTCTTATGTAAATACCTGAGAAAAAGTCCCTCAGGCTTCTTCCAGGGAGAGGGAATCATGAACCATTTTGAAATATAAAAGAGCTCTCTGTTCTTCTCAGCAAGGGCTGCCCTCAGGGAAAGCTACAATCGACACTTGAACAATATGGGGTTTAGGGGCACCTATCCCACTTGCAGTGAAGAACCCACGTATAACTTTACAGTTGGCCCTCCAGTATCTATGGTTCTGCATCTGCATATTCAACCAACCACAGATCACGTAGAACTGTAGTGGGAAAACCCATGTATAAGTGGACCCTGCAGATCAAGCCCACGTGGTTCGAGGGTCAGCTGTATTTTAGCAGAGCCTAACCTGCTGGGGGCATAATCAGAGCCTAACCGACCTGGGGAAAGGGAAATCCCTAACTCCAGCCACTCGAGCCATCCTCTCCCACCTAAGTGGGGAGAAAACTGAGAAACCCTTGTGCGTTCACAGTCCAGAGGCATAGGCTCACTGGGGGCCTGAGACCTAGAATGCTACCCCTCCCCCACACCTCACCCCCACATCACTAAAGATCTACTCACAGCAGTTCCTCTCACCCAGTACATCATGGCCAGCTATAAAGAAAAAATCATAAGACATACAAAAATGCAAAAAATGCAATTTGAAGAGACAGAGCAAGCATCAGAGAACCAGACATAACAGGGATGTTGGAATCATCAGACAGGGAATTTTAAACAGCTATGATTACTATGCTAAGGTCTCTAATGGATAAAGTAGATAGCAGGCAAGAACAGATGGGCAATGCTAGCAGAGAGATGGAAATCCTAAGAAAGAACCAAAAAGAAACTCTATAGATTAAACAAAAACAACAACAACCCTCTGTAAGAGAAATAAAGAATGCCTTTGACAGGCTCGTCAGTAGACTGGACACAGCTGAGGAAAGACTCATCGAGATAGAGGATATTTCAATAGAAATCTCAAAAACTGAAAAGCAAAGGGGACACAGACTGAAAAAACAGAACATAATTCCAGGGACTGTGGACAACTACAAAAGGTGTAACAGATGTGTAATGGGAATACCAGAAGGAGAAGAAAGGGAGAAAGGAACAGAGGAAATATTTGCAACAATAAAGACTGAAAATTTCCCCCAAATTAATGCCAGACACCAAACTACAGCTCCACGAAGCTCAGAGAACACCAAGGAGAACAAATGTCAAAAATCTACACCTAGGAATACCATCCTCAACTACAGAAAATAATGATACAGGAAAAATCCTGAAAGAAGCCAGAGGGAAAACATATTACCTACAGAGGAACAAAGATGAGAACTGCATCCAACTTTGCCTCAAACAAGAAGACAGTGGAGTGAAATTTTTTAAATCTTGAGAGAAAAGCAGTGAAGGTGAAATAAGACATTTCACAATGAATGGAAACTGACGCATTTGCAAGTACACAAGTTTTTATGTTTTATCTTTTTATGTATTACATGAGTTTTTAGGTATTACCTGAGTGTTTTATTTTCTGAAAATTCATCAATCTATATACATGACATGATAAAATTTTATTTTTGAAAAAGGTCTACAGAATGATGAGTGAAGATTGATAAACAGTGAAGCGTTAATGACTATATCCAGCCTCTCCCACTAAACTGACCACCGGCCACCAGCTCAATTTGTAGATGATAAAACTAGTTAACTTCAAATCATGTTCACTCTTTTGCTAATTACATAGACTGGACATTTTTACTACTGGACTTTTCATTACCTAAATATAACCAGAAAGTTCATGGGGCTCCTGAGCCTTCATCCAGGGTCAATGTTTTAAGAACTGGGCAATTTAAAAAAGTGTTGCATTTATAATATTTTGTAAATCCTCCTCAGATGGTCTGCTTGCTCTTTCCTTGTCTCTGTGCTGAAGGCAGAGGATGTTGTGGAGGACTTGAGTCACAGCTGCCAGATCAAGGAAATCCACTGTGGATTTCTTGTGAATGAGACATAAGCTTTCACAATATTTCAAGGCTGTGACAGCGTTTAGCCTCACCTAACTAATTCATTGCTCTTAGAAGTTTCCAGGTAAACCAAATCACCAAAGCCTCAACAATGAAAAGGCAGAGTGGCAGACAATGTAACATGTTCAACAAGTACTGTTTTGGGCAAACCTCTCTGCTGATAATAACTACAATGTCTCAAGCCTTCATCACCAGCCATGTACAATGTTAACTTCTTCACATATGTTATTTCATTTAATTTCTACAACCACCCTTTCAAGTGAGTATGACCATCATTGTTCTATAGGTAAAGGTAAATGAGGCCCAGACCCCCATTTAGAAAGTGATCTGTTCCAGGATCCACTGCATTCTAGATTCAAAGCAGGTCTGTCTTAGCCCAGAGCCTGTGAATTCCATTAAACCAGCATTTCTCATGCTGAGCAATCTGATGACTGATTTCTCAAGGGACCCTGTGACTTAGGAAGTTACTGTAACTCTCTGAGCCTCTGTTTTCTCATCCATAATTCTCAAAGATAGTAAAACTGGGATTGTTCTAAAGGAAGGTTATAAAGTGTTTGGAATAGCCTGGTTGCATGGGAGTTGTCTAACACTGGTTAGCTACTGTTTCATTAATGTGGGTGTGATTATTGAGTAAGTAGATGATCCAAGGAAAATTTTAAAAGGTTAGGGAGGTCTATGATCAAATAAATTTGGTAAGTCCTGGAGTGACAAAATTCAACAGGTCTTGTATGCAAGACATTGTCTCTCCAAGTAGGAAAAGTAAACTACACAGTGTTTCCAGCACTTATTTGCAGAGAAAAAACTTTTTTTCCAGAGCATATTTATTAACACCATTAATTCACTGAACAGACATTTATGGCACTGATACAATGACAAACACGACTTGCACAGTTCCTCCCTCATGAAGCTGGTGGACAGCAGGGGAAAGATACAAAAACAAGTGAAAAACAAATTAAAAAGTTACAAACCATGAAGAATTCTATGAGATGGAACGTGAGTGTACCTTTGAATGCTAGGAAAGCATGGAGAGAAAGGAAGTATTCCAGGGGAGGGGCAGGGTACTGGGGACAGGAAAATAACCCCTGAAAAATTTTCATGGAAATCAGAACCGATCTCAGGCTAACAGCTTTATCCCTGTTTGTTGTTTTCAAAGACTGATACTTAATCCCAACAGAAGCTATGTCCATTTAGGACAATTATGTCATTTGCCCAATTACCTTATTGTTGCTATGATAATCAAAACACAGAATGGTACAAATAGAGAAATTAGAGACTTTCGTACAAACATGAATTATGCAGATGAGGAAACCTAAGCCTGGAGAGGTTAACTGACTAGAACCCCATCTCTGGGTGCCCTAGACCCACACTATTGTCATTACATCATTGTTCATCGTTTTCTGAACTAGAAAAAAGCAAACATTCATCAAGCTTGGTACAATGCTAGGTGCTGGGGGGACAAAAGTGAATAATAACACAATCTCTCACCCTAGGGTACTTAGAGTGCTGTTGGGGGAATCTGGTTGAAATATAGGAAAATAATGTGATCAAGTTGAAATAGGAGCTCAGGGGAGCAAGAGAATAGAAAGAACAGATAGTGCTTCACAAGGTCCAATGAATCTAGAAGCAATAATTATTTTAAGAGTTTAGAGGAGGGTTTGGGATACCAGGGGAAGTCTTTTGCAAGAGATCAAACCTGAGTTAGCTGTAGAGATTCTGGAAGGATTTGAGAGGCAGAGTGAAAGAGAAGGTTTCCAAATGAGGGTGATGAACGAGTTATGGAGGGAGGGGTGGTGTGCTGTGCCTAGATTGGGGGAGGTGGTAACCAGCATAGGTGCAGCCAAGCAGGGGGTGGGAAACTCCAGCCAAGCCAAAATATCAGTTCAGTGGGTCACTGGTCATTGGTGTAAAAGCAACCTTAGAGTTCATGAGAGGAATATTCAGGTTTCTGTGAACGTGGTGAAAGGGGAAAATAATAAGTGAAAGGGGAAAATCTAGAAAGGCTACAGACTGTAAAATTCATACTATAGGACATCTTGGGAAAGGCAAAACTACAAAGACGGTAACAAGATCAGTGGTTGCCAGGGGTTCAGAGTGGGGTAGGGAGGATGAATGGGTGGGGTGCAGGGGATTTTTAGGAAAGTGAAACTATTCTGTACAATGCTGTGATGGTAGATACATAATAGTATGCATTTGTCAACACCCATAGTGTGTACAACACAAAGTGGGAAACCTAATGTAAACTATGGAACTTAGATAATCATAATGTATCAATATTGGTTCACCAACTATAACTAATGAGGAAGAAAGGATGTATGGGAACTTCCTGTACCTTCAGCACAATTTTTCTGTTAACCTAAAACTGTTCTAAAAAATAAACTATGGATATTAATGCTCTTTTAAAATTATAGATCTTATTAAAAAACAAAAATAAGACCTGCACTTGGGCACCATCTGGAAATCTGATTAAATAAGTGATGGGTCTCAGATACTCTTCTAAAGTACCCCCCATGCTATTTTTTTTTTTTTTTTTTGCCACACTGCGAGTCATGTGGGACCTTAGTTCCCCAACCAGTGGTCGAACATGCACCCCTTACAGTGGAAGTGCTGAGTCTTAACCACTGGACCGCCAGGGAATTCCCCACCCCCCGCCATGCTTTTAAACCTACAACACAGGCGCTGGCAAAGATTAGGACAAATGGAACCCTCACGCATCGCTGGTGAGAATGTAAGATGGTACACCACTTTGACAGTTTCCTATAAACAGTTTGACAGCTTCCTATAAAGTGAAACATAGACTTAGCATATGACCTAAGAATCCCACCCCTAGGTATTTGCCCAAGAGAAATGAAAACTTATATTATCCTAAAAACCTGTACAAAAATATTTATAGCAGCTTTATGCATTATCACCCCAAACTGGAAACAATCCAGAAGTCTTTCAACTGGTGAATGGATAAGCAAACTTAGGCATTTCCACACAGGGGAACACTACTCACCAATAAAAGGGAATGAGCCACTGATACACAACACAGATGAACCTCAAACGCATTTTGCTAAGTGAAAGAAGCGCTGTTCTAGTGAAGTGAGATAATCAACAAACAAATAAGCAAAGCATGCAGTAAATCACATAGTGATGTGTTATAAAAGTAACAAAGCAGAGAAGGGAGATGGGGAGTGCTGAGGATGGACTTGCAAATTCAAACAGGATGGTCAGCTGAGCTCTCTCTGAGAAGGTGACATTTGAGCAAAGACCTATGGGCATGAGGGGTGAGACCTTGTAATATGGGGGAGAGTTTGGATTGTACAGGAAATGCATGAGAAAATCCTTGGAGGGCATTACTGAGAAAGATCATGAATGAATTTCTATCTTAACTGACCACTCTGGCTGCTAGTTGGAAAACAGATTCTTGCAGTTTAAGAGAAGCAGGGGATGAGTGAAGGGACTATTCACAGTAGCTCAGGTGGAAGCTGACAGCTGAGGGAAAAATTCTTACTGCACAACTCCATAGACACACACACACACACACACACACACACACACACTTTTGAAAGGGGACATTCTCTCCCCTAAGGAAACAAAGATAGAACAGCTCCAAAAGGCATGATGTAGCTTGAGCAAACTGTTAATTAAGCCAGCAATGCAAGGAGTGAAAGGAGAAAAATGCTAGCTTTTAATGTCACTGAGACAGATGTTTACTGTCTCCAGGGAAGATGGGCAATGGAAAATGAACAGAGCTCAGTCTGATTAGCACTGATCTGTCTTCCCCAAGCGTGTGTTGTTGAGAAGGCTGCCAGACACAACTGATGGGAAGAGAGGATGACAAGGAAGACCCCCATCTGTCCAGAATGTTCCTCTGTTAAGTCCTACCCAAACCACCTCCTCAAAACTTTAAAACCCGATGTGCCACTTAATGGGATTCTATAACTAGTACTTCTGAGTAGTAGCTGAAATATCAGGCCCTGCCAGGTTCAACAAAGAATAACAGGTACACAGAGACCACAATCTTTGTGCCTATCTTAGTTTGGGTTTTCCCAGAAGCCAACTCTAAGCACAGATTCAAGTGCAAGCATTTATTTGGGAGATGCAGGAAGCGTTACTAAGAAAGTGGGGAAGTGACACAGGGAAGAGAAGGCAGCCCATCAAGCCAGCTTTTCCTGTAGGAAAATGGAGCTTGATCCTTTGTGGAAACACTGAGATACTGTGTAAAATAATACCTACGAGTTACACCACCCAAGGAATGCAGGAGCGGGGTATTGATACACCAACTGCTATTCCTCATTGGTTGAGGGCTGCTGAGGAGCAGGGAATAAGTTATTTTCCACTTGCTGCCAGCTTCCTAAAGTGGAGGCTTTAGAAAAAAGTCTTCAGGCAAAGAGATGCAGACACTAGCATTTGCATGTCAAAGGGAGCTCTCTGAAGTCATAAGGCCCAAGGATAGAGCAAAGCACTCACAGATTTTGCTACACTGCATGCTTCCCCTCTGTGCCAAGAGCAAGACATTTCTTTACCTCTGTCCGACATTTCCTCTGCAGAGGAAATAATTTCAACAAACTGCAAAAAGGAGGAACTCTTCCCTCTATTCATTTCTCTCAAAGCACTCCTCATTGATTTATCCATTACATTATTGTTATAAATTAATAAAGTAAGGCACGCATTAATTTACTTTATGAGTTTCTCAGCCACTGATTTCCTATTATCCCTTTCTATTACTCAACTCACTGACTCCTGCAGATAAATTGTCTGCAACACAAATGCATCCCAGACTCTTGGATTTTATTAATTATATAAAAGGTGTGTGATTTTTATTAACAACTCAACTCATCACTCCATATTCAAAACTTAGCCAATTAAACTCAAGTGCATATCAAAATAGGAAAGAGATTCCCAATTTCTACTTAATATTCTTATTGCCTAATGAATTGTTCATTCTTTCTAATTCTAGTGTCATTTACTTAATTTTCTTTTAATTTCTAAAATGTAAGAAAAACATGCCTAATTTTCTAGATGTGTGAAAATACACTGGCTTGATATTACTTGTGAAAATTTCCTAAGAACATTGATGAAAAGTGCCATCATGCATGATCAGTAATATATACACCACCTGACACAGTGCCAGGTACACAGTCGGCACTCAATAAACGCTTGGTGAATAGATGAATAAGCCTACAGTTATACGACCAACACTCATGCACAAATCAGGAGACCAGTTCTGTTGTCACTATAGCAGCTTTTTTATTTATGTGACATCTATTGTCCTCCTAGGTTTTTGGTGAGCTTGGTAAGGTGAAAATATATGTTTGTATTTCTTAGGGCTAATTGGTAGTTCTTTATTTTTATAGTCCTTTGCTACATTAATAAATTTCAATAAGAACAGAAGCCATTATTTCACCCATTTATTCATTCAAATATTTACTAAATGCTGACTATGGGCCAGGACTCATGAACAATTTTATAATGCAGATAAGGTTAGAATAATGCCTAACCTTCTAGAACATCATCTGTGATGAACAGTTTATAATGCAATGATAGAGCAGCCCACAGAACAAGGAAACTGACACCAGAGGAAATCTGGAAAGTTTCATCCAACATGGAATATTTGAAATGGGTCTTCTTCTGGCTCAGGAGGCTTCCAGAAGGTGAAAAAGTATGGAAAGGCATTCCATGTGAAAGCTCAACATGTGCAGAGTTGTAGCCTTTAAAAAAAAATTTTTTTTAACATCTTTATTGGAGTATAATAGCCTTACAATGGTGTGTTAGTTTCTGCTTTATAACAAAGTGAATCAGCTATACATATACATATATCCCTATATCTCCTCCCTCTTCCATCTCCCTCCCACCCTCTCTATCCCACCCCTCTAGGTGGTCACAAAGCACCGAGCTGATCTCCCTGTGCTATGTGGCTGCTTCCCACTAGCTATCTATTTTACATTTGGTAGCATATATTAGTCCATGCCACTCTCTCACTTCGTCCCAGCTTACCCTTCACCCTCCCCATGTCCTCAAGTCCATTCTCTATATCTGTGTCTTTATTCCTGTCCTGCCCCTAAGTTCTTAAGAACCATTTTATTTACTTTTTTATATTCAATATATATGTGTTAGCATACTATTTGCTTTTCTCTTTCTGACTTACCTCACTATGTATGACAGACTCTAGGTGCATCCACCTCACTACAAATAATTTCATTTCTTTTTATGGCTGAGTAATATTCCATTGTATATATGTACCACATCTTCGTTATCCATTCATCTGTCAATGAACACTTAGGTTGCTTCCATGTCCTAGCTATTGTAAACAGAGCTGCAATGAATATTGTGGCACATGACTGTTTTTGAATTATGGTTTTCTCAGGGTATATGCCCAGTAGTGGGATTGCTGGGTCACATGGTAGTTCTATTTTTAGTTTTTTAAGGAACCTCCATACTGTTCTCCATAGTGGCTGTATCAATTTACATTCCCACCAACAGTGCAAGAGGGTTCCCTTTTCACCACACCCTTTCCAGCATTTACTGTCTGTAGAATTTTGATGGCCATTCTGACCAGTGTGAGGTGATATCTCATTGTAGTTTTGATTTGCATTTCTCTAATGATTAGTGATGTTGAGCATTCCTTCATGGGTTTGTTGGCAATCTGTATATCTTCTTTGGAGAAATGTCTATTTAGGTCTTCTGCCCATTTTTGGATTGGGTTTTTTGTTTTTTTGATATTGAGCTGTATGAGCTGCTTGTAAATTTTGGAGATTAATCCTTTGTCAGTTGCTTCATTTGCAAATATTTTCTCCCATTCTGAGGGTTGTCTTTTCATCTTGTCTATGGTTTCCTTTGCTGTGCAAAAGCTTTTAAGTTTCATTAGGTCCCATTTGTTTATTTTTGTTTTTATTTCCATTTCTCAAGGAGGTGGGTCAAAAAGGATCTTGCTGTGATTTATGTCATAGAGTGTTCTGTCTATGTTTTCCTCTAAGAATTTGATAGTGTCTGGCCTTACATTTAGGTCTTTAATCCATTTTGAGTTTATTTTTGTGTATGGTGTTAGGGAGTGTTCTAATTTCATTCTTTTACATGTAGCTGTCCAGTTTCCCCAGCATCACTTATTGAAGAGGCTGTCTTTTCCCCATTGTATATCTTTGCCTCCTTTGTCATAGATTAGTTGACCATAAGTGCGTGGGTTTATCTCTGGGCTTTCTATCTTTTTCCATTGATCTATGTTTCTGTTTTTGTGCCAGTACCATACAGTCTTGATTACTGTGGCTTTGTAGTATAGTCTGAAGTCTGGGAGCCTGATTCCTCCAGCTCCGTTTTTCTTTCTTAAGATTGCTTTGGTTATTCAGGGTCTTTTGTGTTTCCATACAAATTGTGAAGTTTTTTGTTCTAGTTCTGTGAAAAATGCCATTGGTAGTTTGACAGGGATTGCATTGAATCTGTAGATTGCTTTGGGTAGTATAGTCATTTTCACAATGTTGATTCTTCCAATCCAAGAACATGGTATATCTCTCCATCTGTTTGTATCATCTTTAATTTCTCTCATCAGTGTCTTATAGTTTTCTGCATACAGGTCTTTTGTCTCCTTAGGTGGGTTTATTCCTAGGTATTTTATTCTTTTTGTTGCAGTGGTAAATGGGAGTGTTTCCTTAATTTCTCTTTCAGATTTTTCATCATTATTGTATAGGAATGCAAGAGATTTCTGGGCATTAATTTCATATCTTGCTACTTTACCAAATTCGTTGATTAGCTCTAGCAGTTTTCTGGTAGCATCTTTAGGATTCTCTGTGTATTGTATCATGTCATATGCAAACAGTGACAGCTTTATTTCTTCTTTTTTGATTTGGGTTCCTTTACTTCTTTTTCTTCTCTGATTTCTGTGGCTAAAACTTCTAAAACTATGTTGAATAATAGTGCTGAGAGTGGACAATCTTGTCTTATTCCTGATCTTAGAGGTAATGATTCCAGTTCTTCACCATTGAGAATGATGTTGGCTGTGGGTTTGTCATATCTGGCCTTTATTAGGTTGAGGTAAGTTCCCTCTATACCTCCTTCCTGGAGGGTTTTTATCATAAATGGATGTTGAATTTTGTCAAAAGCTTTTTCTGCATCTATTGAGATGATCATATGGCTTTTATCCTTCAATTTGTTAATATGGCTTATCACATTGATTGATTTGCATATATTGAAGAATCCTTGCATCCCTGCAATAAACCCCACTTGATCATGGTGTATGATCCTTATAATGTGCTGTTGGATTCTGTTTGCTAGTATTTTGTTGAGGATTTTTGCATCTATGTTCATCAGTGATATTGGCCTGTGGTTTTCTTTTTTTGTGACATCTTTGTCTGGTTTTGGTATCAGGGTGATGGTGGCCTCATAGAATGAGTTTAGGAGTGTTCCTCCCTCTGCTATATTTTGGAAGAGTTTGAGAAGGATGGATGTTAACTCTTCTCTAAATGTTTGATAGAATTTGCCTGTGAAGCCATCTGGTCCTGGGCTTTTGTTTGCTGGAAGATTTTTAATCACAGTCTCAATTTCAGTGCTTGTGATTGGTCTGTTCATATTTTCTATTTCTTCCTGGTTCAGTATTGGAAGGATGTGCTTTTCTAAGAATTTGTCCATTTCTTCCAGGTTTTCCATTTTATTGGCATATAGTTGCTTGTAGTAATCTCTCATGATCGTTTGTATTTCTGCAGTGTCAGTTGTTACTTCTTTTTCATTTCTAATTCTATTGATGTGAGTCTTCTCCCTTTTTTTCTTGATGAGTCTGGCTAATGGTTTATCAATTTTGTTTATCTTCTCAAAGAACCAGCTTTTAGTTTTATTGTTCTTTGCTATCATTTCCCTTATTTCTTTTTCATTTATTTCTGATCTGATCTTTATGATTTCTTTCCTTCTGCTAACTTTGGGGTTTTTTTTGGTTCTTCTTTCTCTAATTGCTTTAGGTGTAAGGTTAGGTTGTTTATTTGGTATGTTTCTTGTTTCTTGAGGTAGGATTGTATTGCTATAAACTTCCCTCTTAGAACTGCTTTTGCTGCATCTCATAGGCTTTGGGTCGTCGTGCTTTCATTGTCATTTGTTTCTAGGTATTTTTTGATTTCCTCTTTGATTTCTTCAGTGATCTCTTTGTTATTAAGTAGTGTATTGTTTAGCCTCCATGTGTTTGTATTTTTTACAGATTTTTTTCCTGTAATTTATATGTCATCTCATAGCATTGTGGTTAGGAAAAGATACTTGATATTATTTAAATTTTCTTAAATTTACCAAGGCTTGATTTGTGAACCAAGATATGATATCTTTTTTAAAAAATTAGTTTTTTTAAATTTTTTTTAAGGAAACTTGGTTGTAGTGTCACTGTATTAGTCATAGTTCTGCAGGAAAAAAATCAATAGGAGGGAAAGAAAGAAAGAAAGAAAGAAAGAAAGAAAGAAAGAAAGAAAGAAAGAAAGAAAGAAAGAAAGAAAGAAAGAGAAAGAAAGGAAGGAAGAAAGAAGGAAGGAAAGAAAGAAGGAAAGAAAAAGAAAGGAAGGAAGGAAGGAAGAAAGAAAGGAAGAAAGAAAGAAAGGAAGGAAGAAAGGAAGGAAGGAAGAAAGAGAGAAAGAGAGAGAGAGAAAGAAAGAGAGAACGAGAGGAAGGAAGGAAGGAAGGAAAGGAAGGAAGGAAGGAAAGGAAGGAAGAAAGAAGGGAAGAAAGGAAGGAAGGAAGGAAGGAAGGAAGGGAGGGATGGAAGAAAGGAAGAAAGGAAAGAAAGAAAGAAAAGAAAGAGAGAGTGAGAAAGAGAAAGAGAGAGAGAAAGAAAGAGAGAGAGAGGAAGGAAGGAAGGAGGAAAGAAGGAAGGAAGGAAGGAAAGGAAGGAAGAAAGAAAGGAAGAAAGAAAGGAGGGAAGGAAAGAAGGAAAGAGGAAAGAAGGAAGGGAGGGCAGAAGGAAGGAAGAAAGGAAGGAAAGAAAGAGAGAGTGAGAAAGAGAGAGAGAAAGAAAGAGAGAGAGGAAGGAAGGAGGAAAGAAAGAAGGAAGGAAAGGAAGGAAGAAAGGAAGAAAGAAAGGAGGGAAGGAAGGAAGGATGGAGGAATGAAGGAACAAAGGAAGGAAAGAAAGAAAGAAAGAAAAACAGAGAAGAGAGAAATAAAGGTATAAAGAATTCCTTTATTTTAAGGAATTGACTCATATGACTGTGAGGGCTGGCAAGTCTGAAATTTGTAGGTTAGCCTGGCAGGCTAGAAATTCACCTAAGAGTTGATGTTGTATCCATTTTTCAGGCCAACAGTTTGGAAACTCAGTCAGGATTTCTATGTTCCAGTCCAGAGGCATAATTCCATCTTCTGGAAACCTAGTCTTTTCTCTCAAGGCCTTCAACTGATTGGATGACACCCACCCACAGTACAGAGGGTAATCTGCTTTACTCAAAATTTACTGATTTAGGTGATAATCACAGCAACATCTCGAACAAACAGTTGAGCACCATGGTCTAGCCAAGCTGACACATCAAAATAACCCTCAGTCATGAAGCAGTGGTTCTCAAGGTTTGGTCTCAGCCAGCACACTCAACATCACCTGGGAAGCTGCCGGAATCATGAGTTCTTGGGCCTTCCCCAAACTTCTCAAATCAGAAGCTTTTGTGGTGGGGCCCAGCAACGTGATTCTAACCAGCCTTTCAAGTGTTTCTGGTGCATATCAGAGTCAGAACCACTGGACTAGGGTATTAGTTCTAATGTTTAGGTCACAAAGAAAAGTGCTAACACAGGAGCAGGTTATTAATTGCCTTACTTTTCCTGGGCTTTAGTCACTAGATTGATAGAGTCCATGTTTAAATGGCATATCTGATAGTCCCAGATATTTTGGAGAAACAACAAAAGAGAGTACTATTGATTGTTTATAAATCTTTACTCAGAGATACTACAGAATTCATCCCATTGAAGTCTTACTCCATCACCATCTCCAGCTCTTTAACTATAGCCTCTGCTAAGCTGGCTTCAAATTCCTTGACTAAGGTCAGTCAGACCCATATCAGAATTTGCCTGGGACTTCCCTGGCAGTCCAGTGGTTAACAATCTGCGTTTCCACTGCAGTGGGCACAGGTTCGATCCCTGTTCGGGGAACTAAGATCCTGCATGCCGCATGGTGCAGCCAAAAAAAAACAAAATAATTTACCTCATGACTCTTCATTCGCCCTTCTGTTGGTATTGATCACACAATGGAAACTCTCTCTAAACTGTTCACAGCAGCCCAGAGACAATATGTCGAGAAAACAAATGGGGATGGTTACTGTTTGAACTCCTTTTAGTGATTTAAATTCCCTATTCATTCATTGCCCCAGAAGCCTCCTATCAGTTATCTGTTGCTAAAACAATGCTGCATAACAAACAAGCACAAAACGTCAATGGCTGCAACAATAGTGGGGACACTGCAAAATTGGCAACAGGCCTGATTCATCCACCCAGAGAGGGAAAGAACTGAGGCCATGTTTAATATCTTCCTCACTCTGATTGGGAAACTCTTCTCGGTCTCCTCTCTGACTCACCTATTAGAGGCACCTTAGGTATCCCTTTCACAGGAAACCTCCGTTGACTCCTCAAGCCTGGATTACATGGCCCTCCTGTGAACTTTTCTGAGCCCCCTAGAATTCCCATTATTGTAGCCCTCATGGCATGGACATGACTTAGCAAATCCAAGAAAGCTGAGAGAGTTGCTGACAACATATATTTGAAGAAGTCTGTGGTACAGTCGGCCCTCCACATCCCTGGGTTCCACGTCCACAGACTCAACCAACTGTGGATAGAGAATATTAAAAAAAAAAAAAATCCAGAAAGTTCCAAAAAGCAAAACCTGAATTTGCCACATACCAGTAACTATACATAGCATTTACATTGTATTAAGTATTATAAGTTGTCTAGAGATGATTTCAAGTATATAGGAGGTTATATGCAAATACTACACCATTTTATATAATGGACCTGAGCATCTGCAGATTTTGGTATTTGAGGGTGTCCTGGAATCAACCTCCCATGGGTACAGAGGGTCAACTGTATTTGATTACTAAATGATTGAAGATTACATTAAATTTAATTACTACATTAAAGATTTATTAGTTTTTGAGAGTTTAACTTCTAGAATAAGTGATACAAAATTCTGTTTATTATGAAGACTGATTTTCCTCATTAACACACACACACACACTCACACACACCACTCTACTTCTCCATACACTGCCCTTTCCACCTGTCACCTTTCCACCCTAACCAAACAAAATCCTCCTCATCTTTCAAGGTTCCACCTGGCTTAGGTGGTAGCTATCTGATGATCCCAGAGCAATTCACTTACATTTATTTCAGCACTAATGACTCTGTTTTGGAATTGGTATGAAGGTGTCTGAAGGCAACAGAGTGCTTACACTTGCTAATGTGAAGAAGCTGTAAGGGAACCAAAGTCGTCACCCCAAATTGTGTCTCTTTGGCATGAAGATTAATGTAGGCTGATTATTTTTAAGAAACAGAAGACTCAAGTTTTTCTTGTTCCCTCCCCCTAACTGCCTAAAAGAATTTAGACAGAAGCCCTGTCCTTGGAATAGAGCTATCAGCAGAGATGTCTGCAAAGAATATGGGCTGGGTGTGGTGGAGGGAACTCGGCAGGCCCTAGAAATCAGAGTTCACTCTGTATCCCTGTTGTCTCTGCAGGTCCAGCACACATTTATTTTCCAAACATTTGCTTTTCCATCTCCATGTGAATTGCCTTCCTCCCCTTTGAAATCCCAAACCCCTACCCTCAACATCCTCTTTTGTCTTTAGCGGAAGATAGCATTTAAGGTGAGAGCTTTAGCCATTGGGAGGAGTTACTGAGTTTTCCTGGGTCTTTCCCATGCATTCATGTTATTAGACTTTGTTTTATTTTCTCCTGTTAAACTGTTCCATGTCGATTTAATTCTTAGGCCAGCCAGAAGAACCTAGAAGGGCAGAGGGTAATACCTTCCTCCCCGACAAGGCTTCTAGGATACTGCCAGACTGTGCCTTCAACTGTGCAGAGATGGAATGGAAACTTACACCAGTGTGCCCAGTGTAGACTGGTACCCAGGTGAGGGGGTGAGAAGGCAGCAGCCTCATTCTCTAATCCCCACCATTTAATTCCAATGATCTTAACTAACTAACCTTCTCTCAGGCTCTAATTGCCAATTTCCTTTCCATCACTAGAGCCCCCATTGAAAATCCTAGCTCTTCACTCTTCACCTAGGTATTGTCATTTCTCTTCGCAGATGACTAGACTCTTTCCATGTAGTTTCCTGACCTACAATTCAAACACTGCAGCAACACTAGGACCCTACCCCTACATGCACCCAAAGCCTCAGTTTTTTGCACAACAAGCCCCTTCATCCTCACCTCCAAAGGCCATTTTCCATATACTGATTTCCTGCCTCTGCTTATTCCCACTGAGACTCCAGCATCCTGCTCAGTTGACAACAAACTTTTAAATTGCTCTTATCTCTCCTTCCTTCTCATTCTTTCTCTGTCTTCACCATCTCTTCTATAAAATATTCATTTCCTGTAATGTTTTAGTTCCCCAAATTTGTGCTTTCCATCTGCATTTTCTCTTAGGGAGTTCCAGCAACTAAAGAACCATGCCCTGCCTGCTTACCTGCCAGTCTGAAGTGGAAAACTAGATGATGGGATCTTAGGAAAAAAACAAAAGACAGACTCAGCAAGTACACATCATTAGCAGGAAGCAAGTCAGTCCCAGGAGTGGTGATTAGGCATTTAAGGAAGTCATAAGGATGGAAAGCCTGCAAACTGTACAGCAAAAGCATTAAAAATAATCACTGACTGGCCACTTTTATGAAGTCAATGACTTGCAAGCAGTTTGATTCATAACATAAAAGGTCCTTTTTAAAAATTAGCAGATCAACATGCTAGCAGCTCCCTAGCTACTCTCCAAGGGGACAGTGGAGGCCCAATAAGGAGAGTTTCTACGGTGGATACAGGTGGTCCTCAAGTCTCTATCTTACGTTACACACTCTTCCTAGGAGCTGTCACCGCTTTGATGGATTGCATTTTCACTTTCAACCATTGACTCCTACATCCTTAGCTATAACCCAAACGATCCCTCTGTGTTTCAGACCAGCATAGGCAATAGCTCACTCTATGTTTCCCCATGGATGTCTTGGAGGCATGTTGCACTGGTCAGTTTTCACTTGTCACTCCAAACACACTCTCCACCTTTCTTCACTCTGCTCTGGGTGCCAGAAGAGTGTCTCTGTGAACCTCATCAACTACTTCCCCAAACTTCTGAACTCTAGGGGCGTTTAATCGGTCACTGGCAGGTGGTCAGAGGAGGAGAGAGGTTGCAATTTTTATTTCCCCAGTTTCCTCCCTGCCAGGCTATACTTTGACAAGACCAGAATACTGCACCTAAGGCCATAAGGCTTGTTGGGTGACTCTTTCCTATTGGTAAAGCAAATTCTGAAAACCATGCCTTCTCTTTGACCTTCAGACCTACAGATGGTGGCAGTGGCTTTCCATTATCATTGATGTCAGAGCGCTTCCCTGGCCACTGTTGATTTCCCTTTACCCTGATCAAAACTTTGTAAAGAGACTCTAGTAAAAGCTCTTCAATGATGCCTTCCAAGCGTGCATCTGTATTCTGATTCACTATATCTGAACTAGGCATTCATCATCCCTCATCTCCCCATGACTGGCACCCCACCTGACTCTCCTGCAGCCTCTGCCACAGTGAATGACCTACCATCCATCCTCTAGGACTTTCCAGGACCCTGGACATCCTGGGTGACTCCTCCCCATCTCACCCACTGCAGTCTGTCAATCACCAGCTCCCAGACAGTCTAAGGCTCTCTTACACCCTTCCATCCCTTCCATCCCAGGCCAGGCCAACGTCATCCCTGACCACGTTTCTGTGGTAGCCTCCCAAACGATCCCCATGACCCTGATCAACCCACTCTGATCCATTCCACATCACTGTTCCTAAGTGCAAATCTGATGAAGTCTCACCTGATTAAAGCCCTTCAGTGCTTTCCACTGGTTTTGAGATCAAGTCCAATTTTCAGTTAGGGTTAGGGTTAGGCACAGACTCAAGGACCTTCATTACTGGCTTCCAGTTACCTCTGCAGCCTCTTATTTCACTGTTTGCTTTGGCTTCCCTTTTCTCCCTAAAACTGTATTATTCCATTCCAAAGCTCACTATGTCTCTCCCCACTGGACTTTCACGTATGTTGATTCTCTGACCAGGACATTCCTTCTTTCCATGCCCAGCTAACAACTGCTCACGACCAGACTATGTGCTCAGTTAGGGCAGGGACACACTGCTGTACACTGAGCACCTAGTCCAGGGCCTGGGACCTACCACACCTCTGACATCCCATATGCAAGCCACTTGCTGTTCGTGACTACTGAGCACTGAAATGTGCTGAGTCTGAATTGAGATGTGCTGTGAGTAGAGAATACATACTTGCTTTTCAAAGACTTAGCACAATAAAGCATAAACTGCCTTAATATTTTTACATTTATTACAAATTGAAATATCTTAGCTATGTATATTAGATTAATTAAAACATGTTATTAAAATTAATTTCACTATCCATTCTTCTGTCAATGGACATTTAGGTTGCTTCCAAGTCTTAGCTGTTGTAAATAGTGCTGCAATGAACATTGGGGTGCATGTATCTTTAGAATTATGGATTAAGAAGATGTGGTACATATATACAATGGAATTTTACTCAGCCATATAAAAGAATGAAATAATGCCATTTGCAGCAACATGGATGGACCTAGAGATTGTCATACTAAGTGAAGTAAGTCAAAGAAAGACAAATATCATATGATATCACTAATATGTGGAATCTAGTAAAAAGTAATACAAATGAACTTACTTACATAATGGAAACTGACTCACATATCTTGAAATCAAACTTATATGGTTACCAAAGGGGCAACGTGGGGGAAGTGATAAATTAGGAGATTGGGATTAACATATATACACTACTATATATAAAATAGATAACTAATAAGGACCTACTGTATAGCATAGGGAACTCTACTCAATATTCTGCAATAACCTATATGGAAAAGAATCTGAAAAAGAATGAATATATGTATATGTATAACTGATTCACTTTGCTGTACACCTGAAACGAACACATTGTAAGTCAACTATACTCCAGTAAAAGTTAAAAAATAAAACAAAGTAGTCTGTAAAACAGTAGTGTTAGACATCTGTGAAATAAAACACTACCTGCTTCAGACAAAAAAAAATTAATTTCACTTATGTTTTTAATTTTGTTTAATGGCAGTCAATTTCACATTAGAATTTATTAGAAAATTTTAAATGACATATACAGCTCCTATGATTTTTTTAATATCTTTATTGCAGTATAATTGTTATACAATGTTGTGCTAGTTTCTATTGTACAACAAAGTGAATCAGCTATAAGTATACACATATCCCCATAACCCCTCCCTCCTATCCTCCCTATACCACTCCTCGTTGTCATCACAAAGCATCAAGCTGATCTCCCTGTGCTATGCAGCAGCTTCCCATTAGCCATCCATTTTACATTTGGTAGTGTATATATGCCAATGCTGCTCTCTCACTTCGTCCCAGCTTCCCCTTCCCCTACTGTGTCCTCAAGTCCATTCTCTATGTCTGCATCTTTATTCCTGCCCTGCCACTAGGTTCATCAGTACCGTTTTTTTAGATTCCATATATGTGCGTTAGCATATGGTATTTGTTTTACTCTTTCTGACTTACTTCACTCTGTATGACAGACTCTAGATCCATCCACCTCATTATAAATAACTCAATTTCGTTCCTTTTTATGGCTAATATTTCATTGTATATATGTGCCACATCTTCTTTACCCATTCATGTGTCGATGGACATTTAGGTTGCTTCCATGTCCTGGCAATTGTAAATAGTGCTGCAGTGAACATAGTGGTACATGTATCTTTTTGAATTATGGTTTTCTCAGGGTATATGCCCAGTAGTGGGATTGCTGGGTCATATGGTAGTTCTATTTTTAGTTTTTTAAGGAACCTCCATACTGTTCTCCATAGTGGCTGTATCAATTTACATTCCCACCAACAGTGCAGGAGGGTTCCCATTTCTCCACACCCTCTCCAGCATTTATTGTTTCTAGATTTTTTGATGATGGCCATTCTGACCAGTGTGAGGTGATACCGCATTGTGGTTTTGATTTGCATTTCTCTAATGATTAGTGATGTTGAGTTTTTCATGTGTTTGTTGGCCATCTGTATGTCTTCTTTGGAGAAATGTCTATTTAGGTCTTCTGCCCATGTTTGGATTGGGTTGTTTGTTTTTTTGATATTGAGCTGCATGAGCTGATTGTATATCCTGGAGATTAATCCTTTGTCATTTTCTTCATTTGCAAATATTTTCTCCCATTCTGAGGGTTGTCTTTTCATCTTGCTTATGGTTTCCTTTGCTGTGCAAAAGCTTTTAAGTTTCATTAGGTCCCATTTGTTTATTTTTGTTTTATTTCCATTACTTTAGGAGGTAGTTCAGAGAAGATCTTGCTGTGATTTATGTCAAAGGGTGTTCTGCCTATGTTTTCCTCTAAGATTTTATAGTGTCTGGCCTTACATTTAAGTCTTTAATCCATTTTTTAATTTTTGTGTATGGTGTTAGAAAGTGTTCTAATTTCATTCTTTTACATGTAGCTGTTCAGTTTTCCCAGCTCCACTTACTGAAGAGGCTCTCTTTTCCCCATTGTATATTCTTGCCTCCTTTGTCAAAGATAAGGTGACCATATGTGTGTGGGTTTATCTCTGGGCTTTCTATCCTGTTCCATTGATCTATATTTCTGTTTTTGTTCCAGTACCATACTGTCTTGATTACTGTAGCTTTGTAATATAGTCTGAAGTCCCATGATATTTCTTTTGGAAAGGACTGCCCAATAAATATTTGTTGAATGAGTGAAGGTGAAAAATGGAATAAATGAAGAAGAGAAATCTTCAGTTTCCAAATTTGGGTTTTCTTTCTGTGGGAACTTTCTCCAAATCCTCTAAGTCTGGGTTAGGTGGCCTTTTACGTGCTCCCAAAGCATTCTGCAATCCCCTCATTATGACAATTGTCACATGGAGCCACATGGTGTTTTTACATTCACTAGGGCAGGTGCTGTACCTGTCTTGTTCAGCTCTGGATCCCAGTGCCTGGCATGATGCTGACCTTACAGTAAATGCTCAACAAATGTCTGACGAGTGAGGGCACTAAGTCATGCAATGAGAGGAGAGACACCAGTGACAACAAGAAGATGGTGATGACATGGGCTCTGAATGTGTGCTCCTCAGGGACAGGCCCTCACATCCCTCGTGATGGGCCCTAAAGGGAGCCCAGGGCCTGTACGATGACATCCCAGGAAGATGGGTTACCACCTTATTCTCCTTTGGCAGCTCTGGTCAGGAAAGCGTTTGGCACAGTCCTGGAAATCAGAGGCCCATCAATGAGAGCTGTGACCCTGCCAAGAGCAACGTGCTAGTCCCTCTTCTCTGTAGGACTCTGAGTCACAACGTGGGTCAGAGGATGTGGTGCTAGGCCCCAGTCCTGATGATCCTGGGTATAGAGGCCTAGGAGGGCACAGAGAGGAGCATTGAGACATGCTTCTTCTCACTCAATGCTCTCCTCAACTGCATCCCCACTTCTGAGGCTGTTTAGGAGTAAGTGAGAAGCAGCTCTGTCTGGACTTGGGAAGTGTTGACCTCTCTTTCCTGCTTTCAGAGTGTCTGGACCTCTGCCTGTATCCTTTAAAGAAGTCACCCCTCTGTGTTTGTCCCAATTTTCCATTGCATCTCATCTTCCATATTAACCTCCAGTTGACATTCGCCAACATGATGGCCATGCAGTGTGTTAGCTCTCATCCTCATAGGAATTAGGCTAGATGTTATCCTCATTTGGCTGAAGAGGGAAATAAGCTCAAAACACATGAGCAAATATTTTGGGGTCACATGGTAGAAAATGACATAATGGGAATCCAACTTTATGAGGCTCTCATGGCCACGCTCTTCCCATCCCTGCATCTCTGTGGGTCATGCTACAAAGGAGAGATGGGTCCAGTGGTTAGTCTCTTCCCTGTAAAGAGTCAGTGAAGCAACTGGCAGAGGAGAAGCCATGACTCCTTTTCCTACATACAGCAAGCCTTTCACAACCAGCAGAATCAAAAGCTAACAGTGGAGCCCCAACCTCTCCAGGTGTTCTGGGCAAATTCATATCCTGTGATAAACCATAATGGAAAAGAATATAAAAAAGAATGTACACATGTATAACTGACCATTATGAATTTGCTCAGAACACCTGGAGAGTTGGGATTCCATTGGAAGTCATGAAATCCTGTCTCTGTGAGTGACCTTTGTGAGCCTTTGATTCTGCTGGTTGTGAAAGGTTTGCTGTATGTAGGAAAGGGAGTCATGGACCCTCCAATAATCTCAGTTTTCTGAACCCCATGCACTTTGTGAGGCTCTAAAAAGATGACAAAAAGCTGCTTGTACCTTACAACAATAACAATAGTAGCAGCAGGCCCTCTCAGAACTTCCTGAGCTCTAACTATGGACCAGGCACCATTCCTTAGCTTACATACATTTTTCAGGTGATGTGTCCAAGGAGACTATGAAGTAGACACGTTCTAATTATTTCCATGGTGGTGATACAGACACTGAGGCCCCTATGGAATTAGGGCGTGTGCGGAGTTCATGAGATTAGAAAGAGTTGAGATTCAAAGCCGAACCAACAGGAGACCGGGAAGTGCTGGGCTAAAGGACGGGACAGAAAGCATGTCAACAGGGCAGTGGGGGCACAGTGAGGTGAAAAGAGAGAGAACAGAAACAGCCAAATTGTTCACAGAGAAAGGCAGAAGTGAGCAGAGTGAAGGTTATGAGGTGGCACTGTCCTCCTGGGAGCGAGAAAAGAGGCTGCGATGGAGGGCAACTTGGGGGCCCTTTCTTAGAGCTTATCAAAAGCACAACTGCATGGAGCCCAAATGGGAATTTTTGTTACCAATTCTCCTTTAATGGTTTCTGGAAATGCTTTTCCTTCTAAAAGCTAAAGAGCTTCAAGTTGGTTGGAGGCTGTGGAAGAGAATTTTAAAATTAAAAGCTCTCACAGGTAGAGTAGATTTCTACCCAGAAGATGGGTAGAAATAAAGTCTCTTTAATGTTCCCTTGATGACCCTGGAGAGAAAAAGTAGAGAGAGCTCACAGGGGAAGGAGCCAAGAAGACTCTAAGGACAGCCCTTCCAGGTGCCAGCTCGGTGGAGGCTGGACCCGAAGGTCCCAGCCTTAAATCAGGCCCCTACCCAAGAACGTGATGCATGGACTTGCCTCCCAGGTCAAGAACCAATTACTTCTTACCACACACTGGTGCCACTTCTTTGAAGAGTAACTTGGGAATATCCATCATAACATTAAGAATTAGCAATTCCAACTACTCAGCCATAAAAAAGAACTAAGTAATGCCATTTGTAGCAACATGGATGCAACTACAGATTATCACACTAAGTGAAGTAAGTCAGAAAGAGAAAGACAAATACTATATGATATCACTTATAAGGGGAATCTAAAATATGACACAAGTGAACATATCTGTGAAACAGAAACAGAATCACGGACATAAAGGACAGACTTGTGGGACTTCCCTGGTGGCACAGTAGTTAAGAATCTGCCTGCCAGTGCAGGGGACACGGATTTATTCCCTGGTCTGGGAAGATTCCACATGCCACAGAGCAAATAAGCCCATGAGCCACAACTACTGAGCCTGCATGCTGCAACTACTGAAGCCTGTGCACCTAGAGCTCATGCTCTGCAACAAGAGAAGCCACTGCAATGAGAAGCCTGCACACTGCAACGAAGAGTAGCCCCCACTTGCTGTAACTAGAGAAAGCCCGCGCACAGCAGCGAAGACCCAATGCAGCTAGAAAAATAAACAAATAAAATTAAAAAAAAAAAAGAGCAGACTTGTGGTTGCCAAGGGGGAGGGGGTTGAGGGAGGGATGGATTGGGATGTTGGGGTTAGCAGATGCAAGCTTTTATATACAGAATGGATAAACAACAAGGTCCTATTGTATAGCACAGAGAACTATATTCAATATCCTATGATAAACCATAATGGAAAAGAATACATTTTCTAAAAAGAATGTAAAAAAAGAATTAGCAATTCCAATTTAATAATGTTACCTGTAAGATACACAGATACATAGGGACGTGCATGTGAAGTTATGTGTTACAGCTCCATTTATAATACTGAAAATATGGACAACCTAAGTGGTCATCAACAAGGCATTAAAATAAATGATGAAATATTATGCACCTTTTGGTATATTTTTGGCAATGTAGAAAGATCTTCAAATATATTTCTTAAAAATAATAACATATAACATGAATAAGCTCATTTGTATTCAACGAATTTACACATATAATTTAATACACTTTTGTGTGCATAAAAATGTCTAGAAAGATTCATTTAAAGAGTTGTTTTCACAGTGCGGGGTAAAGTTAGTGCATATTTCAGATGGGAGAACTTTTAATTTTCATTTTATATCCTTCCCTACTATTTGCATTTTAAAATCATGAACATAGTTTTTTTTTAAAAAAATAATATTTAAAAAGTTGAAAACATATTTCTCTGTGAGGAAGTATAGCTGCAAAATGAGTCTCTTTAAAATTAAGACACAAACCCCTGAGCAGAAAACTATAGTAAAATGGAGTCAACACTTAAATAAATTTTTTTTTTATCCTTTATGACCAACAAGAGTTTGTCCCAGGGGTGTAATAGAGGTTTAATATTAGAGAACCTATTAACAAAATGTATTACCTCATTAGACCAAGGGAGATGAATTACATAATCATCTTTTTGGCTGCCAAAGGACATCTGGTAAAAAGCAAAAACTGATTAAAAAGGAAAAAACTCTTTATAAATTGTCAACTGTCATAATGGATAAACAGTAAGATCAAAAAACAACAGCCAACATCATAATTGAAATTATGGAGACATTCTAATTATGCAGGACATTTTATATTTTTGAACTTTTAAATCATGTCCATGTCTGAGTTTTACACTATATATATATATATATATATATATACACACACACACAATATATATATGTGTGTGTTTATATGTATGTTTATACATATTTATATATATTTTTTATATTTATATATGCTTATATATGTATATAAATATATATTATATATATATTTATGTTTCAGAATATGTCTAGAAAATCCCTCTGAGTACTGAAAAAGACCCAACTCACTCAGCCCCAAATCAACAGGCCAAGGCACTGTTTTAAAACTTAGATGATACCACTGACATATTTGAGAACTCTTAAACTCTTTTTGTGTATTACCCTATGCTATCTTAGTAACATGCTTTCCTTCAAAATCAACAAGAAATTAGCACTTTCTCTGTAATCAAGACTATGCCGGGTTTGAGATTCACAAAACAGAAAAAAAATTAAGAAAAGGAAGTGGGGGGCGGGAAAGTTCCTCGGAGGTGTCAAAATTCAAGGTAAGGCCGTGGATTGTTACCAGTGCTCACGTAAGGGGGATGCTTTCAGCAGATGAGCGAGCTGGGGAGAGGATGCTGATGGGAGTTGGCAGCCTCCTCAGTGTTTACCCAAGTGTGGGGTGTTGTGAAGGTGGCAGCCAGGAGCCAGAAAAGATGGGTGCTTCCCTGGAAAACACAGCAGAGCAAGAAGTTGCCTCCTGGAAAAGCGGGTCCATCAGGCTCAAGGAGGTGGAGAGGTCGCTCAGGCAAGTGTGAAAATGTAGGGATATTTGTTCACAATGGGACACAGGCTCGAGAGATGGAAAGAAGATAAAAGATTGGGTTTCAGGGTACAAGTGGATTGAAAGGTGACTTTTCATTCAATAACTAAGAATCGTCTAAATCAGGAGCCTCATTGGAAATAAAAATCTTGACTCCCCTCCCTCTGCCACAGTGATGTCACATCTGCCTGTGGACACTAGCTCTTGTGTTAATTGTTAAGTAACAAATCCAAGACGTGGATTGAGGTCGTCTGGCTCCCGATCTGGCAGTCCTCACATCCCCTCCACCCACACCGCCTCACTTGCCCATGGTTATCAGGCACTTCCTACATGCAAGACACCATGAAGACCATAACAGGAAGAACTAAGGCGCAACCCCTGCTCCCCCAAAATACTCAGCAGGACTAAGAAGAGCTAAGAAACTTTAGAGCGTTAGAACCACCTGGAAGGCTCATTAGAACATATGAAAAAAGAATGTGTACATATATATATATTCAGTTATATATGTATATAAAACTGAGTCACTTTGCTGTCTAGCAGAAATTAACACAGCATTGTAAATCAACTATACTTCAACAAAATAAAAAATTAAAGTAAAAAAAAAAAAAACACACAGACTGCTGGGCCCCACCCAGAAGCTTTGATTCAGGAGGGCTGGAGTAGATCCTGAGGCTCTGCATTCCTAACAAGTTCCCAGACAACGCTAATGCTGCTGGTCCAAGGACCACACTTTGACAACAGCTGACTTATGAGAAATAGTTAACTATAGATGCCATGGGAACTGAGAGTGTGGAGATACTCATTTATGGACATTAAAATTGTACCATAAATAAGCATTTGCTAAGTTCCCAAAGACTTTTAGGTCTATGATGTTCTCTGAAAAATGCATGTGGTTAATGTACTTTTTGTAAAAGCAAGTTCCAAGAGTGGGGAGCATATACTACCTGATTCGGTCCTACGCAAGCATTAGAAACCAGGGCCTGAGGATGTCGTCTTTACAAGAGCAGATCCTGTGGTATGAGAGTCATGACACAAGCACGTGGTCACTGTGTGTGCAGGCCAGGCTGGACCACACAAAACATCTCTCTTCCTCAAGCTTTCCTGGGGAATATAATAACCACAAGAACTACAGTTTTATAGCAGATCGAAGTTTACAAATACTTTTCCATCGTGTTTACTTGAGCGACCAATTGAGAAACATATGAATAAGTGTGCTATAAACTGTACAGTCTACTTAAATATTAGTTATCATCCAATTTGATCCCTACAGATTCCCAAGTGTGAGTATTGCTATCTTGTACCCATGGATAAAGTGAGACTGTGGTCAGTAAACTTCCAAGTGACAGAGATATGATTAAAATTAAGACTTTGAAATTTGGTCCCCAATTCTGTGCTGTAGTAGAAAGAAGATGTACCAGAAATGTCAATCTTTGCACTTGCTCTATCCATGGTCACCAAGGAAGAGACAGCCCTGGTAACCGTGTTTTATACCATGTCATCTCTGCTCTTTCTTTTTCCCCCAAAACCCCCTGACAGGGCCTCCAGCATCGCTAGGGGAAAACTCTCTGCCTCCTCTTCTTTCTGAGTCTGGGTTCTCTGCTTCTGGATACCCTCTCAATCCTCTCATCCCTATTAGACATGGAACCTTGAGTAAGTCTCTGTCCCTTTCAAAGAAAGAATTCCATTGATCAAGAGAGGAGATGGGAGCATTCTTCAATAATCCACCCTGTGTGTCCAACCACGGCCAGTCCCTAGATTTGGAAGCACTCTCTTCACTAGCGTTGTTTTGCAAAGCACCGTGGCTGCAGAGCGACCCTGGACAACCAGGTTCCTTAACACAAGGCCATTCCCCATCCTCTGGTGCCAACAAGGTCGGTCTGATCAGCAGTCATCACCTGTCCCAGGTTTCTGCCTGACCAAACTTGGCACATGTTTATCCCCTTATCATATGTCTTCTCCTGGAAGAATTTCTTGCACAATCTCCCAGCCTGGTAGAGGGAATGAAAAAATAGCCAGTGACTCAAAAAATACACACTCTGGTTCCTAATATTTTAAATGACTAGTTTCATGATTTGGGGTCATTACCTTTTTAAAAAAATGACGCCCTTTTAAAAAAAATGACGCCCAGAATACCTTTAAGGTGAAAAGCATGTTTAAATCATAGATCTATTTCCTTGTCGATGCCAGTGTATTGGAAGTGACTCCCTGGAGTGCTGTCTTGAGAAGGATGATAAGCCTGTGTCCATCACAGGTGTCATAACTGGTTAATAACTGTCACCGCATGGGAAGGGGAAGTGACCATCTGAATGCTGCATCTTTGCCCTCCCCTATCCAAATGCTATCATGGGTCCTTCCATTTCTTAGTTCTATGATTCTGTGTTATTATCCTTAATGTGAATGTATCAAGCATATATTTACCTCTGAGATGTTAGCTCTATTTCTGCTGAAGGGTCATCTTTCTGGTTTTTTCCTGCTGTTTGGTCTTGGGCTCCATTTTTCCTCAGGTCAACATCACAATACACTAGCTCCCAATGCACAGCAAATGCATAATAATACAGTGTCTGCTAAACAATTCATAAAAAGTGGCATTAATAACACAAACCACATCCCTGCTTCCTTAGAAAAACCTGCATGGGGCAAACAAATTCAAAATCCCAGTAGGAGGGATGCAGCCCTGTGACCACAACTCTGGGATCCAGATTAAGTGGCTATAAGAAGAGAACTTTGATGAAAACCACCTTGATTTTCCCTATTTCTTTTCTTCTGGAGCCTCTTTAAGTGTGGTGTCAAATTAGCCCAATGCACCGTGGCCCTGTTTCTGTAGAAACTGTATCAGCATAAAATTACACAGCGGAGAAAATCATTAGGTCTAAACACTCTTCCAAAGAGCATTAGAAAGACAGCACTATTTACCTTGTGCTGCTGGCATCAGTGGGCCGCCTCCAACCTGAGCCTCAGTCTCCTCATCTGTCACAGAGGGGTTATGACAGATGACTTCTCAGGTCCTTTCCAGCTGTGACATCTTATGAAATCTATGACCTCCTCTGTGACAACCACTACACAGAATTGGGAAATTGAATGTAGTCTTTAAAAAGGAAATGGCCTGGGCTTCCCTGTTGGCGCAGTGGTTGAGAGTCCGCCTGCCGGTGCGGAGGACGCGGGTTCAA
Source organism: Balaenoptera physalus (assembly GCF_965194825.1). Lineage (NCBI taxonomy): Eukaryota > Metazoa > Chordata > Mammalia > Artiodactyla > Balaenopteridae > Balaenoptera > Balaenoptera physalus. The sequence goes on along the minus strand of NC_138896.1, from coordinate 55,254,691 downwards.
GCCTTGGTCTGGGAGGATCCCGCATGCTGCGGAGCGGCTGGGCCCGTGAGCCACAATTGCTGAGCGTGCGCATCTGGGGCCTGTGCTCCACAGCAGGAGAGGCGCGGTGGTGAGGGGTCCGCGCACCACGGTGAGGGGTGGCCACCACTTGCCGCAACTGGGGAGGGCCCTCGCACAGGGGCGAAGACCCAACACAGCCATAAATAATAAATAAATAAAAATTAAAAAAGAAAAAAAGGGAACTGGCCTGTGTAGCTATAATTAAACATTCTAATTGTTCTCTGCCACTGAGAATCTCATTTAAAAAAAAAATTCAATTGGTTAAATATTGGCTAGCTTCAGTATGGAGAACAGTATGGATGTTCCTTAAAAAATTAAAAATAGAGCCACCATATGATCTGGTAATCCCACTCCTGGGCATATATCCAGAGAAAAGTCTAATTTGAAAAGATACATGTACTCCAATGTTCATTGCAGCACTATTTACAATAGCCAGGACATGGAAGCAACCTAAATGTCCATCGACAGATGAATGGATAAAGCAGATGTGGTATATATATACAATGGAATACAACTCAGCCATAAAAAAGAATGAAATAATGCCATTTGCAGCAACAAGGATGGATCTAGAGACTATCATACTAAGTGGAATAAGTCAGACAGAGAAAGATAAATACCATATGATATCACTTATATGTGGAATCTAAAAAAAAATGATACAAATGAACTTATTTACATGGCAGAAACAGACTCACAGACATAGAAAACAAACTTATGGTTACCAAAGGGGAAAGGGGAAGAGGGATAAATTGGGAGATTGGGATTAGCAGATACACACTACTATATATAAAATAGATAAACAACAGGGACCTACTGTATAGCACAGGGAACTCTACTCAATAATCTGAAATAACCTAAATGGGAAAAGAATTTGAAAAAGAATAAATATATGTATATGTATAACTGAATCGCTTTGCTGTTCTCCTGAAACTAACACAACATTGTAAATCAACTGTACTCCAATATAAAATAAAAATTTTTAAAAACTAAAAAAAAAAAAAATATTGGCTACCTTCAACTCAGTTGGTACCCACCCGTAGTTCTCAACCTGGGGGTGGAAATAGCACCAGGGGAAATTTGGCAAGATATGGAAACATTTTGATTGTCAAAACTGGGCCAGAGAAGACATGCCACTAGCATCTAGTGAGTCATGTCCACGATGTGCTGAATATACTGCCATGCTCAGGACAGCTCCCCAGCAAAGAAGATGGGTCAATGTCAATAGCGCTGAGGTCAGGGAACTCTGCACCACTCCACCACATCCCAACGAAGTTCACAAAGATGATGAGGGTGAGAACAAGATCTTCAATCTGATATAAAAATATGTTTCAGTTGTTTCAATGGACACAAATCAAGGTAATGTGTGGCTTATGTCAATGGTACTAGGCCAAATGAGGCACTACAACATAGCTAAAATATTTCAGGTTTCCAATATTCCCAAGTGATGAAAAAAGATTCATGCTTGGCAATATCTGAGCCAATGAGCGCTACTTGAAGCAGCACATTTTCCTATAGTAACATGCTTTGCTTGTATGAATTTCAATCTCTCATAATTTTATTTTTAACTTTTTTCAAGAAAAGCTGCAAGGTTCTCTTTAATTATCACTAAACGTGATAAATGAAACAGTTTTCTATTTCCCAGCCTCATTCAGCTAAAATACAAGAATGGAAAAACTTGCCAAACGAATGTGCCTTCTCTTTCAGAGGGGAACCAGAAGCACCCTCCTATATCCAGTACTGAGACTGCCAAAGTAGAAGCTAGAAGAAAAACATATTTTTGCAGCTCTGCTAAATTTTATTTTTGCATGTTAACTATCTTTAGAGGATTAGAAAGATTCCCACAGAAAAGCCTTAAAGCCACTACCTGCTTTCCTGCCTGATCAAAGAGGAAAGAAATATTTTCTTGTGCTAAACCCTTGAGGTTGGAAGATGATTGTTACGGTAGCATAACCTAGCCTATCCTGACTAACACACTCAGAAATCGGACCTGTCTCTCTGGAACAGGCCTACAAGGGTGAGGCTCATGTTGCCTTGGGAGGATGAGAATATCTAAGACCTCAGGTAATCTAACTCTTAATCACAAATATGTAAATCCCAGATGCTGCACTTTCTATACTCCCCATGCCTCTTTGCTGTATATTAATCAGGGTCTGAGACCCTCCCAAATCAGTGTCTCCATTGTCACAAACTTTAGTCCCAGTTACTAAGCATCTCAAAAAGTACATTTCTCGAGGGGCGGAGAGAAGATGGTGGAAGAGTAAGATGCGGAGATCACCTTCCTTCCCACAGATACAGTAGAAATACATCTACACGTGGAACTGCTCCTACAGAACACCCACTGAACGCTGGCAGAAAACGTCCGACCTCCAAAAAGGCAAGAAACTCCCCCCGTACTTGGGTAGGGCAAAAGAAAAAAGAAATAACAGAGACAAAAGAATAGGGACTGGACCTGCACCAGGGGGAGGGAGCTGTGAAGGAGGAAAGATTTCCACACACTAGGAAGCCCCTTCGCGGGCAGAGATTGCGGGTGGCAGAGGGGGGAAGCTTTGGAGCCACGGAGGAGAGCGCAGCCACAGGGGTGCGGAGGGCAAAGCGGAGAGACTCCTGCACAGAGGCTCGGCGCCGAGCAGCACTCACCAGCCCAAGAGGCTTGTCTGCTCCCCCGCCGGGGTGGGTGGGGGCTGGGAGCTGAGGCTCGGGCTTTGGTCGGATCGCAGGGAGAAGACTGGGGTTGGCGGCGTGAACACAGCCTGAAGGGGTTAGTGCACCACAGCTAGCCGGGAGGGAGTCCGGGAAAAAGTCGCAGCTGCCGAAGAGGCAAGAGACTTTTTCTTCCCTCTTTGTTTCCTGGTGCGTGAGGAGAGGGGATTCAGAGCGCCGCCTAAACGAGCTCCAGAGACGGGCGTGAGCCGCGGCTATCAGCGCAGATCCCACAGCAACAGGGGCGCAGAGGAAAAAACGGAGAGACTCCCGCACAGAGGCTCGGCGCCGAGCAGCACTCACCAGCCCGAGGGGCTTGTCTGCTCACCCAACGGGGCGGGCGGGGCTGGGAGCTGAGGCTCAGCTTCGGTCGGATCGCAGGGAGAGGACTGGGGCTGGCGGCGTGAACACAGCCTGAAGGGGTTAGCGCACCACAGCTGGCTGGGAGGGAGACCGGGAAAAAGTCTGCAGCTGCCGAAGAGGCAAGAGACTTTTTCTTGCCTCTTTGTTTCACGGCGTGCAAGGAGAGGGGATTCAGAGCGCCGCCTAAACGAACTCCAGAGACGGGGGTGAGCCGCGGCGATCTGCGCGGACCCCAGAGACGGGCATGAGACGCTGGGGCTGCTGCTGCCGCCTCCAAAAAGCCTGTGTGTGAGCCCAGGTCACTCTCCACACCGCCCCTCCTGGTAGCCTGTGCAGCCCGCCACTGCTAGGGTCCCGTGATCCGGGGACAACTTCCCCGGGAGAACGCACTGCGCGCCTCAGGCTGGTGCAACGTCACGCCGGCCTCTGCCGCCACAGGCTCGCCCCGCCTCCTCTGTACCCCTCCCTCCCCGCGGCCTGGGTGAGCCAGAGCCCCCGAAGCAGCTGCTCCTTTAACCCCGTCCTGTCTGGGCGGGGAACAGACGCCCTCAGGCGACCTACACGCAGAGGCGGGTCCAAATCCAAAGCTGAACCCCGGGAGCTGTGCGAACAGAGAAGAGAAGGGGAAATCTCTCCCAGCAGCCTCAGAAGCAGCGGATTAAAACTCCACAAACAACTTGATGTGCCTGCATCTGTTGAATACCTGAATAGACAACGAATCATCCCAAATTCAGGAGGTGGACTTTGGGAGAAGGATATATTAATTTTTCCCCTTTTCCTTTTTTTTGTGAGTGTATATGTATATGCTTCTGGGTGAGATTTTGTCTGTATAGCTTTGCTTTATAATAGCTTTATTTTACTTCACTATATTATAGCCTCTTTCTTTCTTTCTATTTTTTCTCCCTTTTACTCTGAGCCGTGTGGATGAAAGGTTCTTGGTGCTCCAGCCAGGCATCAGGGCCGTGCCTCTGAGGTGGGAGAGCCAACTTCAGGACACTGGTCTACAAGAGACCTCCCAGCTCCACGTAATACCAAACGGTGAAAATCTCTCAGAGATCTCCATCTCAACATCAAGATCCAGCTTCACTCAACGACCAGCAAGCTACAGTGCTGGACACCCTATGCCAAACAACTAGCAAGACAGGAACACAGCCCCATCCATTAGCAGAGAGGCTGCCTAAAATCATAATAAGGCCACAGACACCCCAAAATACACCACCAGACGTGGACGTGCCCACCAGAAAGACAAGATCCAGCCTCATCCACCAGAGCTCAGGCACTAGTTCCCTACACCAGGAAGCCTACACAACCCACTGAACCAACCTTAGCCACTGGGGAGAGATACCAAAAACAACGGGAACTACGAACCTGTAGCCTGTGAAAAGGAGACCCCAAACACAGTAAGATAAGCAAAATGAGATGACAGAAAAACACACAGCAGATGAAGGAGCAGGGTCAAAACACAACAGACTTAACAAATGAAGAGGAAATAGGTAGTCTACCTGAAAAAGAATTCAGAATAATGATAGTAAGGATGATCCAAAATCTTGGAAATAGAATAGACAAAATGCAAGAAACATTTAACAAAGACGTAGAAGAACTAAAGAAGAACCAAGCAATGATGAAAAACACAATAAATGAAATTAAAAATACTCTAGATGGGATCAATAGCAGAATAACTGAGGCAGAAGAAAGGATAAGTGACCTGGAAGATAAAATGGTGGAAATAACTACTGCAGAGCAGGATAAAGAAAAAAGAATGAAAAGAACTGAGGACAGTCTCAGAGACCTCTGGCACAACATTAACCGCACCAACATTCGAATTATAGGGGTCCCAGAAGAAGAAGAGAAAAAGAAAGGGACTGAGAAAATATTTGAAGAGATTATAGTTGAAAACTTCCCTAATATGGGAAATGAAATAGTTAATCAAGTCCTGGAAGCACAGAGAGTCCCATACAGGATAAACCCAAGGAGAAACACGCCAAGACACATATTAATCAAACTGTCAAAAATTAAATATAAGGAAAACATATTAAAAGCAGCAAGGGAAAAACAACAAATAACACACAAGGGAATCCCCATAAGGTTAACATCTGATCTTTCAGCAGAAACTCTGCAAGCCAGAAGGGAGTGGCAGGATATACTTAAAGTGATGAAGGAGAAAAACCTACAACCAAGATTACTCTACCCAGCAAGGATCTCATTCAGATGTGATGGAGAAATTAAAACCTTTACAGACAAGCAAAAGCTGAGAGAGTTCAGCACCACCAAACCAGCTTTACAACAAATGCTAAAGGAACTTCTCTAGGCAAGAAACACAAGAGAAGGAAAACACCTACAATAACAAACCCAAAACATTTAAGAAAATGGGAATAGGAACATACATATCGATAATTACCTTGAATGTAAATGGATTAAATGCTCCCACCAAAAGTCACAGGCTGGCCGAATGGATACAAAAACAAGACCCATATATATGCTGTCTACAAGAGACCCACTTCAGACCTAGAGACACATACAGACTGAAAGTGAGGGGATGGAAAAAGATATTCCATGCAAATGGAAATCAAAAGAAAGCTGGAGTAGCAATTCTCATATCAGACAAAATAGACTTTAAAATAAAGACTATTACAAGAGACAAAGAAGGACACTATATAATGATCAAGGGATCGATCCAAGAGGAAGGTATAACAATGGTAAATATTTATGCACCCAACATAGGAGCACCTCAATACATAAGGCAAATACTAACAGCCATAAAAGGGGAAATCGACAGCAACACAATCATAGTAGTGGACTTTAACACCCCACTTTCACCAATGGACAGATCATCCAAAATGAAAATAAATAAGGAAACACAAGCTTTAAATGATACATTAAACAAGATGGACTTAATTGGTATTTATAGGACATTCCCCCCAAAAACAACAGAATACACATTTTTCTCAAGTGCTCATGGAACATTCTCCAGGATAGATCATATCTTGGGTCACAAATCAAGCCTTGGTAAATTTAAGAAAATTGAAATCGTATCAAGTATCTTTTCCGACCACAACGCTATGAGACTAGATATCAATTACAGGAAAAGATCTGTAAAAAATACAAACACATGGAGGGTACACAATACACTACTTAATAACGAAGTGATCACTGAAGAAATCAAAGGGGAAATCAAAAAATACCTAGAAACAAATGACAATGGAGATACGATGACCCAAAACCTATGGGACACAGCAAAAGCAGTGCTAAGAGGGAAGTTTACAGCAATACAAGCCTACCTCAAGAAACAGGAAACATCTCGAATAAACAACCTAACCTTGCACCTAAAGCAATTAGAGAAAGAAGAACAAAAAAACCCCAAAGCCAGCAGAAGGAAAGAAATTATAAAGATCAGGTCAGAAATAAATGAAAAAGAAATGAAGAAAACAATAGCAAAAATCAATGAAACTAAAAGCTGGTTCTTTGAGAAGATAAACAAAATTGATAAACCATTAGCCAGACTCATCAAGAGAAAAAGGGAGAAGACTCAGATCAATAGAATTAGAAATGAAAAGGGAGAAGTAACCACTGACACTGCAGAAATACAAAAGATCATGAGAGATTACTACAAGCAACTCTATGCCAATAAAATGGACAACCTGGAAGAAATGGACAGATTCTTAGAAATGCACAACCTGCCGAGACTGAACCAGGAAGAAATAGAAAATATGAACAGACCAATCACAAGCACTGAAATTGAAACTGTGATTAAAAATCTTCCAACAAACAAAAGCCCAGGACCAGATGGCTTCACAGGTGAATTCTATCAAACATTTAGAGAAGAGCTAACACCTATCCTTCTCAAACTCTTCCAAAATATTGCAGAGGGAGGAACACTCTCAAACTCATTCTACGAGGCCACCATCACCCTGATACCAAAACCAGACAAAGATGTCACAAAGAAAGAAAACTACAGGCCAATATCACTGATGAACATAGATGCAAAAATTCTCAACAAAATACTAGCAAACAGAATCCAACAGCACATTAAAAGGATCATACACCATGATCAAGTGGGGTTTATCTCAGGAATGCAAGGATTCTTCAATATACGCAAATCAATCAATGTGATACACCATATTAACAAATTGAAGGAGAAAAACCATATGATCATCTCAATAGATGCAGAGAAAGCTTTCGACAAAATTCAACACCCATTTATGATAAAAGCCCTGTAGAAAGTAGGCATAGAGGGAACTTTCCTCAACATAATAAAGGCCATATATGACAAACCCACAGCCAACATTGTACTCAATGGTGAAAAACTGAAACCATTTCCACTAAGATCAGGAACAAGAAAAGGTTGCCCACTCTCACCACTATTATTCAACATAGTTTTGGAAGTGTTAGCCACAGCAATCAGAGAAGACAAAGAAATAAAAGGAATCCAAATCGGAAAAGAAGTAAAGCTGTCACTATTTGCAGATGACATGATACTATACATAAAGAATCCTAAAGATGCTACCAGAAAACTCCTAGAGCTAATCAATGAATTTGGTAAAGTATCAGGATACAAAATTAATGCACAGAAATCTCTTGCACTTCTATATACTAATGACGAAAAATCTGAAAGTGAAATTAAGAAAACACTCCCGTTTACCATTGCAACAAAAAGAATAAAATATCTAGGAATAAACCTACCTAAGGAGACAAAAGACCTGTATGCAGAAAATTATAAGACACTGATGAAAGAAATTAAAGATGATACAAATAGATGGAGAGATATACCATGTTCCTGGATTGGAAGAATCAACATTGTGAAAATGACTCTACTACCCAAAGCAATCTACAGATTCAATGCAAGCCCTATCAAACTACCACTGGCATTTTTCACAGAACTAGAACAAAAAATTTCACAATTTGTATGGAAACACAAAAGACCCCGAATAGCCAAAGCAATCTTGAGAACGAAAAACGGAGCTGGGGGAATCAGGCTCCCTGACTTCCGACTATATTACAAAGCTTCATTAATCGAGACAGTTTGGTACTGGCACAAAAACAGAAATATAGATCAATGGAACAGGATAGAAAGCCCAGAGATAAACCCACACACATCTGGTCACCTTATCTTTGATAAAGGAGGCAAGCATATACAGTGGAGAATAGACAGCCTCTTCAATAAGTGGTGCTGGGAAAATTGGACAGATACATGTAAAAGTATGAAATTAGAACACTCCCTGACACCATGCACAAAAATAAACTCAAAATGGATTAAAGACCTAAGTGTAAGGGCAGACACTATCAAACTCTTAGAGGAAAACATAGGCAGAACACTCTATGACATACATCACAGCAAGATTCTTTTTGACCCAGCTCCCAGAGAAATGGAAATAAGAACACAAATAAACAAATGGGACCTAATGAAACTTAAAAGCTTTTGCACAGCAAAGGAAACCATAAACAAGACCAAAAGACAACCCTCAGAATGGGAGAAAATATTTGCAAATGAAGCAACTGACAAAGGATTAATCTCCAAGATTTACAAGCAGCTCCTGCAGCTCAATATCAAAACAAACAACCAATCCAAAAATGGGCAGAAGACCTAAATAGACATTTCTCCAAAGAAGATATACAGATTGCCAACAGACACATGAAAGAATGCTCAACATCATTAATCATTAGAGAAATGCAAATCAAAACTACAATGAGATATCATCTCACACCGATCAGAATGGCCATCATCAAAAAATCTAGAAACAGTAAATGTTGGAGAGGGTGTGGAGGAAAGGGAACACTCTTGCACTGTTGGTGGGAATGTAAATTGATACAGCCACTATGGAGAACAGTATGGAGGTTCCTTAAAAAAGTAAAAATAGAACTACCATACGACCCAGCAATCCCACTACTGGGCATATACCCTGAGAAAACCATAATTCAAAAAGAGTCATGTACCAAAATGTTCATTGCAGCTCTATTTACAATAGCCAGGACATGGAAGCAACCTAAATGTCCATCGGCAGATGAATGGATAAAGAAGATGTGGCACATATATACAATGGAATATTACTCAGCCATAAAAAGAAATGAAATGGAGGTATTTGTAATGAGGTGGATGGAGTTAGAGTCTGTCATACAGAGTGAAGTAAGTCAGAAAGAGAAAAACAAATACAGTATGCTAACACATATATACGGAATCTAAGGAAAAAAAAAAAAAAAGGCCATGAAGAACCTAGTGGCAAGACGGGAATAAAGACACAGACCTACTAGAGAATGGACTTGAGGATATGGGGAGGGGGTGGGGTGAGATGTGACAGGGTAAGAGAGTGTCATGGACATATATACACTACCAAATGTAAAATAGATAGCTAGTGGGAAGCAGCCACATAGCACAGGGAGATCAGCTCGGTGCTTTGTGACAACCTAGAGGGGTGGGATGGGGAGGGTGGGAGGGAGGGAGATGCAAGAGGGAAGAGATATGGGAACATATTGTATGCGTATAACTGATTCACTTTGTTATAAAGCAGAAGCTAACACACCATTGTAAGGCAATTATACTTCAATAAAGATGTTTAAAAAAAAAAAAAAGTACATTTCTCTGCTAAGTGATAGAGAATCTACGTTTGAGTGGTTTCCTGCTCTCCACTTGAATTCATCCCAAAATACAGACTTTCCTCTGCAAATTTTCCCTTTGTTTGACAAAGACGCTAATACCAAGTATCCCTACCTGATAATAGTCAGAGACCATTTCTATTTTATATTCTTGGGATACTTTATATGCAGGGTTTTCTCAGGCGTAATTAGGGAATTTGATGAATGATTTGACCTCATCTTTGCTCATGTATCACTTTATGTTTCAAGTACTGTCTTGATGGCAGGCTTTCTGTGGTCCTGGGGCCCATCACAAAACCATCACAGGAGAGCTGAGTCATTCATCCAAACTTCTCCATCTGAATCTCAATTATCCAAATAAAGCACCCCACTCCGTTGCCAACTGCCCAACTAAACCAAGTTATTACCAAGTTGCCCATTTTCTTTTATCAGCAGAAACCTGATTTATGAATTCTCAAACTTTTGACAAGTCATTCCTCAAAAGTAAGCTCTTCCATTGCTCTTAAAACGGTATGAGATTCTTTTTTTTTCAAAAAACACTGTGAGGGGCTTCCCTTGTTGTGCAGTGGTTAAGAATCCGCCTGTGGGTTAAGAATCCCACATGCCGCGGAGCAACTAGGCCCACGTGCCACAGCTACGGGGCCTGCACTCCAGAGCCCACGAGCCACAACTCTGGAAGCCTGGGTGCCTAGAGCCCGCGGACCGCAACGAAGAGTAGCCCCCGCTCACCGCAACTAGAGAAAGCCTGCACACAGAAACAAAGACCCAATGCAGCCAAAAATACATAAATTAAATAAATAAAAGTTTTAAAAATGTTAAAAACAAAAACACCGTGAATAGTTTTACACTTTGCTGTGGAAAACCTTCCAAAGTCTAGTATTAAGTCCTAAACTGGAGGAATTAGAATGCAACAGATATTTTTTGGCTGAAAGAGCAGACAGCTCCTTGCAAGGAAGACACAAGGCATCTAACAGCAGATGGCAAGAAGGAATAGGTCATGGTATCTGAAATCCCTCTCTGTTCTCAGGCTGTCTCTCTAAAAACAACACGGATGGAGTGAAGTAAGTCAAAAAGAGAAAAACAAATATCGTATATTAACACATATATGTGGAATCTAGAAAAATGGTACAGATGAACTGGTTTGCAAGGCAGAAATAGAGAAACAGATGTAGAGAACAAACGTATGGACACCAAGGGGGGAAAGCAGCAGGGGGATGGTGGGGTGTGATGAATTGGGAGATTGGGATTGACATGTATACACTAATATGTATAAAATAGATAACTAATAAGAACCTGCTGTATAAAAAAAATAAATTAAATTAAATTAAAAAAAAAAACCATGGGTGACAGAATGTATCGTAATCACTTGTTTACCTGTGACAGAAAATAGTAATTTATCTGTTTACAAGTCTGTTTTTCCTGGACTCCAATGCGAGCTCTTGAGGGCAGGGAATGCGTCCCATTTATCACCTCAAGGCCTAGAACAGCACATGACAGCCGGAAGGTATTTGATTGATTGAATAACTACATGAATGAACACTAGTTTTTCAACCTGATTTATCTGGCCTAGATACACTGTTTTGCTCTGCCTCTTAGACTGATTTTGCATTAAGGAACTATCACTAGAAATCTCCAACAACTTCAGAAAATTTTTTCCTTCCCCAAGGAGAGCCCCCCATGACTCTATCCATTTTGTTAATGCTGGTCTTTGGAAGATGCTGGCCATTGCATTCTATGCCCTTGTAAGACTGAACAAGAAGAAGTGGCAGGTGTTAGGGTTGCACATGAAGAGGACTTACCTGTCACAGTGACAAAATATTGAAATGGGGATGCCAAAGAACATTCCAGAGTCTCCAGAACCTTCTCTTCTGGCGAGACCAAATGAAAAGTCCCCATCCTTTCTTTATCTCATGACCTCTCAAAGGCCCTCTGGCTGTATAATAATATTCAGGGGATAACAGTAGGAAAAGAGTGTGACCACACTTACTCGGCTATAAAACAAAACTAAAAATACCAAACCACTCATAGAAAAATAAAAATAAAGGAGACTGTAAAGCACTTTGCAAACATAAAGGATTCTAGCAATGCTGAATAATAACTGTAATGCCTTCCAACAGAGCCACTGCCTTTGACAGGATTATCTTGAAATAGCAAGTAGGGGTCTATTCGGCCTAACAGAATTAAAAGCTGTTATCAGTGCCCTGGAAATCCATAAAGTCTGGATTTCATAACACAAGGCTGTTTTCTCTCTCTCTCTCTCTGTCTCCCTCCGTCCGTCATTTCTTCCCTCTCTCCATTTCTTTTCTTTCTCCCTCCTTCTTTGTTTTGTAGTCTTATTTCTAGGAATATATGATGACAACAATTTACCTACAGTCAAGAAAATAGTACCCAATTACCTTAAGACAGAGCAAAATCTCACAAAGTTCTTTATCATTTTAAGGAGCAGAAAGCTTTTTAAAGCAAGCTTCAGTAATTGAAAACCAAATGACTTCCCAGTATTCTTGTTTAAGGAATCAGGGAGACTAACTGCAGTCATGACCTAATTCATGGCCATGCTGTGTCTTCTCCCACTGCAATGTGACTCGGCAGCTCCTCCCATCAAGAGGGGAGTGTATTTCCTCACTATTTTTGTCTGGACTGGCCGAGGATTTGCTCTGTCCAGTAGAATGTGGCAGGAGAGAGGTATGTCCATCCTAGGCTTAGGCCTCAGGCCCTTTGTGTATTTGACTCTCCAGCTCAGACTTCCACCGCTGTCACACAGTGAGACCACATGGGAAGATCCACATTGTCCTGGCCAAGGGCAGTATCAATGACCAGTCATTCGCCAACCAACTCCTCGAATATGGGACAGGGCCCAGCCAATGTCCGCAGAGTTGCTGACCCAACATGGAACTCACCTCATTCATATGAGTTAGTTCAGCTGAGACCAGAAGAACCATCCAGCTGAACCAAAGACCTGTATGCAATAATAAATATTTATGGTTTTATGCCCCTAAGTTGTGGAGTGTTTGTTATGCAGGCATAGCTAACTGATATAGGCCTCACCTTCATCTCCTCACCATGTGATCATTGGTCTACCTGACATATATTAACCTCAGTGGAGTTGACACACACCAAGACTCTGGACATATACTTTGTACCTGCTACATTATGATAGGTTATTGACGTTTGGAACATCACCTGTGGTGCCTAAATGGCATCCCTACATTTAGAGGGATTTTTATGATGATCACAATCCCTAATTACATGGAACCCCTCTACTATTATTTATATTAAAGCAGCCATGCCCAAGCCTGGGCAAAACTGTGAAGTATGCAAATTGACAACATCATCTCATCTGTGATGAAGTCCTCTTCCCTTCATAGTTATTGCCCTATTTCAAGACTTTATCAGATAATCTCTGTTACTTATGGTATGGAAAAGAGTAAAAATCTCTATCAAGACCAGAGATTTTAAATAGAGACTATCGTCCCTACAAGAGCAATAGAAAAACTTAGAAAATCCTTGAAATTGTGTGCAAATAATTGTATGCATGTTCATATATGTTTTGTTTGTTTTTTTTTTTTTACTGGAAAAATTGTCCAGTATCTCCTGTTAGTAAGAGATAGAATTTCTAGGCATAAATTTGGCAAGGATATAGAATATTTAAACAACACAATCAACCAATAGGATCAATAGAACACTCCATCCAACAATAGCAGAATATACATTTTTTTTTCAATTGCACATAGAACATTCACTAAGATAAACCGTATTGGGGTCATACACAACCTCAAAAAATTTTAAAGAGTTGAAATATGTAGAGTGTGTTCTCTGAACATAATATAATCAAACTAGAAATCAATATGGAAAGACAACACACAAATCTCTAAAAACATGAAAAATAAACAACATACTTCTGAATAATCCATGGGTCAAAGAAAAAGTCTCAAAAAATGAAGAAAATACATGAAACTGAATAAAAACAAGACAAAGCATACATTTCATGGGGTTCAAATAATGCAGTGCTAGAGGGACATTTATAGCACTAAATGATTACAACAGAAAACAAGAAAAATCTTAAATCAATAAATTAAGTTTCTACCTCAAAAAGTTAGAAAAAGAAATATGAAATAAGTCCAAAACAAGAAGAAGGAAGGGAATTATGAAGGTAAGAACAGAATTCAGTGAAACAAAACAGAAAAACAATAAAGAAAATCAACAACAAAAAAAGCTGGTTCTTCAGAAAAGATAATAAAACTGATAAACCTTTACTAAGAATAACAAAGTGTTTGTTTGTTTGTTTGTTTGTTTTAAATAGAGAGAGAGAAGGCACAAATCACCAATATCAGGAATGAATTAGGGAATATAACTGCAGCTCCTGCAGCATTAAAAAAATAATAAAGGAATATTATGAATGACTTTATGCTCATAAATTTGACAATTAGAAGAAATGAGTCAATTGCTCAAAAACCACAAATGACAAAAATTCAACCAATAAACAGTAGACAATCTGAATCAGTCTATAACCATGTAAGAAAAGGAATTTGTAATTTAAAAGTTCCCAAATAAGAAATCTTCAGGGCCAGAGGGTTTCCCTTAAGAATTCTACCAAACATTTAAAGAAGAATTAACAACAATTTTACATAATCTGTTTCAGAAAAGAGAGGAGGAAACACTTCCCAACTCATTTTCTGAGGCCAGTATTTCCCTGATACCGAAGGCAGACAAAGACAGTTCAAGAGAGAAAGAGAGAAAGCACATGGGCACAGGAGAGAGGGAGGAAGAGACATGGGGGTGGAGGCCCCTGGGGTCAGGCCAGGTCCCAGGCACAGCACAGAGGGGCCTTTTCCTCCCCAGGGGCTTTCTTCCCCTTTATCTACCACAATGTAGAAGTGGGCGAGGAACGAAGGATCAGAGAAGGGGCCTCCACTCCAGCTCAAGTGGAGAATAAGAGGATAAGTAAGACATAGCTTGGGCTGGGAGGGATGGGGGTGATGTCTCCACCTCCCTGTGCTTCCCCACTGCACCCCACCCCCCGCCAGAGATTAATTTGTGTTCAGTGCATATTCATTATATTTTTGTCTCCTTAGTGATTTTTCCTTTGGAGAAATGCCCCCCTACACCTGGTGGGCCTACCCATCACAGGATCCTGACTCCCCAGGCAAGAGCATGAGCACATGACCCAGGGGGGCCAGACTATGCTGCCCTCTAGGTGGAGGCATTGACCCGGGGTTGAGCACATGACCCAAATAAGACAGCCTTTTTCGTTCTGAGATAGGAGACACCAAAGTGTCCAGAAGCCTGGAGTACACAGGAGCCGTCTGTGCTGCCTCATGAGAAGAACAACCCGTAAAGTGAAGTCTTCATAGCAGACATTAAAGTCCCAAGATGGAGATGGTCAAAGCCCCTATGGCAGTTGGTACCTCTCAATGCAATTGTACCTGAAGCAGCTGCCTCTGGGGTTTCCCAACGATCGAGGCCAATAAATTCCCTTGTTACTTAAGCCAGTTTGATGTAGATTTCTGTTACTGGAAATCAGGCATCTTCTAATATATGATGTTACTCAGATCCAGCTGAAGTAACCTCATCCGTTGAGATTTAAATAAAATGTATTTGTATCCCCTTCCCTTTATTCTATAGTAATTCATTTGCCTTTCCCAAGATGTCTGCAAGTTTGCCAGGATTTACAGTTTCCTACCTGCATTTAGCTCTGGGACCTTACTTTGTGTCGAGTGAAGTCTGATGGTCCCATGTAGATGCATTTCTCTGCACACTACACTGATTCAGCCGTGGAATTTATCCCCTTTACTTTGACATTGCCAGAAACTACTCATAAGGGGTGTCTCTGTGTGTGTGTGTGTGCGTGTGCGTGTGTGTGTGTGTGTGTGTGTGTGTGTGTGTTTACAGCACAGAGAGACAGATAACCTGAGTTGACTGAGTGTTAGACATACCTTCTCTGTAAAGCCATGTAGAGTCCCCACCAGGAGTGGAATCTCCCACAGGTCACTTATCTCAACCATCTCTCGTCTCCTACTGTTTGCTTGGTAATCTTCCTCTTCCTCTAGACTCTACACCTTTTCTGGCTTTCTTATTTTCCTGATCTCTCAGACTTGGATTCCTTTACCCAGAAAGCCAACCCCCTCATCCTATTATACTGAACAAGTTACCCTCACAGGCCTCCCTGTGCAAATCCCCAAACTCATCAACATCCTCACTTAAACTAAAGGGCCATTTGTTCAGATCCTCACCTTCAGAAACCCAGAATTTACAACTGCAGGCTCGCCTGCTTCTGTCCTCAATATGTCGTTGTGAAGAGAAGAAGCCGTATACGAATTTATTTTTCATGATAAGAATTATGCTACCATCATCTATTTTCCCGCACCCGCCCCCCCCCCGCCCCCCGCCCCCCGCCCCTTCTCTTAGCAGGAAAGGCAGCTACAGTCAGTTGGGTTTCAAATAACAATGTCGTCTCCTGGCCACACGTGTTTTGATTGAGAGATCATGATGAGCACCCCTGTTCTCCACTCAGCTATGGAGACGGCATCATCACATGCACAGCCACTACGTAGCAAGATGGAAGAAATCCTAAGCAAAACTCCCCCTTAGTTGAAATGACCTGAAGTTAGTAAGGTGTTCGCCCTAGTCTGGGGTTGGAGAGAGGTCAGGGTAGACAGCCTGCAGAAATGGCAAATCACAAGGTTTCTCTTTAGGGCAGGGCTTCTCAACCTTGGCATTATTGACATCTTGGACTAGATCCTTCTTTGTTGTAGGGGTCTCTCTTGTGCATTGTAGGGTATTTAGGATATTTGGTCTCTCCCCACTAGATACCAGTAGCATACTGACCCCTCTCTTCCCCGTCGGGGAAAAACTTCTCCAGATGAGTATTATGCTAAGTGAAATAAGTCAGACAGAGAAAGACAAATATTGTATGATAGCACTTGTACATGGAATCTAAAAAATACAACGAACTAGTGAATATAGTGAATATAACAAAAAAGAAGCAGACTCACAGATATAAAGAACAAACTAGTGGTTACCAGAGGAGGCAGGGGGAGGCAAAACTGGGATGGGTGATTAAGAGTTACAAACTATGAGGTTCAAAATAAGCTACCAGAATATATTGTACAACACGAGAAATATGACCAATATTGTATAATAACCATAAATGGAGTATAACCTTTAAAAATTGTTAATCACTGTATTGTACACCTATAACTTATATAACATTATAGAGCAACTATACTTATAAATAAATAAGTAAATTAATTAATTAAATAAAATAAAAATGTCCCCAGACATCACCAATATCCCAAGGGGGACAAAATTTCTGCTGGCTGAGAATCTCTGCTCTAGGGGGTCACTCTGTAGAAATACACAACAGAAAAGAAATGGGCATTGACTATAACATTATAAAATGTCTACATATAACCTAGTCTATGAACCGATTGAGTAAAACTAATTGCCTTGATTGTGTAGTTTTAATTGATACCCCCAAAATCCAATTTAACTATTAAGGCAAAAGCAGAATGCTTATTCACTATACTAATTTGTTTTAAAAATAACCCAGTCTGGCACACACCTTTGGTAATGATACATACTTCAGGAACATGCTGGGAGAATTAGCACTTAGAAAGTGCTTTAAAGATAAGACCATATTAAAATCATTAGTGTAGCTTTTAAAACCTATATTGTTTTAAAAATGGATTTTGCTAAGAGATATTCTGAGTTTCTAAACCAAACCTCTACTCATTTCTCCCTAATTACTTGTTAGTGGATTTTACAGATGTAGGGCTGGCTGTAGTGCTATGTTTATTGGTCCCTGACATTTAACAGTCATAAAATTTTTGTTGACAGAAGGTGACCTATTATATTACACTGTCATAACTGGTTCAGATTCTTCCCCAAGCCATTGCTGGACCTTAACTGAAGGGCATAAGGAAAAGGAAAGAAAGAAGAGATTGGGTACAGCCTAAGCCAGAGGACGAAATTCCAGGGGCTAAGAGGCTTGAATCCAGAATCCATGCAGCCCTCTATACTTGAGATTAGGTGGGGTGGCAGGGCTATGATTCTGGGAAGTTTGTACAATTTAGAGAAGGTCTCTAGGTGTGAAATGAGAATACCATAGGAGCAGACACAAAGTGCAGAAATTATAGTACAAGATAGGTTTGGTGGGCATCTTTTCAAGCTCACCAGAAATAGGGGTCAGAAAAGGAAGACAAACTCCTATCCTGCTGTTGAGAATAAAGTTTCTGATACATCCTAAGAGGTCAGGTCCAGTTCAGAAACTAGGAAGAACTAAGGTTTCTGGATGTGCAGAGCTTACTGGAGATGGCAGCCTTATGTACTCACTAAGACAGATAACCAACAAGGACCTTCTGTATAGCACAGAAGGTCCCACTACTCAATATTCTGTGATAACCTATATTAGAAAAGAATCTAAAAAAGAATGAACATATGTATATGTATAACTGAATCACTTTGCTATACACCTGAAACTAACACAACATTGTAAATCAACTATACTCCAATAAAATTTTTAAAAAATAAAAAATTTTAAAAAGATATTCTTGCACCCCATGGGTCCATGGGATAGTGCTTAGTAATTAGAAACAGGACTCTGGAGACTGACTTGTCCAAGAAGATCCTGACACCCACCAAGAGAGAAACAAGAGAATACGAGGAACACTCCTAACTACAAATTAGAAACCTTTCTTTAGAGACAAGTTCCTTCATTCAGAGATGGAGAGATGGCATTGTAAGAGCTAAGGAGGAAGGGAAAGAGTATGTATCTGTCAGGGTAGAAAAACAAAATCGCCCCAAATATTTAAAATCAAGAGACAGAGCTACTGGGGGCAAGAGTAAGGGACAAACAAGGGATGTTGAGGCATCTGGCATTAACGTTAAGAAGCCAAGGCAGCAGCAGAGACAATCAGCATCACGGGAGCCCCGGCACAGGGCTTTCTGGATACACGTGGGGCCACACAGAGACACAGCTCTTGTCAGAGGTGGGCCTGCAAAGCAGGGAGGGAATGTGGAAGAAACAGCCTGACCTCACTCTGCTCTGATCTCTGATGGCTCCATTGGCTACACCCTAATGGAAGCCACCTGGTGAAGGAGCCTGGCTGTGTGGTCCAGAGGAACCACCCTTCTGTGTCAGAGTGGGTCTAGGTGGGAGGCAAATGGAGAATAACTAGCACAGGAGTGCCTACTATGCAGACTAGGCATTTTATCTAATTAAAGTCATATGTAGAATTGGTGGATGATTTGAGAAAACCTTTCCCCAAATATTTTCACTATCAACGTGAAATGTCCAGCATTCAATAAGATTTGGCTTTATTTTTGTGCCCTGAGTCTTCTGGAAGAATAACATTTTATATAAGTAAGAAACAGTTTGGCAAACGTTTTCTAGTTATAATCCTTGAGTTTTTTCGTAATCCTTGTATGGATGTCACCTAATCACAATTATTTACTGGCAGTGTGTGGATTAGATCAAGAATCTCCTGTGAGTTTGGCTGAAGTGCTGCTTAAATGAAGGAAGAAATTATGGAGAAGACTGTGGTAATGAATGATGGTGATTGGCTGTTGGGCTGTCAGGTAAAAGAAAATTTGCATTCCTTCCTTACAGCTGTGGGGCTCAGAACAAAGGTTGGAAGTGAATGGCCCACAGGCCAAATCCAGCTGTAGATGTGTGGTTTCCCTCTCAGAGTGTTGACCCACAGAATATTTTCAAGGTTTTGTATTGGTTGCCAATTTAATAGTCAGACCATACCACAGAGACACATTGTTAAGGCCACATTCTGGTTTATTTGAAAAAAAACCCATAGGAATATGGCCCACATTTGGCCCAAAGAAACAATAAATGAGAGCTGAAAACTGGCATACTCTTCAGTTTACCATAGTCCCTACTACTCCCTATTGTCCTCACTACATTGTGGCCACATACCAGCTGCCACTTATTATAACACTTGAACTTCTTAATTTTAATACCTGGATTGTTTAACTCATGTGTACCATCTGCCATGTCTCTGTAGGAATTTGGATTTGGATTTCTTGAGTTAGAACGAGAATCCCTGGGTAAGCTCACAGAGAGAGAGATTTTCACCTGATAATAAGCATGAGCTTCCCAGAGATGCACTGATTGCCATGGATGATAACAAGGTCACTGACACTGAGGATTTACAAGGGAAGCTGGATCACAATTTGGCAGCAACTCTACAGAGAGAATTTAAGCTTTGGATGATAATCCTTAAAATCCCTTCCCTGAGATTTTACTGGAGTTTAGACTGTGATCTTTTAGAGCCATAGACTGTTCCTCACCTCTGATTCTAGCACACGAACTAGAACATGAAGCCAATAAACATATGTTACATCAGATAATACTTTGATTCATTAACTATTCCTTACTTTAAGGCTATGATGGCTGAAATAATTTATTTTTTAATCTGGGGAAAATGCTGTATCAAGTTATTATTGTTCATCAATAAATTAATAATCTTACCTAAGAATGATCCAGCAGTCATGAGACTCAAAACAAGTAAAGTTTAAAAAGTCATGAAAAAGTAAAATTATAAAAAGATCAGAGAAGTTCCTAAATAATGTTTATATCCTTTAAAATTTTTAAAAGGGATTACTCCAGTGAGTAACTAACACCACAATTAGTCACTTGTAGGAAAAAAAAAGGTACAGATTATGTTGGATTCAGCAAAAAACAATAGGGAGAGAATTTAACTAATAATGCAAAAACTCTAGAGTGTGACTACCTCTGAGTGTCTGATTAAAGACAGTGGCTTATAAAATATATAACTTAGTTTAGCAGTTATATGTTTTGTGCCTATTATATACATGCCATTCCTTAAAAGGAATAAAAAATTGAAAGTCTTTATGAAGAGCTCAAGACCCTTTTTTGTCCATCCCTAAGAGGGGATACTGACATGGGACACAGGCCAAGATCACTATTTGGCTTCGTGGATAGAGCATGAAACTTTGTTGTAATCATAGAAGCTACAGTGTTATAAGCCAAAAAGTTAAAAACTGTATGATCCGCATAGCCTAGACTCTTTGGATTTCCTGTATTTTTAGAATTTCCCTTTTCTGAAAGTTTTCCCATGCCCCTGGGTCCTTGAGCATCTTTGGGACATTTATCTTTGAGTTTGTTCTTTCCCTCCTTTTCCTGCCCTAGGATTCACAAGATATCAAGGGCCAAGGTAAGCTTGTGGCCAATGGGGAAAGAGGCCAAGATGGTAAATTGACTTGCTTTTGATCTAGACCACAAAGCAAAGGGAATTTTTGAGACCCAACCATAGGCCAGCTCACCCAACCTAGAGTTTCCAAATAACAGTTTGAAGTTAACATATTAGGACAATAAACCATCTGCTTGCTTCTTCTTCTGTGCCACTCTAACTCCATTCCCACAGAGCATTAGCCTGCTTTAAATTCCTTTAATGTTTTCTCATCATGCTTAGAATAAAATCCAAATGCTCTCCCAAAGTCTACAAGGCCCAGTATGATCTGATTCCCACCTTGTACTTCAATCTCATTTCATACGACTTTTATTTACGATACTCCATCCCACTGGCCTTTCATCTCTTCTTTAAACATACCAAGCTCATTCCTGGCTTATGGCCTTTCATATGCTGGTCCTCAATTTAGAACACTTTCCCCCAGTCCTCTGCCAGGCTGGCTTTTTCTCATTCTTCTGATCTCATATTAAATTTCACTGACTCAGAGGAACTCGCCCTAACTACATACATCTCATACCCACAACTCTCTTGAACATCACTTTGTTTTCTTTTCTTAGTACAAATCACAACCTACGTTAATTTATTTCTTGTCTTTGTCTCTATTCTAGAACATAAGCTCTATGAAAGCCTGAACTGAGTGTGGCTCCAATGCCTGGCACAGTGTCTGGCCAAGAAAAGGTTCTCAAATGTGGGAGTGATTGTAACAGCATGCATTGCCAGGAATGTCCACCCCAACACTTCCCATATAGATGCATGGCAGGATTTGAGAGTTCAGGAGCTAACAAAGAATGGTCTACCTCATCACAACCACCCAGTACAGGCATAAGTGAAAACCCCAGAGAGTAATGTAGGAGTTTAAGGAAAAGGAAGATGGTATTGGTTGAGGTGAATTAAGCAACACTCTATAGAAAAGTAGCATTTTTTATCTATCTTTAAAACGTGCATTGGATTCCAATAGGTAAAAAAAAAAAAAAAGAGAAGATGATATGAAGAGGAATAATACAAACAAAAGATCACATTGAAAGACATGTTTAGCGATAAATATTACACCAATGGAGTGAGAGGGTTCATAAGCAAAGAGTGAGAGAGAAAAGTGAGAAAGCCAGTCAGGGCTGTCCCAGGAATCCAGAATGGCAGGATAAAGAGTTTGACCCCATCTCATTATATACTGGGCATCCAGAAAAATTCCAAATTTGTGTTGCAATGATATTTAAGATGGATTGTAGTGGAGAGAGACTGGAAATCTGTTAAGAAGCTTTAACAATCAGTTGAATGGCAGCATTGGGTGCCTAAGATCCAGTTTTGTCAGTAGAAGATGAAATAAAGATACCAATGTCAGAGAGACATCCTGGAGGCTGAATCTTGTGGATGTCTGAGATGATAAAGAAAGAGGTTTTAGTGAAGCAAATAATGTGGCTCATATTCAAAGAGAAGAAAAAATAAGGATAAACTGGGTTGGGAAGAGGAAGCACTGAGTCCTGCTATGGGCAAGTGGTTTGAGTCCCCTGAATGACATCTAGATAAAGATGCCCTACAGTCAACTGGAAATGAAGATTCAGTGGGGGGAGGGGTTGGTTGGACTGTGAAATCATCTCCTCTAGAGATAACAACTTAAAGTGTGCAGAAGAGTTCACTGATAGAAAAATACAGAGGTGAAGGAACAAAGAGAAAAGGCAGAACCTTGAGGAACATCTACATTTGGGGGCAGCTAGAGGAAGAGGGAAGCAAAGAAGTTTCATCAGGAAGTTCCAAAATAGACTGAACACGTGCTCTGTGTGTCAGAAGTTCAAGTTCCTAACAATAGTATCAATAAATGCATCTATTTATCTTCCAGCATTATTCTTCCTGCAGTATTGCAAATGTCTTATTAATGTCACCCACAACATCCATTTATCATGGCTGTTTATTATTCATCTCGAAGTGACAGCATACCTGGCACTTGTTTAAACGCTTAGGAAGAGACTTCCTGCTGTAACAGATGTCAGGGAAAAGGAGGCAAGGTGTACACTTCCACCTTAAAATAAAATCAGGATTTAGGATCTGGGTTTTAAAGATACAAAATTCCTTTGTTTGTGTGAATTCTTTCCCCATCCAAAGAATTTGGGGAGAGAAATTTCATTGGTGTTTGTTTATGGTGAAAATAATTTTCTACGTGAATTATGAAAATTCTGTTAATTTTTCATTGAGGTTTTTCTACCTCTCTGCACTTCAGTCTCTATATGAGATCTACAACTGATAAGCAGTCAGAGTTGCCTGAAGAAATTGGTACCAAGGAGTAGAAGACAGACCTGGTTGAATATGCAAGATTCACAATGATAATTTCAATTTTTATAACCCAAGGATTTGTCTTTCTAGAAGTTACTATTTTTTTAACTTAATCTTCAGCTTGATTAATAACCTCAAAGTTCAAGGTCCCAAAGTCTAGCCCTACCTGGCCAACAAACCTTACTTTATGTTCCTTAAACCAGTGGTCCTCAGAGTGTGGTCTCTACCTTAGACCAATGATAAAAATTCCAAGGATTAGTCCAGTGCCCAGAGGACAAAATCTCCATTCTAAACCTCAACAGCACATTCCTTTTACAAATGAGAAGATTGATCTTTCTACTGTATTTCATAGCTATGTCCACTTGCATCCTGTCTTATGTTTGTTAAGAAAAGAACTCCAAAATGGTGATCAATAAAACATATAAGGCGAATAACTGGGAAAGGAGCATGATTACAGTTTGAGTTGATAATCCAAGAGGGCCTGGTATAGAAAATAAATTTTTAAAATTAATATTAGTTAAAAATGTGCAATGGGTAATAATATTAGCACTCTCCTACTAGAAAATGATAATAAAACTTATGATCTTAAAATATATATGTTTCAGCATTTCCATAACAGTGGCCAAAAGTAGCATTACTTTATCTACCACCACACTCATGGGGATAAAATGGATGCAACTCTAGTGCTATTCTCTATTAATAGGAATCAGGGCTTCTCAGGGACAAAAAGCTTAGCTAATAGTAGAAAAAAATTAATATGGGTATGAAACATCTCATTGCCTTTAAGAAACAGACTTTCAAAAATGCCTCAGGAAGACAAAAGAGGCAGCCTAATGGAGTGTACACATTGCAATCATTTGAGCAACATGAATAATTATATAGTTCACTGGGACAACATGACTATGAAATGCCTTGATGCATAATAGTACTCAACGATGAAAAAGTGTGAGGTACACAAAAAGTTCATTGGAAAACAAAAACAAGGGCATATTTTTTTTTTTTAATATTTTTAATAAGTAGGTTAGAGAATTTATATAGAGACAGATATAGAAATATAGATATGATATAGATGTTCTGTTTCTTTTATTTGATTTTTCTTCTAAGTAAATAGAAAAGAACAGATAGAGTTAATTTTAAGTCAAATAACTCAAGGAAAGTTAGAGATTTTTCTTGATTAACCAGAGGAGTGATCACTTCCTATGGCCACACTTAACAGTCAATAGGAAGTCTAGCCGTGTATTAGAGGCTGAGGTATGAGGCAGCATCCGAAGAAGAGGGTCTGCTGCCTAGACTCCCCCTTTCACTCCTTCAATGAGGAAACCACTGGGTGTTTTTATTCCAAAAATACTGAGAAACCAAGGCATCGTGAAGTAAAGGCTCACTGCCTGGGACTAAGATTGGATGGACGGGGCGCTCTCGGGGGGGCTCCATGTTGCTAGTATAAGGGTTTCTGATGACTCATTGCCATAGCAACTGAACCTTGACTCTAAGACAAAACTCAGGCCAGAAAACATCAGCTCAGGATGGAATCAATTTTGAAGAGATCCACTAAGATCCCATATGCCAACCAAAAATAAATGACTGATAACCCAGAATCTGTAAACTCAGCTGGTCTGACACCGCATTCTGTATTACTGTAGCTCTAGGAAAGTAGAAACACTGAGAAGTATAAAATACAGGGAAGGTATAAAACAAGTTTATAAATAATGAAGACATAAATCAAACCCATAGTATAAATATTTCTTGATCACTTAAGTACAGGTGTAATACATTTTGAATCCCATTGTGATTACTTGTGTGTTTATATGCACGTATGTGCATGGTGTCTGCTTTTGAATTTTCTGAAGCTTTTAAATGAAATTGATAGAGATTTTATCGAAATATTTAGGAGCAGCTGTCTACTTAAATTTGTAATCAGCAATTAAAGATTTAAGATGATTTGATTCCTAAAGTATGTTTTGATTTATTAGTGGCAAAAGTAGTGTTTGAATGTTGAGGAAAAAATTTAGTAATGAATAAGATTACAAATGTGAGCAATTAAAAAGTTACCAATAGTAGCAAGTGTTTTCTCTACACCTGGTCACTAAGGATCCTTGATCATTAAACATCCTTGGTCACTAGAGATCCTAGAAGATGTTATTCTCTGATTTTTCCTAGTAGGAATTTTGCCTTTCAATATCAGATCATACACCCAAGGATGGGGCTCTGATTTCTCCTTCCTTCTCCCAGAAGTGCATAACTTGAACTTAGAGAATTGGTTTGAGTTGATCACAATAAAGGCAGAGATGAAATCCCACTTACAAAACTGCGGTGCCAGAAAAAGCAAACCTCTTGTGTAACAGTCCTGCCCAATGTGTTAGCTACTCCACACAATATTCAATATTTCCACAAAAAGGTACCGGCACAACAAAGGCTGTGGACAGTGTCTTAGAGCCTCTTGTAATGGGATTTGACAAAATCCAGGCACTTTGGGCAGGCTCCATCAATGTTAATTGAAGCAGAAGTGATTCAAAGACAAATAGGAGTCCTTGAGAGGTGACAGGGGGGCTTGGGGATTGTGACTCTTTCCTTTTCCCATTACCCCTTTATATTTAATTACTTGTTCTAGCCAGTGAATTGTAATTTGATTTGCCATTAGGTGACTCTCGCTTGGTCTCATATGTTAGCTGAGTCTTTCACTTAAAGGAAAAAATGTCTCATAGCCTGTGACGGTGCCTGTTTCACAGGATGGAAATTATCCCCTGGCAAGTGGGTCTCTAATCGATAAGGTCTCCTTTTCAGTTCCTAACATTGCAGAGGTATTTGTATTTGTGTGCAAGTTAGCTACTTATTGGAGAGGTGATCTCAGGAAACACTGGTTGAGAAGTGAGGTGTGAAACAAGGAAGGAAAGGCAGCCAGCAAAAGTGGGTTCACAAACTAGTTCCCACCATGGGCCACCGAAGTGTCACCTCATTGGGGACCTCAGAGCCAGCTTAGAATGCACCTCAGTCCGTCTCTCCAAAGGGTGAGGGAGGTGGGGCATTTATACACCAACGCTCCTCAGTCCTGGTTGAGGGCTAGACTCAGTGGGGAGGGGAGAACGCCCCAGAACTTCCGGCCTGGGGTGCACACAGGTACCCCAGTCCAAGAAAGCCCTCAGAAATAGGGACAAGGAGCCAACTGCGTCCGCTACAATCTGCCTGCAAATATGTAAACTGCTTTCAACGCCAGTGGTCCTTCAGAAAGACACACAATAACACCACCTCCTTGATAAGATGTTGGAGGGAATTAGGAAGAGGTTATTTCCGTCCCACTTGATGATGCCCTTAATACAGACTTTGGGAACTAAGGTTAGAGTCAGTATCGTTTTGCTGAAGAATCTAACATCGTGTCGCCTTTAGTAGGTGTCCGTTCATTTACCCTTGAGGTAGCTCCTGGGCTCAACATTCCTGTCTGCTAGGCCCTCCCCTGGGTGCATCACTCTGGAACATCAGAATGCTAAAGAGAGGTCAAATTCAGCACACGGTGGGCTGAACCTGGATCCCACTCAGAAATAGGCATATTTTTTAAGTTAAAAAATACTAATTTTTAAAATAAAACCTTTAATTTTCATATCGATTTGCTGTTAGTTGGCATATGTTTGCCAGGCTTAGACAATAATTGTAGGAAGCAGGCAGGAGAGGATGGTAATCAATGGCCCCAGGTTACAAGGAAGGACAATGAAGTTCCCAAGGTGAGGTTCAAAGTCAGAAGGCTGTAAAGCAGACAGGGGCTGGGACCCAGGTGAGGGAACAGCTGAGCACAGCGGTAAAGAGCCCAAGCTTTGGGGTCAGGCAGGCCTGGGGCATCCCAGCAGGGACTCCCACCAGCTGGGGGTCTGGCCCAGTGACCCAGCCATCCGTACCTCAGTTTCTCGTCCAAGTAATGGGAGGTGACAGGACCTACCTCATGTGGGTTTTGTGACAATTAAATGAGCCAGTGCTTGTAAAGTGTTGTGCCCAGTGCCCAGTAGGTGGTAAGGACTTAATAACTGTTACTTGCTCTTGTGTTATTAGTACCATTTTAATGACTTCAAGGTAGAAAGTAGGAAATGTTCTTTCTACTGTGCGTGGCTTGAAGTCCAGCATAATATCCGTGGGACTATACTACGTACCACGGCAATCAGAGCAAATTCTGCTCGCCACCCAACACGGAATGAGTTACCTTAACTCTGGTCTGTGCGTCACATTTGAAATCTCATGTGTGCAGGCGGGGAGTGCTTGGGGTTTTCTGGAAACTGCTTTCTGCTGAAGTGGCAGGTCCAGTCTGATAAGGCCTGGGTGGAATTCTTCCCCGAGGTGAATGAGACCTCTGTGCCAGTATTTAGAGAGACACGACTGCCCTTGGATGTCCTGGGCCTGGTGGCGAAAACAGGTGAGAAAGGTGGCATCTCACACACCTGAGTGCATGTCAGTTTCACTTTCTGTAAAGGCAGCAGCGTCGCCCCTGAGGAGGGGGTGCGGCCCGACCCTGTCCTGCAGGAGGGACCAAGGTGTCTGGGTACAAGGTCCAGGCAGGGGCTGGCAGTCTCCTCCCCTGACTTCTGCCCACGAACCTCCACCTTTCCTTCTAAACGCTTTCAGCAAGGAGACCTAAGATGAAAATCAGAGGTTACTCGGTGCTCTCAACCAAAGGCCAACTCTAAGGAATTCAAATGTTCTTTCAACTCTTTATTAAGAAATAAAATCCCCACCATTTATTGAGTGCGGCCCCAGTCCAGTGTGTGTACAATGTGTGAGAACCATCCCTGTGACGTCCTTTTATGGGCACTTAGCACCATCACTATGGGAAGCACCATTATCCTCATATTTCCACATACTTTGTGTATGAGGAAATGGAGGTTCAGAGGGTGTGTGCCCTCAAGTCTCACAGAAATAAATGGGGCTCCAGAATTAGAGCATGCTGGCAGACTGCAGCACACTGGTCTCACAGGGCAACGCCTGACTAGAAAGTTCTGAAGGTGACTATAATAGGGAGAGCAGAAGAGGTGGACACACATGCTGACCCCATGTGCAGACATTCCTGAAGAACCAATAGCGTTGCATCCAGCTGAGATCTCTGGCAGGGCAGCCACTCGCATGCCTACCCTGGACTTTCCTGCAAAGCCAATGAGGACACAGGACTGCAGGAAATGGACAGAGACCTTGCTGCTGAGTCAGTGGAAGGTGTTTTATTGCGAGGCACGCACAGTTACAGAACACAAGTCAGAAACGCCACAGTCTACGCAAACGCAAACACAGAAGTGGGTCTCGTTCTCAGATTCCTCCAGAAGGGGCACGGTTGACGGGGCAGGTGATCTCTGGTCCCTGCTCTACCTTAGAGAAGCATCCACTTACTCCTGGTTAGTTTACATTCAAAGTATTTGAAGCCACTTTTGATATCCATAATTTCTCCACCATTCTAGCTGCAGGATCAGATAGGAATTAAATTTCCACCTACAAGGTTTGTGTTTCTTTGTGGAGTATCATACACCTCAAATAGCATGCAAGAGCCCCGGGTATAATATATGTTTGATTTATTTCAACCCCAAGCGATGCCGCACTGACGTTGCTTCAGTAGCGAAGCAAATGGGACTGGGGCCATTACCTGGATCCAGATGTGAAAAAAAGGAAGAAAGAAAATGTATTTTTAATCTAAAGATAGGTACTACACACATCAAACCATGCAGCCCCATTTACTAGGTAATCTGGGATGACAATTCAAAAATCCCTAGGGACAGAATTGGTTCATAAACAAGGCTAATTTCAGCCACAGAATTATATTTTCCAAAGCAGTTCTTCTCTTACAATCCCCAAGGTCAAGGAAGAAAAAAGAAAAGACAGGGGGGAAAAAAAGCCAACCATTCAAAAGCATCCAGAACTGGTGTCAATTGGGTGATGACAAAGCAAAGACAGTCCAATCAGGAACCGCAGCTCAGGGTGCTCCAGTCTGAAGGATGCTGGGCTTGCGTCCCGCTCTGGGTGCTTCTCCGTTCCACCTGCTGTGCTCTGTCTTGGGGACCAGCATCCTCCTCATCAGGGTCCTTCAGCAGATCCAGGACACCTGAGAAGACGGTCTATCCTCCAGACAAAAAGTAGAACCTGTGGAAGGACACACAGGAAAAGGCCTGTCATGCTGGGGCCCAAACCAACTGACAGCTAAACGCCGATGTAGTCAAGGGCAGAGGGAAGAGTGACATTCCTCACCTCCTCCAGGCTGGCTTCCTGCCGCCTCTCCAGGAAGGTGGCTTCATGCTTGGGAGCAGCTAGTGGTGTGGAATCTTTGAGATGCTGTCGTGAGTGCATCCGGGTATCCATCACCTCTCAGGCCACGATCTCTCTGTTGACAAGAACATAAATCAATTCCCCTGCATCACTGGCCTATGGAACCTTGAGGAGAGGGAGACACAACAGAGCAACACAGACACACGGAAAGGAGGGGAGGGAGGACAGGAGACAATAAACTCAGAAAGGATACTCTACCTGACGCCTGTCCCTGGGGTTCCCCTGGGCAGCCGGGTGCCGACGGGAGGCTTGAAGTGCTTTCTAAGAGTGCGCAGAGGTCTCAAAGGCCTGAAAGGTCGGGAAGCATCATTCCACTGCCGGGCGGGCACCTGAGCCCAAAACTCAGCTCCTCGAGAACCTCAGCCAGCCTCGCCCCAACTCTCCCGAGTGGGTCCTGCCACTGAGATACTATATAACAGAGAGCAAAACGCAGTGGATATTAGCCGGGGGTGGCAGCGGGCAGGGAGACAGGCAGGGCAGGAGGGGCATCAACCACCACCTGGGCTTCTCTTTAGTGAGTTCAATCAGCTTCCAACTCTCCACTTGCCACCAGGTGACAAATCTCTAAGAGTGTCCCCCAAGCCAGTGGTCCACACCCTTTGGTGTGGCTCCTGAAGGAAGCTTCTGTCACAGTCAGGCTCCCTGCCTAGGGCAGCAGAGCTCCAGACCTGGAGTGAGACAGGCGCCTGGCTCCACATCTGCCCCTCCTCCCCCAGAGCCCAGGGCCACCCCTCTGTCCTTCACAGGACCTGTGTCCCCAGAACACGAGGTAAGGAGCACACCGGAAAGAATGGGGCTGAGAACCCCCGGAACTTGGGGAGCTACCAGGAAGGCGGAGAGAGGAAGGCATCCCGGAGACACTTATCCAAACAAACCTAGCTGCCAGTGGGTAGGGGCTGGAGGGGGTAGTTTGTCCTGGGCACACGTAATAAAGAGGGCACATTGTCTGTAGAGAATTTAAAAGTAATAATAAAACTAAGAGCCAGTGTGCTTTTCACTACGACCATGCACTCACTGGCAACTCTAAGCAGTATGGGTGGCAAAATACTCCTTCCCACCCAGACAGACCCCCCCACTCCTTGGCCTCATCTCACCAGAGTCTTTGCTTGTGCCCCTTCCTCCACCAGAAATCTGCTTCCCCCAATCCCACCAGCCATATCCAACCCACTTCCAAGATCCATTTAAATGCTATGCCTTCAAGGAAGACTCTCACGACCCCCCTGGCTGGGGGTCATCCCTTCCCCATCTTAACTCTGAGGGCAGCTTACCTACATCTTTCATTTCTACCTTACACTAGAGTTAAACATGCAAAGGTGTTATCTTGCCTACTAGTCGCCATGAAGATGCGGTGGAAAGTGTATGGGATTTGGAATCAGGCCTGGGTTAGAACTGCAGCTCTCACACTGAACTAGCTGTGTGATGGTGGGCTGGTCATTAAACCTCTGTAGCTTGTTTCCATGTCTATAAACTGGGGAGACTCTCCCCTCTCTCACAGAGCTAGGCATTCAATTA